>NC_092505.1:112341386-112646743 GCF_047511675.1 Marmota flaviventris | reverse complement strand
GGAGAAATGTATTAGGATGATTGATGCAAGAGGGAAGGGAGAAGGAAGGTCAGCCAGGGGGCTCCTGGTGGTGGGAACATGAGGAGCTGGAAACACACCCCAGGAAGCACCAGGTGAAAGGAGTGCTATAGTCCCTGCCTAGGAAGGCCCTGGGAGGAGAGGAAGCAGCAAGGCTGCAGAGGTGAGGACCAGAGCTGCCCGCCCAGCACTTCAGATAGCGCGAGGCAGGGTGACGCTGGGCTGGATGGTAGAGGACTCTAAAAGAACGTGGCTGTCGCAGTCCATTAGCACTTGGGATGAGTGTACAAGCATTCCTGCTATACTTTTATTTCAAAGAGCTCTGTGTATGGTTAATAGAATATGCACTACAACAAAATCAGAAAGAAAACCAACAAGTAAAAACCCAGACACAGAAAGGGGGCCAAGCCTCCCAGGGAAGGGTGGCTCCTGACGTGGTCAGGTGGGGGCTTCCTGGAGCGCGTCAACCTTCCTTGGGGGGAGGGGGTTCTGCACTGCCGACAGCTGGGGTTCCTCCTCTCTGATCACGGTGGCCACGTGAAGAGCTGTAGTCACCTCTAGGTTCTCTCCAGAGGGCAATGCAGGGTCACAAACTGATCTCCATTCTTTATCTCAAACCACAGGGCCACAGTTGTGCTTGTCTTAAAGATGGCCAAATAACATTGTTGGGCTCAGCATAATCCCCAGGGGATCTCAGACACCAATGGTTGTGCTTCCAGGCAGTGGAACACACCCCGCCCCATGCTGTCCTGGGCCCAAAGGGGGTTCTGGATGTGTGGGCCACAGCAGCTCAGCACACGGTCCTCGGGGGAAAGCCAGGCTTGTGGCCAGGTCCACAGCTGTCCACAGCTGGGTGGTTTTCCTGAATTCTCAGATCTATCAGGGTCGGAAGCTCCTCCTTTGGTCTCAACCCTAAACTTCCCTGCCTCAGCTCAGCGGCTCAGACCACTACTCCTCCCAGCTACTCACCTGCTTCCCTAGGGATGACACAGCCCTTCCTGTTGCTCGGCAACGAGCAGGGGTTCATGAAGAGGCACCTCACTGGTCCCACTGACGTCATGCTGGGCCACATGATTTGCTGCCGCCAACCAAAGGGAATGGGAAGCGCATTGATCTGATGGAAGCCGCAGGAGTGCAGGCCTGTCTTCTCCTACAACAAGGGAGCAGCTGGTCCCACCTGAGGGCTGCTTCCTCCAGGATCTCAGATGATCAGATGTGAGCAGAGCTACAACTATATCACACAACACGAGCTCAAAAGGAAGCTGTGATTGAGGCCACGGAGACCTGGGGGGTGTTACTGCAGACAGCCTGGTGATGCTGAGCGCTCTAGGTGAACTTTGTTTCCCAGTCCAATAAACAGTCTGGGGTCAGGCAGTGGCCTACCCAACCACTCCAGTATCAGCAGCACCGAGAGCTGTTCCTGGTTAAGCTTTGCCCTATTGAGGTGTAGATGGGTAGCTTGGGGCTCCCTTGAATACCACACTGAATATCAGCTTTGCCCATGTCCAGGGGTTACATCTCTAGGAAATATGACCCTCTCACACAGCATTCCCACTTGCTTCCTAATAGGATTCTCCCTCACAACTCTGTAAGATAAAGAGGTGAGACCACTTGGTAAGTTCAAGAACTGAGGTCAGAGAGATTGTCACATTTCTGATCACACGGTTACCTAACAGCAAAGAAAGAATGGGCGCTTCCACTTTCAGGGACCCAGTTCTGAGTTCTTTTCCTTCCTATCCTTGAACTCAACCCCAGAGAAGACAGACCATAGCTCTTCCTCACCACCCACACCTCCTTGGTGTCTGCCTTCATCTGCTCCCGATGGCCACTCTTATGGGAGATATTTTAACACCCATCATCTCTCTTTTTTTGGAATTAAGTGAGGGGGGGTAGCCAAAATGCCTTCTCTGCTTTAAAAAGGAACCATTTAAAGAAGAGAAAGAAAGAGAAACACCCAAATTTAGTTCCTGTCTGGTCTTTGTAGATTTCAGGTACCAATTCTGAGCTCCCACAGAGTGAGTGAGGCCTTTTGTTCTCCACAAAGGGCATGTTCAAGAGAACAGGCTCCAGTCTGCCTCACCAACCAGATTCTCTTAAAACTGCAATAAAGAGTAGCTCTTATTTTGGTGGTTTATTTAAGTCAAAGCTGATGCTGAGGCGTCACATCTTCCTACAGCAGCAACCACGTATTGATCACCTGTGCGCACAAGGCATTGTGTGAGAGGGAGTTGAGTTAATTTTAAGCACCTCCTAATTGCCCTCTGGGTGGCCAAGGTTAAGGTAATTCTTAATCAAAACCTTTGTATCTATCTTTACTGAGAAAACTGTAAGGGCAGTGCTTCTCCCTGTGGCCACATGCTGACATCACCAGGTGAGCTTTTAAAAAGAGTGGTGTCTGAGTCCCTCTCCTGCGTTCTCATTTAATTGGTCTGGGATGTGGCCTGAACATTGGAGTTTTCAAAAGTTTGCCATGCGGATATGATTGGCAGCCGAGGTTGTAAACCATTGCTTTCATGCCACAACCACCCCCAAATTATCTCTGGTCGTGGTGAGAATCATGAGATAAACGAAGTTAAGCCCCAGGCCCTCTTGGCCTAACTCATCAACTGTATTTGAGGCTGGGGGTATTGAAAGAAGCCCCTCCAGGATGGTCAAGCAATCTGGCTCCAGATGCAGCTCTGTTCTGCTCCTCGCTTGACTAAAGCTGGTCGAAGAATTAAGGAAACTGAACTACATCAGTGTTTTCCAAACTTTTTGTCATCAATGACTCACTTTTTAAAGAATCTTAATTGACACATAATATTTGTACATATGTAGGGGCACAATATGATAATTGGATATGGATATACAATGTGTAATGATCAAATCAGCATATTTAATATTTGCATCTCCTCAAATCTGTATCAGTTCTTCGTGTTGGGCATCTTTAGATTCTCCTGGTTATTTTGAACTATAGAATTAATTTTTGTAGACTTCAGCTACCCTACTGTGCCATGGGCACTGGAACTAAGTGCCCTTCTCTAACTGTATTTGGGTACCCATTATCCAACCTCCCCATCTCCCCATCCCCTCCCCTTCAGTCTTTAGTGACTGCTGTTCTACTTTCTACTTTTGTGAGATCAGATCATAACACAAAGTCATAGTAGATGATACAGCCGGTGCTGTATAAAGACCAATGGAACAGAATAGAGAGCCCAGACATCAGTCCATGTACACGCAGCCAATTGATTGTTGACAAAAGTGCCAGGAACATACATTGGAGAAAGAACAGTCTCTTCAATGGACGATGCTGGGCAAACCAACACATATACACCAAGCAATAAAACTACACCCCCATCTCTCAGCATGCAAAAATCAACCCAGGAGGGACCAAAGACCTAAATGTAAGACTGGAGCCATAAAACTACAGTGACTGACTTCTAAGCCTCCTCTTCCCACAAGGATTTAAAAAAAAAAAAAAAAAACTCGTCAAATTCCAAAGTGTTAATTGTGAATTAACATCCTCCCAATCAAATAAATTGAAGACATTGTCAGAAGTTTAAGAAAGGGGCCAGGTGTTTCGATCTTGCCACATGTCACTTTCCTCTTCCTCTTTTGACTGATGCTGTGTGAACAAAGTACCAAGGTGGCTGGGCAGCAGATAATACTCTTGGCTCATCTTCAAAGTATGGGGGGTGCCTACCCCCACTTGGGTGCCAGGTATGGCTGATCCTTCCTCGCTCACTACTTCCACACCACCTAGATCTCTGCCAGGGACCCTCAGCGACTCCAGCGAGTGGACTCCAGTGAGGCCACATTTAATGGTCTCTGTGTGGCCCTGCCACAGAGAATTAGGCTCCAAAGGGCCAGGCACTCCCAACCTCCCCAAGAGGCTCCTCCCTCACTTTCCGTGGAGGCTGGAGGTGTGGGGCCACCTCCACAGCCACTCCTATGGCAGCTGAAGTCAGAACAGGTTCTTCTCCTGGGGACTGAGGTCAGAAGGTGGGCAGAAAGCAAAAGTGGACTCTCGTGGTTACAACTGCCCATCAGCTCTGATTAATGTCAAACCGCCGGTGTCATCATTGAACAAATAACGTTTAAGCCTAAAGCAAAGAAAACTAGCATGTTAACCCCTGAGTTTTGTTAGGAATAAATGTTGATTTTTGTTAGGCTTCTTAAAACAAGGAAAATAGCTTCTAGATCCCTATAATCTGTTTTGTAACAGGAGCAGGGGGACTGATGTTTGGGACTGTTGAAGCAGACAGTTCTAAGACACTTCTAATACTAAAACCCAAAACTTCTGTCAGTTAAACATGTCAATAGAGTAGAGAATTTTAAGAAATATTTCTTGGTGGAAAAGAGAGATCAATATTAAAAACAAAAATTGGGGTGACAAGAGCTCTGCCTTGTCTTGGAGAGAGTGCTCAGGGAGTATTGGGTTAGCTGGGATTCTTTGTATACATAAGCAAAGGGATTGATATCTTTTTTTTTTTTTTTTTTGGTACCGGGGATTGAGCCCAGGGGTGCTTAACCACTGAGTCACATCCTCAGCTCCCCAGCCCCCTTCTAATTTATTTTTTTTTTATTTAGAGAAAGGGTCTCGCTGAGTTGCTTAAGGCCTTGCTAAATTACTGAGGCTGACTTTGAACTCACGATCTTCCTGCCTCAGCCTCCCTAGCCACTGGGATTACAAGCCACCATGCCCAAGTGGTATCTTCTTATACTGTGTTAACATTTGCTTACCTCATGACTAATTATTTCATTTGATGAACATCCAGGGCTCAAGCTTCCTTCAGGTTCTATCTGGCTGTCACCTCTTAGGTATGATGAGACTTGGTTACTCCCTTCTTCCTGAGAAGTGAGAATATGAAACTTGGAGTCAAGGACTCTGTGCCAACAGCAGATGCACCTGGCAGGTACAGCCCTGAGCAGGGACAGGCAGGGTCCACTGATTAATCTCCAGCCCTGTGTGATAGCTCTTCTTGCTAGGCCATACTGGTGGCACTCCCAGGGAATCAGCCCTTCCCATGACATCACCAGGCCCCAGTGGGTCAGACCAAAGCAGGCAGGGGAACACAAATGCTGCTCTGGTCAAACCAGCTTCTTCCCCACGGGATGAATGGAGTCAGCCAAGAGACACAGCCAGCAGGACAGACGCACTCTGAACCTTGAAGCCATAGAGAGTCAGGGCACCACCTAGTCAGCGCCAGCTGGGTCATGGGGATGCAGGGACACGGGTGTCTTCAGAATAGAGCTTCTGCAGCGGAAAATGGTAAGACAGAAGAGGCAGGAGTCACAACCCAAGACCGAGCTGTGGCCACACTTGCAGGTGAGGCTCTGTATGCATCTTCTTTGTCTGCACCGTTTCTGCAGCCTGGTTTTGTTTGGTCTGTTGGTTTTCTTACTGGAGCTTTTCTGAATGTATTGCTGCTCCGTGAAACCCAAGCACCGAGCCTGCAGTAAGCACTGGGGAAGGGATCGATGTGATCCAAAGCACAGTGTGGGGACTTCCTGGAGTCTCAGAGCTCTCCCTTCCCTATCCCCATTGCTGGCCCTTGATTACATCCTCTGTTGTTTTGGCCAAGAACTGCTTAAGCAGGACATACCAGCCGGTTTCTCTATAACACTTTTGTAGAGAAATGAGGAAAATACTTTCATTTCCTTATCTGATGAATTACAGGGTATTTCCATCACATGGGAAGCAATGCTTGGCTCACTTACAGGTCACATGACTGAACAAGTATTTAACAATCCACTACATGCTCAGAATATTGAATTGAGTAGGAAAGTATCTCATGCCTGCAGGAGTAGACGATCTGAGGAGACACATGGATGTGATTAGCCATTAGAGTCATCAAATTCACTTCCCTGACGTAGCTTTATTATGCATCCTCTAAATGGGTTGTGGAGAGTCCTGTGGGAACCCAAAGGGCTATGCGGGGCATTCTGGCTGGGAGTCAAGGAAAACTTCACACAGCAAGTATCTAGCATACTGTTTCTCAAAGTGAGTTCCAGGGAACACTAGTCCCACTTGTAACATTGTAACTTATAACTTGTAACATTGTTTGGAAGGATGAATAAATGGAGGCACAGACCAGAGACAAGACAAATAGATCCATGAATAAGTAAGTTTCAGAATATCAGGTTTAAGAGTTTGTCATTTCTTTACTGTAGGCCTTCTCAGAGCCTTTACTATTTGATTAAAAATTCTGAATCTGCAAAAGAGACTCATATTATGAAGCATTGCCCCACATTAATGGTTTATAAAACTCTTTTCCTTTGGGTATTTTGTAGCCTGGTTTTGTTTGGTCTGTTGGTTTTCTTACTGGAGCTTTTTGCAGGTATGGATGGAAAAAAATGGGTTTTGCCTATTGATGATTGTTTGTTTTTTTCCCCCTCATTATCTAGAATAGCTAGAGTGTCATCACTACTGTGAAAATGTGATGACGTGTTTAATCTCTAGGCCGCACAGGGAAGGCTTGCCTATAGTTTCAGTGAGGACCTAGTGATAGTTCTTCCTGAAGTATTTTCTTTTAAACAAAAATTGAACCAAACTCAGTGAAATAAGATGCCTTTCCCATATTTTTTGGATCCTCTTTTTTTTTTCCAAGTTGTTTCAAGTTGCTGAAACTTTATATAATGAAATCACA
This sequence comes from Marmota flaviventris, assembly GCF_047511675.1. Lineage (NCBI taxonomy): Eukaryota > Metazoa > Chordata > Mammalia > Rodentia > Sciuridae > Marmota > Marmota flaviventris. The sequence continues at coordinate 112,640,096 of NC_092505.1, read as the reverse complement.
TTTCAAGGGCAGTAGGAAGGAAGCGCCATCTCATACGCCTTGCAGGCTCCGGGGCAGGTGGTGTGCACCGAGCGGATGGCAGCCAGGTCGCACACACCTCCTCACTTGCCTGTGCAGTTGGGCTGCTGTTAGCATTCTGGGGTGACTCCTGGGATCACGTGACTGTCTCCAGCTCCCCGCATCCTGGGTGATGTTTGTTCAGCACAGATGAGAGAAAGTTCTTGCCTCAGAGCCAACAGCAATTCAAAGCCGTGCCCGTCTTGTGTCCCAGCATGTTTAAATCTAGCTGCTTCATCTGAATCTTTAGTTCTTTCCACCGTTGTATTTGTTTTCCTTCTTGCTAATTTATGAGATATGAAATGACCTCCTCTGAAGCCTTCATTTGAGGGCTCATTAAAATTCTAGAAGCTCTTTCATTCGCTTGTTCCCACACAGGCTTTAATTTGCATGGACCAACATCACAAGAGGGCCAGGGACAGCGAGGGCCGACTTCACATGGCACTCAGCCTCCCTGAGCCCACTGCAGGTCAGCCAGCTCCGGGGGCTCAGGATGCCACTGGACACCACACTCTTGTTTCTTCTGACATATTTTATGTCACTTATTAAAGAGAGCACAGCACACATAGGAAATCACTTGTTAAAACTGCTTTTCCCTAAACATTTAACGGAAATGGGAGAAAAGGAATAACAAGGAAACCTCTATAGGAACCAACCTAGCTTTTTGGTTCTGCTGAAACTTCATGGCTTACACGTTATGATTTTCAGGTCTTTCATAAGGCAGGGTATAATTATGAGAGCACTTATTTTTTTCTTACTGGAAATTGGAAAACACTACCCTAAACAGTTTTGCCTCCTGTAAAGTAGAAGTTTTTCTGCCCAAGATTATGAATTTATCCTTCTTCACAATGTCCTATTCTTGTCTTGGAATCTTCTCTTCTTGTTTCATAGATGTCGTTCTTTCCTTTAACTCTCTGAGGACTTTAAATCGAATTACTTTCAAATAGGACTCCTTTACTGCTGTTTCTTTTTCATTGGTTCTTTTTCTTATTTGTTTATTCTGTCCTCTCTATGACAATAACTTTCCTCAAATGCTGATGAGTTTTTGTGGTACAATCATTTATTTTTCTCCAACAGATTTCTCCAGGGAGCACCCAGACAGCAGCATCTTACTGGGCAGCTCAACCTTGGCATCTCCATGGTCACCCTGTTCATTTTGGGTCCATGAACACTCCTCATGTTTGGGGACTGTGAAGGCATGTACAGCAGTGCACTCTCTATCTTGTACTAGGACCAGAGATGACTTTTGTGCCTGCCCTGACTCCCCTGGGGAATATCATGTAAAAAAAAATACTTTAAGGAATTTACCTAGATATTGCCAGACTCCATGGTCACCTTTCAGGTTTGGTTTTTGCTATAGCATTTATTTATATTTTCAGACAACATCCAGCTATTGAATTGGTTATGTACTTTGTACTCACTCTTGGCTACCACCCCTGACTTCTGAACTCAGAAGATGTGTGGGCTTGAGTTCATTCAGTCTCAATTTCTTCTTCAGTAAAACTGGGATTAGTAATTCCCATCTGTGGGGTTATCATAAGGATGAGCTATTATGAAAAATAGTTGGCAGAGTGCCTGATACACAGTAAATGCCAAGAAAAATAAGAAAGAAAGCAAGGAAGAGGAAGAAAGGAAGGAGGGAGAGAGGGAAAAAAGGAACGAAGGAAGGAAACTTTTTTTAACCCACATACTTACTGATTCTCTTGCTGGCCATGTCTTTTTGAACATGTAACTTCCCATCTCACAATTTTCCTTCTGCCTGAAGAAAGAGAAAATTTGCTTAAAATGAACTCTTTCAGGCTTTGTACAGGGAACAGCCTTTATTTCGCCTTCATTTGTAAAAGATATTGCTGAGTATAGAATTCTAGACTGACGGTTTTCTTTTAGTACGAACAGACATTGACCCACTGTCTTCTAGCCTGCATTATCTCCGATAAGAAGTTAGCTGTCATTCTTATCTTTGTCCCTTTGTACATAATCTATCTTTTGTTCCCCTCTGACTGCTTTTAAGATTCTCCTTTATCATTATTTGAAAGCACTTGGTTATCAGGTGCCTTTCTCAAGGCACTTGAGTTTGAAGTTTGGCTGAACTTCTTGGATCTGCAAGTTTATTGTTCATAGTTTGGAAATTTTTTATCCACTATTTGTTCAAATATTCTTTATCCATATTCCTCCTTCAGGGCTTCCAATGATATGAATACTAAATTGCACAAGGCTGTCCCACTTCTCACTGATACCACTTCAATTTGCCTCCTGGGTTCCCCTGCTGGTTCCTGCCATGTGCCCTCCCAGTTGCTCATCCTCACTCCAGCAACACCTCTCCTGCTGCGAATTCTTTCCAGTGTATCTGCCAACAGGGCAGCTTTCACCTCTGGAAGTTGATTTTGCATCATTTTTTGTATTTTCTTCTACTTAACCTGCTTTTTTTTTCTCTTTGAATTTATGGACTTTAGTCATAATAATTGCTTTAAAATTCTTGTCTACTAATCAATATTACTTCTGATGGTTTGCAATTGATTGTTTTTGTCCTTATTATGAGTTCATTATCTTCTTTGCTTTCCTGATGATTTTGGTTGGACACAAGACATTGTGAATTTTACCTTGTAGTAGATACAAAATTTTTGATGAAGATTTTTAAGACCTTTTTTTTAAAAAAATAACATAATAATCCTATGTATTTATGGAGTTTAATAGAATATTTCAATATTTATATGCCATCTATAATGATAGATTAGGGTTATTAACCTACCTGTCACTCAAACAGCTATCACTTCTTTGTTTTGAAAATATTCAAAATTCTCCTTCCTGGCTATTTTGAAATAGACATTTAATTGTTGTTAATCATAATTCCCTTACTGTGCAATAGATACTAGAAGCCATTCGTCCTGTCCTGACTGCACTCTGATACCTGTTAACCAGTAGCTAGATATTTTTGTATTTGTATTCTTGAGCATTATCCCTGAGAGACAGTGAAGCTATTTGGAAGCAGGTTGGTCCTTCCAAGACTTGCTTTTAATATTCATTAGGCAGACAGAATAGCCTTTAGTCTACAGCACTGCCCACATGCCCCCCGCATAGAATCAACACCCTTCTGAGTTCTCTGCACAACACCCCAAAAGGCACAATGAGGCAAGAACATGGGTTAACTCTCTATGTTCCTTCTCATCTCCCCTCCCCCACCCATGGCTGTTCTGCACTTGCAGGCGCTGGGGGCACCCAGCAGAAGCTGGAGGGGAACAGCCACAGATCTCCAGAAATCCTCTCTTCTGCAGTTTTTCTCCTCTTGGAAACTCTGCCCTGGGAATTATAGTTGGTTTGACTTTCCTTAATTTTCACCTTTGTCTCTTCAATTCAGGGAAACACCCAGGCTCTATTGGGGTTCTCCCTCCCTTCATGGTGGCCTGGAAACTCCAGGCAGTAAGCTGGGACAGTCAGAGGGGAACCCCACTTATCTTCCTGCTTAGAGATTATTATACTCTGTAGCCAGTTCCCAGTCTCTGAAAAACATTATTTAATATGCTTTTCTTTGTTTTGTTAGTTGTTCATTGTGGTAGGGTGAATCTACTTCCTGTTACTCCATCTTAGAAATTAGCATAAAAGCTCAGTAAGTCTTGACTATGCATCCAACGTTATATTCAGTCCTATGGATTTGGAGAATCACAAGATAAAATTGGGTGCTTTGGTGTCTGTGCACACACTGGTCTTTATTCATCTGTACACCTCTATATTCCACTGTCTTTAAAATCCATGAATCCTGTCCTATCCAAACATTTTCCTATGTTTCTCCCTCATCTTTACAACAATTGTTTTTAATATTTTCATATTCTTCCACTGAGTAGAGATAACTAATTTACTTACTCATCCACTAATTTCAAGTAATTAGATTGTCTGCAATTTTCTCTGCTGTAGATAAAACCAAAATGTGATACAATTTGTGTGTGTGTGTGTGTGTGTGTGTTTTGAGAAATCACTACATTAGTTTCTTCTGCAATTTTCAACAAGGGAAAATCTTAATTTATGAAGCCAGAGCTCTGCTTTTCTCTAAATTTTCTTCCTTCATTTTCTCCTTCCATTTTCTTTTTCCTTTTCTATCTGTCCTTCTCCTTTCTCTTCTTCATCCCAACAAGCATTTATTGAGTACCAGCTGTATTCCAGTACAGATGATCAAGTTACAGCTGTGAGTAAAAGACAGAGTTCCTCCTTGGTGGAGCCTATGCTCAGGGAGGGGGCAGAGAAATTCATAAGTAAAGCAACGGGCAGTGACAGGGGAGGTTGACTTGAAGGATGGCAATGGTTCTCTGCTCTCACAGAAGAGTGAGAGACAGCGGGTCTGATGGTCCTCTAGTCTCCAGAGCTGGGCTCCAGGTCTTTGACATCACCTGCCATCTGCCACACTAGCAGCTTTGTGAAAAGCAAGTTTACAGACTCTTGGGTCAGGTGACATTGCTGAAATGGGGGACAGCGTCACTGTGTGCCTTCTGCATAGTTCACTGAGATGGATGGGATCCTAATACATGCAGAATGAAGCCTGGATCTGATCACCAAGAGTCAACAGGCAGACCCCAATTGAGGGTCAATTTATAAAACAACTGACCTGTGGTCTTAAAAATGCTAGTTTCATAAAAGACAAATATTAAGAAGCAGAGAAGCTGCTCCAGATGAAAGGAGACTCCAGAGGCAGGATGGCCAAGTGCCACGTGTCATTCACCCACCGTCCAATATTGGGCTGGAGAAGACGCCAGAAAAGACATTATTGGGACATTTCTTAGTCAGCTGAGACTGCCACAGCAGAATGCCTTAGGCCCGGGGCATCTTCTCACAGCTCTGCAGTCCACAAGTCCAAGGCCAGAGGGCAGCATGGTCAGCTCTGCTGGATGTGTGCCCCTACATGAGATGGCCACCTGCTCCTCACCTGGCTGGAAGCCCCAGAGCAGGCCCTCTGCTGCCTACGTGGCACTAATCCCAGGAGCCCAGGGTTTCACCTTCCTGAGCTCATCTAAACCTAAACTCCTCCCCAGATGCCCTTGTGTGAGGGGCTGGACCTTTAATATATTAAGCTTGGTGGACACAATTCAGTTTCTAGCAGGGCTACTAATAAAATTTGCATATGGGCTGTTTACACAATCATTTTGCATTAACATTAAAGACTTTGATTGGATACTACTAGGGTTATGTAAAAGAACGTTCTCCCAGGTGACGCACATCAAAGTATTTAGAAATAAGGGCACGCGTCTGTGACTTACTTTCAAACAGCTAGAAAAGCAACTGCATGGAGGTCAAGAGAATGGGAAGAATATTAAAATGGGCCAGAACATCAACAGCAGCTGAAAGAGACACACACGGTATCCAGGGGTCTTTATGTTACTCTTGTAATTTCTCTTTAAATTTGAAATTATTACAAAATAAAAGTTATTTTAAAACATAACTTGCAGCTCATTGATACCTTTCTGGGTGGCCTGGGTGGCAGGGTTCAGAGATGAAAAGATGTGTGTAGACACTTGGAGGTCATCGACTTACGTTCAGATACATCACTAAGATCAGGAATGGTGGGGGGGAGGTGATGCGGAAAGGCTGGTCCTCATACGCTTGGACAGATGACCGGTGGTGGCTGCTTTACAAAAAGACCCTCTTTTACTTTATTTCAGTAATATTTCAAATTAGCTGCTAGTTTATCTACAAACCACATGGACAAAATGGCCCCTTTGTTAAGCTCTGCATTCTTTGAAAAGGGTCACACGTAACTGACGCTCTCTGTACTATGTGTCATGTGCCAAGCACATACCAACTCATAAAAATGTCCTGAGGCATTAATTATCACAGCTAAGGCGAGCAGGGACAACAGCTCCTGCAGATCGTCAAAATCCCCTCCAAGGGCCCCTGCCACACACAGTCACAGTTTGAGAGATGGGGATTGGAGATGAAGGTCGGCTTTCTCCTTCCTTGGCAGACAACAGCAGTGGTTCAGTTAGGGGTACAATTGAAAAAAAAATCCCCCATCCCTTGGATCACAAGAGAGTAGTGGGTCCCCACAATAGTGACCAGCAATGCTAGCTTGATCCAGGAAGTGCCAGTCAACACGGAGTTCAAGGGGGGACTGCACTGGCCTGAGCACTTGGCATCTGGCACCCAGCTTGGACCCCCTTGCTGCAGGCCCAGAGCCAGGTGGGGAGGAGAAGTCTTGGGGGGAACGTGAGAAATGAGTCCGTGAAAAGCAAGTGAACCTCTCTCTGGAGTCAAAACCATTTCAACTTTCAAAGACAGCATCTCACCCTGAGTGAACGCCACGACACAAAGGCACACGCAGTGGAGGTGAGCAGAGGCCCACTCCGTCACTGCCGTGGGCGTCTTCACAGCTCAGGACTCCCAGTCTTGCCTGCTTGTCTCATGCGCTGTTTCGCTATCTCGCAGGATCTGTGCCAGTTCCTTGGGGAACAGCAGTTTACAACACCAGATCTGACCGTGATCTTTCTGGAACCCTGCATGTGCATCCGCTGAGGGTGGCGGGATGGTCAGCCTGCAGCAAATGTGTCCATTTGAATGAAAAATAAAACGCAGGCGAGTTACATGTACCGTGGGTCCCAGCTCCCTTTCAGTGAGTTCAAGGTGAGTCCAGCCCTCCTCTGGATGAGATCCCAGGAGACTGGAAGCTGGGCTGGCAATGGAGGGGAGAAGGCTGGATGCAGACCCATTCTGTGGGTTGCAGTAGTGAGCTTTGGAAACCAGGTCCAAGTGCTGTCCATCTAAAGCAGTTAGGCACCAGCAGAGACCAGGACAAGGCGAGACAAACAGGTGGGAATTAAGAGCAGGAGGCCCCAACAGGATGCTCTGATCCCAAGCTCAAGTGAAACCTGGTCTGGTTCCCTGGTACCCTGGGTCTCCCAGGGCTGCAGGCTCTCAGGAGACCTTGGCCTTGGCCCAGAGAGGAGACAGGTGGAAAGGGAGGGGAGGGACCCTTCAAAGGCCCTGTGTCGGCCAGGATTTGAGTAGAAAGAAATTGCTGGCCTGGCTAGGTTTTCTTGACTACGTCAACATCCATATTTCTGGGCTAGTCAGTTTCTCTTTGTGTTGCTAAAAAGGGACCCCTTTATATAGTGCTGACTCTTTGAGCAATTTGCTTGGGTCTTGTTCTGATTCTTCTCTTTTCTTTCTTTTATTTTTTTATATTTTTTGGTCAAAATCAATGCTTTTCATGGACGAAAGAGGACCCTACAAGAAGGAGAAGCACTCAGCTGTCCTTGGGACCCACAGGACTGTAATAGAGCTCTCCTTCCTTGCTAGGGATAGAACTGAGTTCCCCGCTTAGAGGGCACACCGGCAGCTCCCGGCGCCCTGGTTTATGGAGTTTCATTACTTTATTGAGCAATCTAGGGTCACGGGACCTCATGGTGAGGTCCTATTCTCTCTGAAAGATGCCTGACCACCCTATGAGAGAGGTGCCTGGGAGCTGAGGAGCAGCCACTGGAGCCCTCCCTGGCCTGACGCCCCAGAGTTGGCAAGTACCCTCGGTGTGTCCAAACCTCTGTCCTGCCAGCTTCAAAGCCTCACCTTTAACCTGGGACAACGCTATCTCCTCTCTCTGCTGAAGCTGTCTGAGGGCATCTGAGCCATGGGGACCAGCGTCACTGTCAGCTGATGCCAGACCCTTGCCTGGTCTCTTCTGCCTCTTGAACTGATGGGTACAGCAGAGGGAAATGACAAGTTCCTTCTGTGAGGCTGGCCCAGGGGCTGCCTTCTCTTGGAAGACTTCTCTCTCTGGTTGAGCTTTTCCGTCCCAGGCTGGTGAGCCATTGGTCCTCCTCTACCTGACAGGACCCAAATGCAAGTGTGGACTCTTGGAGAGGCTCCATGGGCTGAGCCCTGGGGAGTTGTTCAACGTGGGCTTTAAGCTGCCTTCACTTCTCCCACCTCTCGTGGAAGTGCCACCTAGATCCCTCAACCTGCCACCATTTGTGGTGTCCCTGCAGGTCACCTGGACCATCGGTGCCCTATCTGCCCTGCTGAACAGGGAAGTGCAGGCTGCCCCTCTCCATCCTGCCGCTGCCCTCCACCCTTGGCAGCAGTGGGCACTGCGCAGCTGCTCACACTCGGGCTCAGCCTTACGTGGAGGCCAGAAGGATCTGACAGGTGTCCAGGAGACATGTCTTGATGACAGTCTCTGTTCTTCCCTTCTTAGTGTTCGTGACGGGTATTGTGGAAGGGTGACCACAGGGCATTTCCTCTTGGTGAACTGGGACTCCCCAGGAGACCCCTCCACTCTGCCTGTCTCCCACTAGGCTGCTGGGGTGGGAGGATGCTCAGCATCAGTGCCACCCAGGATCCCTGGGGTGGCCGGCCACAGCTGCCATGACGTGGGGCGGTTACCTGGATTGAGGACCTTGCATCTGTGGCTCTCATCTTCAGGCCTTAGCCACAATTCTGATACTACAGGGAAAATGCAATAGGACATGTGGGTTCCGGACCACCCCTCAGTTCTACCTCTCGGCATGTATCCTAGGGAAGCTCTCACGTGTGAGAAGAAGTGGCTACGGGGATATTTCTATGATTTATAGAGCAAGAAATTGGAAATCATCTAAATTTCCACAACAATGGAATGGCAAATAGAGTGTGGATGGGTTGGTGTTTGATCCAGGTGTGTGCACGGTGGGCAGAGCTCTTGCTGTTGCTGAGCACCCATGTCTACAGGCTGGTGTCAGAGCTGTGCCAGCTGCTAAACATTTTGGCTGTCACTCCCTGATCATTGATGGAATACGTGATAGTAATGAAAATGAGTGTACTAAGTCATATGAATCCACGTCGACCCAATATGGATAAATCTCCAATGTGGGCTCAAAGAGAAAAGCGCAGTGGTTATGTACATTTTAAAAACACATAAAAGAATGTTTATTGTTTTGATGGATAGATATGTATTAGAGGAACAAAAGCGTAGTAAATGTCACACCAGATTCATGATGTAGGAGCCTGTGAGGAGGGCTTGGAAGAATCAAGAGGGAATATCCAATATCCACTTCACCAGTTATATTTTACTTCTTTTCTTTAAGAAAGATTTAGACACCAAATGTAAGAGCAACAAAATTAAATAAATAAAGTAGACTTTATCAAAGGCTATCATCAAAAGAGTGAGAGAATGAGTTATAGAATGGAAGGAAATATTTGGAAATCATGTATCTGGTAAAAAAAAAATTAACATCCCAAATATGTAAAGAGCTCTGGCAACTCAACAACAAAAAATAAACAACCCAGTTAAAAAAAATAAAACAGAGCTTGAACAAACATTTTGACCAAGAAGATGAACAAATTGTGGACAAGTGCACAAGCAGATGCTCAACGTCAACACTCGCTTGGGAAACACAAATCAAGACCACAATGAGATACTTTCCTTCATACCAACTAGAATGGCTATTTCAAAAACAATAACATATAAACAAAAGCAAAAGCAAAGAGAATCAGAACATAAATGCTGGTGAAGATGCAGAGAAATTGGAGTCCTCCTACATTGCTGTGGCAATGTAGAAAAGCACATCTGTTGACAGCTCAGCAGTTCCTGAAAAAGCCAGGGAGAATCCCATCTGGCCCAGCAGTCCCACATCTAGTTGGGTACCCAGGGGACTCAAAGCAGGGACCTGAACAGCGTTCATTGCAACATCATTTATAACAGCAAAAGACGGGAGCTACCCATAGTGCTGGCAGGAAAGGCGAAGTCAGGTCAGAAGCTCCTGGGGCCAATCACAAGGTCCTTCGCCTCCCCCGGGGACTCTGAGGCAGCTGTGAGTCCTCTCTGGGACTCTGCCATCACCAGCCCCACCGCATGGACCCTGGTCCAGAGCAGCGCTGCAGCTCAGAAGCCAAAGATGGCCACACACTGCTGGGCAATGGCGGGTCAGCCTGCCCACGCTCCAGCGGGAGCTGTGCCTGAGCAGAAGCAGGTCATTGGCAGCACAGTGTGAAGGGACATGGGTCAGAAACGTGGCTGGCAGAGATCCTAGGTGCACCCAAGGAGGACCGGGTTGTGGAAGGTATGCCCCCTTGCTGACAGCTCCCTTTTCGGGAGCTTGAGATTCTCCAAGCCAGTGGCACAAGGTTCCTTTCGGAGACTGGCTGAGACCTGCCCGTGGCCTACAGGGATGCTGCTTGTGGAGCTGGAGATGCAGCGGCAGAGACGACCCCATCACAACAGAGCCTTCGAAGCTGGGAGCCAGTGCTGAGGTTGGTTTTTCCTATGGCCCTTTAAAGGACTGGAGATTTATTTGGACCAAGCCACCTGGTTCCTGCTGAGCCTCACAGATGGGCGAGGGAGGACTTGCTGGCCATCAGAGGTGCTTCACCCTCATTGCTCTCCTGTCCCCTGCCTAAAGACAGCCTGAGACAGAAGTCCTCTGCAATTGTCCCACCCCCATCTCCACCAGCACTGGGGTCCGAGGTGGCCTCACTCACAACCCTGGATCCAGGCTCCTTGCAATTTGTTCTCGTTCACAGGAAAAACAATCACCTCTAACAACAAGTTCTGGAAGTAGAAAATTAGTCCCTATTTGTCAAATGTCAAATTCAGAAAAGTTAATAACACCAGAAGGATCCACGCTGGGTTTATTTGATGGAGAACTGCTATCAAATAAGCTGGTGTCGTGCGTAGGTTACAGGAGCCTTAATTGAATATTAGATTGTTATATAGATTCTAGGGGATCAAATATTAAATCTTTTGGGGGGAGATGATACAAATTGAAAAACAAAGCAACTGACCTCCTTGGATCTGCTGCTTATCCTAGGAACTCAGTTTTAAGATATGAGGGGTTGTTGACAATAACAAATGCCGTTAGAGGTCTCCTCAAGATGGAACAGTCACTTAGTGTAGGTGGTGTCTTTCAAATACTCAGCCCATTCACGCAGTATTTCCATGAGTCTGCTGTCAAGGGGGCCCTCTGGACATGTCAGGAGCTGGTTGCAGTCTATGGGGACTTCATTTCAAGCAGGATCTCCCCACCTGTGAATGTGAGGCCACAGTGTTTAATCCCATAGCTCTTAGATGCAAGGAGATGAGGTCACATCCAGGAAGTCCTATGAACAGAGACCTGGTAGATGCTGGGGAAAGCAGGTAACTGGCTGCAGCCTGGCTGGGACCAGCACCCATCCCTAACACATCCCTTGGAGTATCTTAGGTATGCAGTGGAGGCAATACCTCGGTACCCAGGCTCATTAGTTTCCCAAGTCTGCTCCAGCAGGGGAGCACAAACTGGGCAGCTTCAGCAACAGAGGGTAGCTCTGCAGCCCAGGAGGCCGGAGGCCAACAACAAGGGGTGGTCAGGGCAGTTCCTTCCTTCCAGGCCCCAAGGAGGCTGTGCCCCAGGCATCTTTCCTAACCTGGACCTTGACCTTGACTTGATCTTGGGTGGCATCAGGCATCCCCAGCATTCCTGGGCTTGTACTGCATCCGTCCAACTTCCCCCTCCACCCCTACATGGTTTCTTCCCTGGGCGTGCCCTCTGCATCCCTGGTCTGACTTCCTCTCCTTTCTTTTAAAAGGCTGCCACTCATTGGGTCGAGAGCTTGTCCTAACTCACTGTGACCTCACCTTGACTTATTGTCTCTGTAAAGCCCAGTTTCTGAATATGGTCCCATTAAGTGCCCTGGCCCTTCGTGTGTGTCTGCTTCCCGGTGGGCACTGAATGGCAGGCAGTCCTTAGACCAATGGTGCTTTAATCACTAGAGCCTACTTAGGAGAACCATAGAGGAGGCATGCTTTCAAATGTCTGTGAAGGGTTAAGAAAGACAGCGTTAAGTACAAAAAATTTAATAATCACACTTGATATTGGAAAAATATAGGCACTGCTTCTAAAATTTTCAATTGAATTAATTCAAAAATCTCACCCAGAATAGGAACAGCGCAATATGCCAGATCCTTTGGCTAAATCCTTCATTGTCAAAGTCTTGAATTATTGCAAAGACCTGAAGATTTCAGAATAATGATGATATAGAGCAGTAGCTTCCTATCACTGCACAAAATGTACAGAGCTGTAAATCTTATTATAATATAAAGTGGAATTCCGGAGATGCTTAAAGCTCTTTTAAACACCAATGCAGCTGGTTGGGAAAACATAGCATCCACCGTTTCCCGACTGAAAAGCTGAGGCTGATGACCTGCCTATAGCCGGGTAGAGAGGAGCTGGGCTTGCTTAGCTAGAGACACCGCGAGGACTGATCCCACCCACAACCTCTGCTGTGATGTTCATTTTTAATGAAAGCTACAAAAGTTTGCAAGCTTCTTGTCTGCCTTACAAGTGTTTCCCCCAGGACTATTTAGAGATCAAAAAAGGAAAATTCAAACAGGCAACTTGGTGATAAGTAATAAATAAATAAACAAGCAACCCCCCAAATGCTCTTGCGGCGGGCAGACCACTCCGTTTCCACCAGCTCTTTCCGTCTTCCTTCAGTTCAGTTATTCATGGAGCCTGGGAAATGAGCCTGGAGCCTGGGAAATGGGCCTGCCTCTTCCCCTTTTGGTATTTTATTTCCAGGATTTTGACCCGCCTGCTTGTATACGACCATTGATAAAGATTCCAGAACACTCTGTCTCCCTGCTCTCTGATCTTCACATCCTTAACTGCATGGCACCAGGCAGGCCTGGGTGTGGTCTGGATGTAGTTTGAGCAGGTCATCAAAGGTTCAGGTGCTGTAAGCCTGTTCCCGGGGCCGTGGTGCAGGAGGAGGTGGAACGTTTACGAGATGGGGCCTAGTGGGAGCGCTGCCTTCAGAAGGAGCCCTGCCTGTCCTCACAGGAGGAGCTCTAATGAAGCAAAGCCACCCTGCACTCTTGCTCTCTTCTGCATGAGTCTCTCCTCCATGTATGACGCAGCAAGGAGAACCTACATGATCCTGGGCTTCCTATCTCCAAAGCTGTGATCTAAATAAACATCTGTTCTTTATAACTACCCAACTTCAGGTATTTTGTTAAAGCAACGGAAAAAAGATTAATACAACACACCATCAATACCACCTAGTGATGCTGACAATTTCTGGCTCTCCCTGTTTGTTCCCTTCTTTTGCTGGGAATATCCCCCCAGGGCATAGCTCCTCCAGGGAAATGTGTTCCACTTCTCTCCTTGCCCTGCTCATGATGCAGAAGGGCTAAACGCAATTTAAGACAGTGGCAAATTTACCAAAAGTTCTAAGAGGATTGTTTCCTGAAAGCTGCTGGCCTGTTGAGAAATCTTGGAACCTGGAGAAGCACACCTCCCGCCCAAGTTTCTGAGGTCCCCACTGCTGTCAGTAGAGACAGCCCAATGGCCATAAGCAAGTTCTGCAGAAAAATGCCTGTCCAGGTGGACAACACCATCAACAACTAACCAGACTAAGAAAAGACCATAGCCACCATCACGGAACCTATGAGGCTCCCAGATGCATTGCCTGACCAGTCAGCCCAGGAGGAGAGTCTCCCTGAGGACAGAAACCTCAACACTAAGGGGACTCAGGGGAGGGACCTAAAGGGAGAAGGTCAACACAAACTGTTTGGCGCCAAGGAGGGAGTGGGGCTTGCCGGGCTGCGCGGGTGGGTTTGGGAGCGGCTCTTTTGGAAATGCTTCCAGTTGATCAGGCCTGTTGGTGAGCCAGGGAACGAGGTCAGGACAGACTTGAACCCAAGAAGTCAGAAAACCCGGTGAGGACTGAGAGCGTGTCCACAAATGTTGAAGTCCAAGCTGGTACGCTGGAGTCAGTTCTTGAGGACAATGGGGAGGTCCTGAGTCTGGGGCCTGGGGACTCTTGTTTCATCACGCTCCCTTGGCTAAGTGGAAAGGGATGGACTTGGAACAAGGAGAACACTGGGGACTCTGACCTCTGGCGCACTGAAGAGGCTGGACGGAGCATCTGAAGGTCCTGCTGCCCATTGGGGATGGCATTAGAGACTGCAGCATAGGAACAGGTGTTCCTCTTAGCAAAGTCCTTCAGGAACAGCTGAGGGATGGCTCAAGAGTCCAGCAGCCCAGTAGGTGTGACTGTGCTGGAGCATCTTATGCCTGAATTCTTGGCCCATGAAGCAGAGGCAGCCCACGTATCCTGTGTGCTGAGTTTGAGCTAAAGCCCTGGTAAGGAGCCCTAATAAGCCGTTTACACTGAAATTCCAGTGCTTCTTGACACAAGGACCTTCATTTAAAAAAAAAAATTGTCTGGTTGACATGAATACTTGTGAAACAGTGAAACAGATTGAAGGAAATTGGTTAAAGATATACTGAAACTACTCATTTGTGCCAGCTAACCTATCCCAGCTAACTGAACTTATAGGTCATGTGGGTTTATGGATCTATGTACATTTATAACATTTTCTCACTCCAACCTGCTAATATCTGTTTTAAATTAATGTAGTATACTTATGCTTAGCTCTCCCTTTACCAAGGTTAATTGTTAATTGTTTTAAGGCAATTATTTATGTACTTGAAAGTGGGTCTGCTGAGTCTTGGTCCTTGTGTTGTGCATCAGGATTCGTAAGAGGCAATTGCACTTGCATAGAGGCAAATTAATTATTTAGGGAGGAATGCCTAATCACAGCAGCAGGCCACTACCAGGAGGCTTGGGGAGGGAAAGGAGTGGCTGCCCAACCCCTGGTTATTTATTGTTCTTCCTCTCAAATGTCAGGATTAGATGTCCACCCGGAAAATGTACACAAAAATGCACATCCACTCCAGAGGTATGCGAGAGGGCCTCTACTCCCCCCTGCAGGGCCCCTTTTTATTATGGCAGCCAAAGGATTCTAGAAACAGATCACTTACAGCATTTTAGAGCAAATGATCCGCTGGGTCGTTCCACCAGGCTCCAGAAGACAGACCTCTGAACAACCGCAGTGCCACATCCTGAGGCATGAGAGGCTGCTAACGGAGGATTCACCTCCTGTTTTCAGGAGTCTTTGAAAACCAAAGGCAGGGTCCACAGCACAACATGTGACAAGACATTTATTTTCATCTATTTGCTGTAAGCTGCTGAAAACTAGAAATATCAAATTGGATCAAATGTTTTAAAACAGGTTAAAATCGATCCTTTCCCTGCATTTTTGGATTCTTCCCAAATAATCCTGAGTGGGGCCTCTGCAGCGTGAATATATATTTCATTGTAAGAGGGAAAGCAAAGCCCCTAATGGCAATAATTAACTGTCACCAAAATAGAAGGCTAATTGCCGGAGGAGTGTGCTCCCCGGCTCTGCCAGCAAGGCAAGACAGGAGTTGCGGGCACCTTCCAGCTTTCTCCTCTCAGTTCTTGCAGGACATTTAAAATCACTTCCTGTGTAGATACCCACCAGATCAAAACCCAGGGAGAATTTTGTCAAACAAAGGCTTCTCTGGGTGTTTTGGCTCTGCCTCTGCCAGCCCTCTCGGAGGACTGGAAACCCACAGGACTGAGCCCTGCAATCCTGGCCTGCATGACCAGTGTGTACTCAGGCTATGTATTTTTATGACTCATCCAGGGGCAAGCATCACCTTTCTAAAGAAAATGCCAAGTCCTGACCTGAGGGTCTCTCGTCATGAATCCTCACAACCTCCTAGAGAAGCCAGGAAGAGACAGCTTTCCGCACCCTCCTTTCAGATGGAGAAGCTGAGGTTCGGGAAGGTTAAGTGACTTGCCCAAGGTTATTTAGCAAATTAGGGGAGGCCTGGTGGGAACAGAGCTCTGGGTTCTCAGGTCCTGGGGCTGCAGCCAGGAGGCCCCACCACAGAGAGGCTCTTGTGCTTCATTTTGTTGACACAACTATTTGTGTCAAAAGAAAATATGTGAATGTTTCAGTTCTGCTCTGTTCTCCCTGTTCATTTCACACTGGTGTGTGCATACACGCACACATGCACACACACACACACACACACACACACACACACAAACCCTTGGCCCCCCAGAAAGGGATGGCTCTTAGAACTTGCAGATCAACTCCCTGATTTGCTGCAATGGTTGCATGTATTCTATTGTTTTAGAATGTATAGCATGAAGGTGTCGACACCTTCCTGCTTCCTGTCCCTGTTCTCAGTACTGGCCTCACCTATCTCATTATGGCCATATTTAAAGAGTTGGTGCGAGAACAACCACTCCATTGATAGGGACTTGCTACCAAAAAAAAAAAAAAAAAAAAACTTTGAAGATTTATTGTTGCGGTCACAGGGGAAAATAAAGACAGCCTGTAATTCGTGGGGAAGAATGGATGCCCAGCCAGTCAAGATGTTCTTGTAGGCTGCCTCGGCTCAGCATCCAGGAATGGGGCTCGGAGATGCAGTGCTCAGTCCTCAAGAGTGCATGGCGTCCAGGCAGGGGAAGAAAGAAGCCACATCTTAAGGAACACATTTTCCGACTCAGTCAAGGCCCAGGAATAGAAAAACGACATGCTAGACATTTCAAAAGGTGAACTCACACAGAAGCACTGCCTGTGGGGAGAAGTGACCTGTCCTGAGGAAAGAGGGAGAGACATATCAAAGTCTGTGAGCAAAGAAAGGAATATCATCTTCAAGGCGAGCAGTGCCCGCCAGCCCATGCCACACAGCTTTGTAGGACAGCCCTCTGTCGCACGCGGGCGCCTCCGGGGCTAGGGTCTGGAAATTTTTGAATTGCAAGTGCGCCATCTAGTGGTCGGTCTTCAGAACAACAACTCGTGGTGTTACTGATGTCATCTTTTGGATGCAAATTACTTAGTTCGTTTTTTTTTTTTTTGAATAATGACTAATGCCTGCATCAATCATAGCAAGCTATTGAGAATTTTAACTTCCAGCAGGCACAGTTGGCAGTGGCTTCCAAGAACTAAAAGTACCTGTATACTGGCAATTTAAGTCACAGCATTTTCCACTGCTGAGATCAACTCCCCTAATTCATTATCGAAAATTTAGTTAGCTTGACATTATTTCTGGGGTGCAGAAAATAGTCTGCCAGGAAATTTAGAAAATTCATGCTCAAATTCAACATGTCTTCTACAGTGAAAGTGAAGGAATGACGGACATTTGTTAAACAGAATGTCCACAAGGCTTTTTTAGTTTAAAATCCTTGGTGGGGCTTGCTGTGTGGGGAGGGAGGAAGAGACTGTTGAGCTTGAGGCAGGTGTGGGGTGGTGGTGTGGCCACATTGCAAACTGCAGTGTCTCGAAGGGCGAGAACATACTACTGGTGGCGTGGAGAAAAGAGCCCAGTGATGCAGAGATGGCTTAGAGAGTCCTGGAGTTGGACCTACAGCCCGGTGGCTTAGTCCTGGGTCTTTGGTCCCTCTGGTACTTGCCATTCCCCTTTTATAACTACAGACAGCAAACTTCCAGCTTATTTTCTTTACCCCAGCAAGAATATCTCATGAGAGTCCCATACAATGGTAAGTTGCATTGCCCTGAGTTATAATTCCTATTAAAGGCTAGTGATACTCCTGCTTTATTAAAGTAATGGTGTAAACTGTGAGTCACCTTAAAGGAAAAGTATGAATAAATAATAATCCAGGAGGCACGTGGCACAGGGACAATTGTGAGGGTGCACCTGGGTGCAGGACAGTGGGTGGGGGGAATTGGGATTGGAGGAAGGACTTTGGCTTGGGGACTCCTGAGCCCGTCCATGGGGTCTGCCACTCACCCTCTGTAACTTTCTGGGCACCTCCATTTCCCTTGTCTGTAGAATGAGGGTCTGGGTGTAGGTGAGCTCAAAACAACGAATGCAAGCTTTTAATACCAGTGCTTAAAGTGGAATTAGTTCTTCTTGTCTGAACTCAGAAGATGGGTATGGAGATAAGGAAGCAAATAGAACATCCTAAGAAACACCTCCTTGACGGGAGGAAGAGGGACACGTGGAAGAATGCACGGGGTGGTGAATTACGCCCAGTGTCTGACTTGTCCTTAACCACAAGCCCCAAATTATAGTCGTGTTCTCCAAAATTCTAACTTGTGCATTTAAGGGACACATCGAGTCAAAGGACTATCCAAGTGCTTTGTTTCTTCTTGTGGGGTGTCAGGGACAGAGCAATATCCTCCTCCTCACAGTCATGCTGAGGACTGTCTGGTGGGAATTCCATGTGGCTTCTCTGGTCCCTCTTCAGAGAGGCTGGCCTTGAGGGAGCCCTTCCCAGGGAGCTCTGGGCCTGTGGGGAGAAGCACCAAGTGTGAGCAGGAAGGGTCCAAGTGGGCTCCTGGGGCCCGAGATGGGCTCCCTTTTCTCCCTTCATGAGACGGGTCTCCTGGTACCAGTGTTGGTGTGGGAACCAGAGCTGGGAACCAGTTCCTTACCAGAGGCCACTGGGCTTATGAAGGACACACTAAGTTTGAACCTGGAAATGTGCTCACACCACCAGGTGGTTCAGGAGGCAGAGCTCCTCACAGGAGGCCTCGGCTCCCTGTTCTCTCCATGACACACAGAGCAGGGGCCACAGAGAGAGGTCTGCCTCCCTCCTGCAGTGTGACTGGTTAGGCCAACAGTCCCAACTCTGCGGGGTGGTCCCTTAATGAGTTGCTAGTATTCCCTCTGTGACGTCTGCAGGTTCCAGCCACTCCTAAGCCACTCCTGTCCCCATCTGCGCCTGGTGGATAGAGTTGTGGCCAGCCCTGCCCAGGCCTGAAGAACGGAGTTTCGCTGGATCTCAGGCGGACACACGCAGGACTGCCTCATCCCACACAAAGGAAAGGATTCCCTCTTCTTCCCTGTCTCTCTCAGGCATCTGCAGGATTCCTTCTCTGCCAGGGTGGACAGACCTCCTCTGTTGGCCATGACCCATGGAAGGTAAAACGGCCTCACCAGGCAAGAGCGGCCTACGGTGAGGGAATGCGAAGGCAGTGGGATTCCTGTACCTCTCTGAAATGATGCCCATAGACTGAGTGTGCCCATGTGCCAGGCACTGCACTGGCTGGGACCCTGCTGGTGCCCTGGACCTCAGAGGGGACATGCAGTAGGATGAACCTCCATGTCCCCTCTGGGCCTGACCTTGTCTTTTTCTTTGTGAAATGCAGATGATGACATCACCTGCCTCAGAGGGTGCTTCTGAGGAAGGCTCACTGGGGGGCCCCTCTGGTCTCTGGCCACAGACACCGGCATCCCCGTCACCGCCATCTATACACCAGCAGGTTAGGCTTTGACGACCTCTGGGGTGAGCTTTGGTGGCTGGGTCTTGGCAGGTAGTGGCTTGCAGGGAGCAGAGGGTGGGTCCTGGGGAGGGAACTACTCTGGAGGACAGTGGCTGGGAAGGCTGAGGGAGTGAGTTTAGGGACCTCGAAGAGACAGGGCTTGTGGGGAGCAGGCCTGGGAAGGGAGGGGCTGCTCTGAGAGGGGAGACAGGCTGCCCCTGCATCAGGACAGATGGAGCAGGGGAAGGGAGGCCAGGGAGGCCAGACAAGTGGTGGGGACAGCTTCTGAGTGACTCAGGGGAGTCCTGACCAAGGCAACTTGGAGTCGGACATGGCTCCTGTCCACCCTCCTCATCTGACAGCACTGAGTTTCCTACTGGAACTCGAGCAGCAGGCATTACAGGCCCTGGGCTCTGCCCTGCAGGCCCACTGCCCAACTCCCTGCCCAGAGCAGGTCTGTCCCTCCACAACCATGACTCCTGGCCTTCAAAGGACATGGAGGAGCTCAGGTGGTGTGCAGAACACGCGGCCTTTGTACCTGCAATGAGGACATTGTAAAGCCATGCTGGCCTAAGGACATCCTGTCCCAGGGGACCCCCTCCCACCTTCCCCAGGGTGTAGCCTTAGATGTGGTCAGCTGAATAGTGACCTCATGAGCGGACGAAACCACCATGGCTTTATGGACAGTTCCAGAGGACAGTTCCCGTCCCAGCCACCAGCCATCCTCCCTCTGCTGAGAATTCTGGTCTCTTGTGAGCCCCAGTATGAGAGAAGCGTATAGGGGATGGGGTGAGTCTTTGAGAAGATCTGTTACAATGCCTGGGGTCGATGGTTTTAATTTGGCTCACAGGTGAAATGGAACAGGAAACACCTGAATCCAAAATATCTGCTAGGATTTGAATGTGTCCCCTCCAGAAGTTGCCAGTGTGGCCCTACCAAGGGGTGGGGACTTAGAGAGGTGTTAGGCCTTGTGGGCCCTGCCCTTGGGTGTGGCATGAAGGCCGCAGGAAGGAGATTCCTGCTCCCACATGAGGACTTCAGAGACTCAGCCCCTCAGGACACCAAGCCTGCCGCCGTGCCTTGATCTTGGACTTCCTGACCTCCTGAACTGCAGGAAGGAAGTTCCTGTCCTTCATAAGCAACCTGGTTTGCAGTGTTCTGTTACCACAGCATGAAAAGACATCCGTAATTACATCTGTGCACGGAGTTATTTCCCTGTTCACATCTGAGGCGGGGAGTCTGAGACTGAGTCTACCGCAGGCAGTGACTGTCTGAAGTCCTCATCTCCCCACCACCACCCTACCCTGGCTTCTATTCAACACTCTCCAAGGAGACAGCCATTATGCCGTGTGACCCAGAGGTGGAAGAGCCACAGGACCAGGAGGAGTCACCTGGGCTTCGGGTGCTGTGGGCCTGTGCATCCTCCTGAAGCCACTTGCCTTCCTGGTTCTCTCTTTCCCATATGCCTGGGGGTCTGGGCCCCTTACAGGCCAGAACTCTGCTCCATTCTTAGAAAAGACAAGTACCAGATATAGTTTTGTTCCCAAGCCTTTTCCCTCACTGATAACTCAGAACAGATTTACCACGCACTTGGCTGAACAGCACAGGCTCCTGATGACCCACGGCCAAGTGGCAGAGGACAGATCTCGAGGGGATGCTATGGGCAGAGGTCTTCTCTCTGCTTGACCCCCAGACCACAGGAAAAGGAAAGCCTGTGCCTCTGCTGCCGTGGGACCAGGTCTCCACCAGAGACTCCTGAGACACCTGGTCAGCATTGGGGTGTTTCTGAACCCACATCTGCAGATGGCAGATGGCAGGGAACAGAACTTGGAGACACAGTTCTGGGTAGGAGTGCCCTCCTGCCCTCCACCAGGTGATTAAAACACACCCTTCCACAGAAGAGCCTGGAACTTTCCACAGTGCACACAGGCGGGGTGCAGCTCCAGGCTCAGTGCCCGTAGCTCTTCCCACCGGGCTTGGCAGCAGTCCCTTGGCCTCCTGGCCCATAGTGGATGAAAACATGGCCACAGGCCTGAGAGACAGACAGCAGAGTCTTCTGCCCCCAAGGCTGGTTCTTATGTCCTTGGGGTGTGTGGCTGCTCCATGCAGCCCCAGAGGGGAAGTAGTGTGTCCCCAAACAGGACTGGGCTGCTGTTGGGCATAGTCCTGCTGGGCTGTCAATCTGCTCCTTTAAAGAAGCCTGTTCCCTGAGTGTCAGACTGGGGGAAGCGATGCCAGGAAGATTCAGAGGGTCCCTTCCATTTTCTTTTTTCCTTCCTGGCACCTCTTTGAAGCCTGAAGCTCTCTCCGGGCTTGCCTGGCTTGTGTTCTCGAGGGAAAGGCATCTGGTGCTGGGCCCGGGTGGGGTGAGTATGTTATCCGACTCATCAAAGCCAATCTTTGTCCCCTTGGTCCCATGACTTTAAACCATGCTCGTCCTTTGTGCAGATGTGATATTGGATTCAAAGCCCAGCAAGGCTTCTCTCGTGGTGAGCTTCCACGGGTCTTCAGAGAAAACCGAGGGAGGGATGAAGCTCCTCACTCCAGGCCCCAGGAAGAGGCTGTGTCTCAGCTCACTGAAGAGTGATCACTATTGTTTTACCTTTGGGGTCGAAATCAGATGCTCAGTATCTCTTTTATTGCTGTCCCTTGTCATCCTTTATTGAGGCTGCCATTGCATTAGGTAATTACATTCACCCTCCCGGCTCCCCCTTCATGGACCTTCTTGGAAGGCTGAGCTCATGACTCATGCTTCTCTGATACGAAGTGACTCTCTGAATTCATCAGTCCCTGACACAGCTGCCCCGTCCCCATTAGGCACCGCATCATTGACTGGCCGGTTGATTTCAGAGTTTGGTTTAGGGTCATAGGAATGGTCGCAAAATTCCTCTGATATCAGGCTCGTTGGTCTCATCGGTTTACCCAGGACCCAGGAGCAACCTCCAGTGTCAGGCACAGACAGTCCTCGGGAACTCCTAGGTGAATGACACCAGCAGAGGAAAGAACCGTGAAACTGGCCCCCCGCTGCTCAAAGTTCCCACTTCCTCTTCTTGGTGAGGGTGCTGTGCGTGCAGATGGCTTCTCTGGGGACAGTGCCTCTCCCCCTTTATAAAAATGTCTATTCCTCTACACTTAGCCGGAACAACAACTGCTTGAAGGCCTCTCAAGTGTCTCAGACCCTTCTCCTTTTACTCTTCCAAAGAAAGCCATAGAACATTGAGGTTTCTGGGTCAGGACAGCAAGGCTAATGGTAATAGCCTCCTTGCTATGGGCAGAGCCTGACCCTCAGGTCTGTGGTGTCCCCAGCTGCTCTCATGATACAGATGCTCTGTCTGAAGCCTCCAACTCTCTTGCCTGTGCACCCCACCCATTCCTCACTCTCGGGGCCTCCACCCCTCTCAAAGGGGAGTCATCCCTCCCCCAGTCCCTTTGCTCAAGGACCCTTTACCGGAGCATGCCACGGCTCCACCCTTCCCTGCCAGAGTTTGTGGGTGCATTGACCTTGTAGGATGACAAATTCTTATTTTTACAGAGATCGTGCTGGTTCTGCACTCCCAGCACAAACACAGGGAGTGTTTCCCCACAGGGACAGTATTTTCAGAGGAATGTGTGCTGTTTATTAATTTGAGAAATGGAGCTCACCTGGATTCTAATATTTGTGGAATGGCCTGGAAAACAATCCACGGGTGGCCTGGAAACTCTCTATGATCCAGTTTTGCGCACAGGACCAAAATCCACAGTGACGAGCCAAGCCTCAGCCTTCTATTGACATAAACGACAGCAGCAGCAGCAGCAGGATAGGGCTCGACACGCCCTTGCTACAGGCACAGGCCATTCCTGCACTCTGCAGAGGACTCAGTGTCCACCTGAAATTCAAGTTTAATTCCATCTGTTGCTATGGCAGAGTGCATCCTGGCACCTGGGACCAGAAGTCCAGGTTCACTTACCCATGGTCCACCTTGGATAGAACATCTCTGGGAGACTCTGTTTTACTCAAGCATCAGCAAAGCTGGTCATGGACATGACATGGTCATTGGGAAGAGCTCAAACTTGGCAGGTATTCAAGGTATGGTTGAACTGAACCCTGAAGAGTCACAAGCACACCATGGGCCCCAGCGGAGACTCACGTCTGTGCAACCCTGGGAGTTACAAGGCCAATGCTGAGCCTCTTTTGGAGCCCCGTCCTCTTCCTGCCACATTCCCAGCCTCCTCACACAACGGAGCAGCATGGTCCTGCTACACTGGCTGTCTACCCTCTGCTGAATCAGGGACTTCAGTGGGGGAGGTCAGCAAATAAAAGCAGGCTACCTCATTAGATATGAATTTCAAATGCACAGCAAATGCACTGGCTGTTTTAGTCACGGACAACTGTTCATTGTTCACCTGAGATGCAGCTTGAGTGGCATCTTGGTTTTTATCTGTCAGTCACAGGCATAGAGTGAGTTTCTGCATCTCGCAAGTCACCCTGTCCTAGCCCCTCGAGAGTCCAGTGCTGTCCAGACCTGGTGGTGACTGCTCTCCTCATGCCCAGAAGACCCATTAGCGTGGTTCCTCTCTTCCTGAGACTCTCTACCACCACGTAGAGGATGGTCAGATCCCTCTGGATGGTCACTGGAGCCTCTGGATGGTGGCTGAGTCTCCAACTGCTAGCAGATTCAGATCTGCCCATACCTGCTCTGTTGTTCACTCAGGGGTCAGGACGTGCCGGCCACCTGGGGGCTTCCCCTTAGTCCTGTCACAGGGAGTGGCCCCCTCTCCCCAGGAGCAGGTCAGTCATGGATGGGACCAGAGGGTCAATGCCCCAGCTTTCTCACCCTTGGGTGAGGTGGAAGCAGGTATGAGGGGTGCAGTGCTCCACACTGTCCCCTTCAGGTCCTCACTGGGCTGAGCCCTGCTGCCTTCTGTAGCAGCCACTCAGCAGCACAGCCCCGTGGACATCCTGCACTTCCTGCTGTCTGTCTGACTCTCCTATCAGCACTCCCTGGGCCAAACACGACAGTGGTCAGCTCCCAGGGCAGTGCTGCGTGTCCTATCACTGCCGTCTCTCCAGCCACAATGTTCCCAAGTCATCCCTCCCCCAGTCCCTTTGCTCGAGGACCCTTTACCAGGAGCATGCCACGGCTCCACCCTTCCCTGCCAGAGTTTGTGGGTGCATTGACCTTGTAGGATGAGAAATTCTTATTTTTACAGAGATCGTGCTGGTTCTGCACTCCCAGCATTGGTACAACAGCCCTGGCCCACAGAGCTCCATCCCCCGACACTGCCTTTCTGTGGTTATCAAGGGAAGATGGCCATCAGGAGGGCCGGCCAGCCTCATTCCTGAGTGGACCACACCAGCAATTTGCCATGATGGATAGAGTGCCTCCAACGGCCAGTGTGACTGTGGCGGGCAGCTGCCCGCGTGGCGGAGCGCCGGCAGCTAGGAAATTCAGATGCACAGGGAACACAGTGCTGCCCAAGCCACCGTCTTTCCAGAATTAGACCTTTCCTCCACTCCATCATTACATGGGTGAGCAGTCAGAGCACTTCCTGAACACCAACCGCAGATCAGAAGTGATTTATAGAAACGTCCACATGAGTAGTGGGTGGTGAGGGAGGGAGGGAGCCAGGCTTGGCCCCAGACCAGCCTGGCCTTCTCAGACACAGCTCCGGCAAAACCACTGCTCTCCGTCCACCACAGGGACAGGGAAGGACCGTCTGCAGGGACAAAGACAGGGAGGGTCTTGCTTCACAGACTTTCCAGAGCAAAGGTCACACTGATGTGTGTGTGAGCAGAGCAGAGCACAGCAGCCGCAGGCTCCTCTGTAGACACCAGGTCAATGGGTCCTCCTGGCCCTGTGCTTCTCACAGGCTCCCTCCACCCAGGTTCTTAAACTGCGCTGCACACGAGAGCCACCATGAGCTGCAGAATCCAGAGGCTCCTCTGGGCTGGTGGGGTTAGGACCTGATAAGCCCACTGTAAGTTAGAAATGTTCCAAGTCAAAAACACATTTAATAGACCTCCCCTGCTGGATGTCCTGCTGAACAACACAGTCCACTAGAGAGGACCCGCTGCCGTCGTCCTGTGATCCTGAGGCTGACCTGGGTCACCCCTGCCCAGCACCATGAGAGCATCATATCATGTATCTCTGACCTGGGGAAAGATCACCTTTCAAAGTTCCACGTCCACTTTTTGTACTGGATATGTGTGGCGTTTCAAACCATTTTAAGTTGAAAAGTCATCAATTGAACTGTCGTAAGTTGGGGGACTGCGTGCATCTTGGTGCCCAGGCTGTACTCAAGACTAGTTATATCAGATTCAAGGGTGGCACCCAGCATCAGGCTCTCTAAAGTGCTCGAGGGAATGTCAATGTGCAGTCAAGTTTGAGAACCAAGGTCCAGACAATTTGCAAAGCCAGACAGTCCTGGACTTGGAAGGAGCAAGTGCCTCTTTCTTCTGGCGTCGAACCAAAGCTGAGAGGCCCTGCTGGATTTTGTTTCTCAGTCAGATACAAAACAGGGTGGTGGGGCTTTTCCCACCGTTATGTTGAAGTGGACTGATCATTGCCATCACTGCTTAGGCTGGTCTTTTTTTTTTTTTTTCCCCAATTCTCACCTCAAATGTCCTGAGCTCTGCAGGCATGGGTGTTAAAACTCATAGGCCATTTGGGGGTCCAGAACCACTGACTCCAGAAATCTGACAAATACGCAGGAGGCAGACTGTGGGCACTTCACTACCAGGAACCTTCGTGGCCATGAAGCATGTCAAGATACATTTTTATTTTTTTAAATTTTTATTGGTGTTGATGTGTCCGCCGAGAACTAAAATAAATAAATAAATAAATATTTTTAAAAAAAAAAAGGGCTGGGGATGTGGCTCAAGCGGTAGCGTGCTCGCCTGGCATGCGTGCGGCCCGGGTTCGATCCTCAGCACCACATACAAAACAAAGATGATGTGTCCGCCGAGAACTAAAATAAATAAATAAATAAATATTTAAAAAAAAAAATTTTTATTGGTGAAATATGTTTGGTTAATAAGTGGAAATTAGAGAATACCCGATGCTCTAAATTTCCAACCTGGTGTTCCCTTAATTCTTGGGCCAATGAGAAGAAGATAGGGTCAGAGAGCTCAACCATTCAAGTTATTTTCCCCAGGGTTAGCGCCTCTTATACAAAGACAGGAACAGGCCCAGACCTCCCTGTTGTCCCATCTCACCAGCACAGCAGCCAAGTGGGCTGGAGCAGGAGCACTGTGAGGTCCCCATCCTCCCAGGCCCTGCAGGCTGTGGTTTCCTGTGGGGCTCCCCCTGCTGTCTGTGCGAGGCATAATTTCTGATTAGAAGGAGACATGGGACAGAGGGCCTTGGTGAGGTTCCTGCAGTGGTCAGTGAGCAAGGCCTGGGTTTATCTCAGTCGGATACATGAATTTCTCAGCGAGTCTCCTGAATTTTATTTTCAGTCCTGCCAAGGGCAGATTAAATGGCTACATGAATGGGAAAATGCAGAAGGCTTTGAAACAGATGGTTGGCTGTGCAGGCTCGGTGGCCTGCCAAGCGCTGGATTGTGTTGCCATATGAATGAAAATCCCACTGCGGCTGGGTTTTTATTTCTCCCACCTATGGATGACAGCAACTCCCCTGTCCCCTTGGCAGTGGGGCCTGGAGCAGTTACCCGCTATTATTCGCCTCCCATCAGGGCTCAGCTTCTTGCCTCTCTGGATTTTCCTGGTTCCTTTCTCTGAAAGGGAGTGTCATTCTAGACTAATTTCCTGATGGTGTAAATGATTTAGCAGGGCTGATGAATATCAATAGAGCTGCAGATGGGTTTAAGGCTCCTAATGAATGTGACAGTCACCAGTGCCAAATATTTTTCCAACTTACATTTAGGATGAAAACAAGCTTGAATAGTACCCACAAAGGGTACTTCTTTAATTATGCATTAGAAATTTTGAAGTCCGCAGTCAAAGGTGTCAGCAAATTATGGCAGAGATGAGAAGCTGCTTGCATGGCCACGTGCAGGAGCCAGGGAGACCCAGGTTCGAATCCCAGCTCTGCCACTCATAAGCTGTGTGAATTTGAACATGTTATATTACTTTGCAAAGCTGAGCTGTAAAATGCAGATAATAATCCTTTACCTTGGGCATCTCGAAAATGATGAACATGGGAAAATGTAGCATTACTAATGTAGCATTCATAATTCAACAAATAGTTATTAAATATCTACTGCATGGAAAGGGTTCACCAGGTGCTGGGGATTCAGAGGCTCCTGGAAGCATCTGGGTGAGTGGGCAGAGCAGAGGGAGAGGACCCCCTAGGCACAAGTAAGAGGGTATGTGGGGCTTGTCTGCGGAACATTTAAAAACAGTAAAAAAGCTAACTAAATGTCGATCTGCTTTTTATTACCCACACGCATCAACAATTTTAAACTCTGTCAGTGATCAAATATTCTTTCCTCTAAAAAAATCTCTTCAAGATATAATATTTTTCTTTGCCAAGTACAAGTTTCAGTTTAGACATGAAATATTTTGCTGAATTTGAATGTCTTTAAAAAGGAAAAATTCTTCCTCAAATCACTAATTATCTGCTTTAAAAAGAAAAAAATTTGGAAATTGACTATTATTTAATTATTATATAGTATTTTTGAAAAATAATTTTGTCATTTAGAGAAGGGGATTTTTGAAAATGATCCCCCCAGGTTGAACACAACAGGTATACCACTGCAGTGGGTGGCCCACCATGTTTTAAAACATCATAATTGACAGAGAAGGCCCTGCTCACACACAATCCTCTGAGGCAGAAAATAGATGCTCATAGGTATTGCCATGCCAAGCCTCCATCATTGAGCCACATGGCAGAACCAGCCGACCAGCGAAAGGTGGGTAAAGAAAGAATTTTATTGGGAGAAACTAGCTGAGCGGAAGAGGCAGCCTGGAGACCTCTCAGCTAACAAGCAGAAGCATCAGGCTTACACAGGAAACTTAAGGGAGTAGATATTTGGCCACAGATAGGTGCCAGTCACCATCACTATTCCTGCAGTGGTCTATTTCCTTGACAGTCATTCTGATGTTATCTAAAGGTCACCAGATGCCCCGGGGATCTGCAAATCTAAAGAAAGACCACTGATTAGAAAGACCATTCTTCCTTTCTCCTGGAGTAGCTTACTCTAGCAGTTGATGCCACCATCATGTCAGTGTGTCTTTTCTTTAGAATGTGGAGTGCCGGGCTAAGGGCGAGAAAACAAAAACAGATTGGGAAAGAGCAAATGAACTCATCAGACAGCTTCAAATGAAAGACCAAGCATCAGTGATCTTTGAAAAATCCGATTCTGTGCTTTTAAAAAATAATAGTGAGTTGTGGGTGTAATTCAGTGGTAGAGTGTTTGCCTAGCAGGCACCAGGCCCTGGGTTCAATACCCAGCACTGCCAACAATAAAAACCAAATAGTGACTATTGTCATTAAACTCTTCCTAGAAGTCAGACATGAGCTGGCATCTTGCAAACACTAGTTAGTGCTCTCAACAGTGATGTGAGGTTGGTATTGAAACCCAAATTTAAGGAGTGAAGAAGCTGAGGCTGGGGGAAGTGAGCCCCAGTCACAGACATGGGGAGTGTCAGAGCGGGGACTGTGGGCTGCCTGGTTCTAAGCTTGCTCTCTTAATTGCCAGGCAGAAGATGGGGCAAAGACATTTTAACTACTAACCAGATTACAGGAGAGACTGAGGGCGGTGAGATTCTAGACTTTGCCTGTCCAAACCTCCGTGCAATTAGATAAGACCCTGCTGCTCCCAAATCAAATCAGTCTCAGAATTGACATGAAGCAGAGGGAATCATGGAGAACTTCTTCATCCACAGGACTGAGCCAAAGCCCTGGAGGAATGACTGGAGCAGCTATCGCCCAGCTGCTGCTGGGTCAGGAAAGTGGGATCCAGGTTGGTGGAGCTCCATGGTAGAATGCCTGACTAGCAGGCACAAGGCCCGGTGTCCACTCGCCAGCCCCACAGACAGACAAACAAGCACCCCCTCCCCCAAACAAACAGACACAGAAACAGGGAGGAAATCGGGTTTCTGCCGTCCACCCACCCCACCCCACTTCTGGGTCTGCTGTCCATCCACCCCATACCACCTCTGGATCTGAATCACTCAGTTAGCTTCCCAGTTCCCTGATTCTGGTTTCTCTGGGTTTGGCTGGGAAAGGGTGGTGGTGGGGGGTTGTATGAAGTTGTAGCCTGGAGGGAACAGGCAGGCGATGTCACTGATAGGAAAGAGCCTGTGGCTCAAAGTCAGAGCAGGAACCCTGGCTGGGATTTGGGAAATCCACTTTCCTCCTTCTAAATTTCTTACAAACTCTGCCTAACACGGGACAATGGGATTCATGCCCCTCCCTGGACAGACTCTCTAGTTGATGTCCCTTGCGTAGGACTTGGAGATGCTCCTCCTTCTCCTGAGCCATTCCTTACTTCATTACAGGGCCGCTGCTTTGGCTGGTTTCAGAGAACATCTGTATTTGTCCACGAGTCTGTTTCCCTGTGTAAATGTGAACTCTCACCTTAACCATCCTAAAGCTGTCCAGCGTGTGCCTGCTGCCAAGTGCTCCCTCCTGGGCTTCACTGCCATTCTGGTTCCACAGGTCTGGGTGGAGGCCTTGAATCTGCTCTGTCAATAAAGGTTGGTTGCAGGTCCCCATTTATGGCCTCACCTTGAGAGGCCCAGAGGCAATGATGTGCCCTTCAGTTCTTCCCAGTTCCTCCTGAAGGACAGGCCCTTGGTAAGCATAGGCTGGTTGAAAATTTAGGCTACATCTATCCTGGACTGCAAATGGAGACAATTTGGAAAATGCAATGACGTTCACTAGGACTATCTTAATGATATCAATTCTAATGTCATTTTCTCAGACTTGTTTATAGTTTTTGTTTTGTTTAAGGATCCAAAATTTGAGAAATTCCTTCATCATCAATCTGGATTATAAACACATCAGCAACACTTCCTCAGCACTTCACATTAACTGTTAGGAAATAGATGGGAAGGCAGGCCAAGAAATAATAATCCTCACAGCTACTCCCAATAATCAGAGAGATGCAGCTTAGAAGATGATGCTGGGCTTCCCTTTCCTGATGATGGAGAGCTTCAAATATCTGCAGTGTCAAAATAATTGATTAGAAAGATTCATAGAACCCCAATTCAAAGGAAACCCAACAGTCATTTTTGCAATAATGAGACTTCCCAAGCATAATGTCGGGGGTAGAAATTAGAATCTAAAGAATCCAGGAAGTCTAGGATATGCTTTTAAAACAGAAAATAAAATCCCAGGGTTCTTCTGCCAGTTTTTGTGACAGTCATTATTTTTACATTTGTATCAAAGTTTTAAAGATGAGGAAAACAATAGGAAGCGTACATTTCTCTATCATCTGTCAACAGTTCATGTAACAAAAGGAATCTAACAGAGGACTCAGTGATTTGCTTTCTAAGTCATTAGAGGGCATCAGAAGAGAAATTTGCCAATTATGGTAGAACCTCCTGGCATTAGGGGACTGCTGGAGGTCTTGGCCCATTATTTTTAAGAAATTCCATCTGGGAATTCATTTGTCATAAGTGACTTCATAATTAGATTCTTGTGTAGCCCAAAACAAAGGTGCTTGCGAATTCCGTGGGAGAAAGTATATTTATTTCCCCTTTATACACATTTCATCTACAAGACAAGACGAACCAGTTTAAACCACCATCCATGAAGTTCTCATTTAAAAACAAGAATAATTAAAGATTCAGAACACTCAAGAGCCTTTCTTAGCATGCTCTTCCAGCCAGGCCCCACCCAAAGCTCTCTGAACTTGACACCTAAGTTCCTTGGTGGCTCCCAAAGGTGCTAGTCAGGGAAGCATTCTGTTGTTTGATGTCTACCAACTGCTCACAAGTTAAGGCTGCCCAAATGACTCATTGCATATCTTTCAGTGGAAAGCTCTAAATATCAAGGTAAGAGAGCAAAGACAATATTACCCTTTAATTCCCTGGATGTTAAAGAGTTTTCTGAAGAAATATGTTCTAAAAATAGAGCAACTAGCAAGTATCCAGAACTTAAACAGATTGACATTTTTCATTATAAACACAGTGGGAATGAAGTAGAAGAAAAATCAACTTCAGGACATGATCTCTGTGGTCCCCAACTTCTCTTGGTAAGATCTCCTACCAACTTGGGGGAAATAGCCACCTTCTTTAGAAGTGCTGGTTAATTTAACTTTTCCCCCAAAGTAATGCTGAATGAATGTCAAGATCTCCATCATCTGTGTTTTCAGGGGGAAAACAGGGGGCGTGGCAAGAACATTATCTTGAGTTACATCCCACATGACTCATTACTAAACTGAATTGCATTTACAGGCCAAAGAGGCTTCTAGAAGTTCGTTCATCTGATTTGTTCCTACCCTAGATGATTAGTGTTGCTCTTCAAATCTCCCCCCCCCCCCCGGCCCCAAGGAAAGATGGTGTGATACCAAAGGATTGCACTTCAACTTAGCTCTAAAACCAAGCCCCAGATGGATGCACAGCTTTCTAGGGGTCTTGTGGGAACTTTCACTCCTTCAAGCCATTTCAAGCTAACCTTGCTCTTCCCTGGGGTTTGCAGGTGGGCAGAGAGGTGCTGGAGGCCGAGGCTTTGCTGGGAGACACCTTCGATCTCCACCTCTCTGAACAGATCCTGGCCCAGCGCTGGTGAAAATCATGGCGGGCTGAAGGTCAGAGGCTTTGCCCCAGGCTTCCTACTTTACATGTGTGACCATCTGAGCTTTTGAACTTCCTGAGGCCTCAGTGTCCTCATCTAGATAAAGGGGAGGTGGATTTATTCCTTATCTTCACCTTCTCAGATTCCATGACATGTCATCTAAAAGGTGTGTCATAGGTCAAGAGGAAGATGCAGCCTGAACAGCAGAGCCCTGGTTTACTACAGCCAACCCCCACCAAGGACCTGTGATGTGCTAAGCAGAGCACCAGCACTGAACATCCACCACCACCACGCGATAGAGAAATAGAAACCAGAAACCTTAATTGCTTTCCTATATGTTGCGTTCACCAGCTTTTCACTGCTGTGACCAAAATACCCAACAAGAGGATGAAGTTTACTGGGGCTCATGGTTCCAGAGATCTCAGTCCATGTTCAGCCAGCTCTCTTGCTGTGGGCCGAAGGTGAGTAGAACATCATGGTGGAAGGCATGGTGGGGAAAAGCCGTTAGCTCACAGCAGTCAGGAAGCATAGAGAAAGAGAGAGAGAGAGAGAGAGAGAGAGAGAGAGAGAGAGAGAGAGAGAGAGAGAGAGATTGCAAGAAGCCAGGGGAAAAATACAATCCCAAGGGCACATGCCCAGGGACCAACTTCTTTTAGCTATTCCGCTCCTGCCTACAATTACTACCCAGTAATACATTCAAATTATTAACCTATTACCACTGATGAGGTAAGCCCTCATAATCCAGTCAGCTCACCTCTGCACATTTCTATGCTGCCATATGAACTTTTCAGAGGACACCTCATACCCAGGCCATAATAATGCTGCTTGACTCAGCCAATGGAAAAATCATAGTTATATTATGGTAATCACATGCATATGTCAATTTAGTGAGTGTCAAGTCAAATCTTTGAGGTAACTTATAAAACAAATGTCCTTTTAGAAATATTCATAGTAATAGGGTAAAAACAAATGTAATACCCAGACTTGCTAACTGTGCTTATCTGAAAGATGTGGCTTCAGGACACTTGGCCCCCAGAAGCCACAATCCAACCATCTCCCTGGTGATGGACTCAGAATCTAACTAAGGTTAGTACATCCTGGGGAAGGGATATTATGGTTTGTATATGAGATGTCCTCCAAAAGCTCCTGTGTTAAAACAGGAATAGTCAGTGGTGAAATGACTGGATTTTGAGAACTCTAACCTAATCAATCACTCCATCCTAGTTTGAATGGACCAACTGGGTGGTAACTGCAGGCAGGTGGGGCATGGCTGGAAGAAGTGGGTCACTGAGGTTGTCCCCGGGAAAGGTACATCTGCCCCATGGCCCAATCTCTCTCTCTCTCTCTCTCTCTCTCTCTCTCTGACCCCATCATGAGTTGAGCAGCTTTCTTCCACTGGTCTCTTCTCCCAAATAAGCTTCCCCTCCTCTACATTGTTTTTGTTAGATATTTTGAACACAATGAAAAAAAAGCTGTCTAAAACAAGGAACATTGATAATAAAATATTACCTAGTATTCACATTTCAGCTTCAATGAACTCTAACACATAGTACCAGCTAAAGAGTTTTGCCAATATTCCATGAAAAATTTGATGAACTAGATTTGCTGACATCTAAAAGATCTTGACCTTTTGTGACCTTTTAGGCACCTGCACCTCTACCCATTCAACAAGTGTGCTTGAGGTCATGGGTTCACAGCTGGTGGAGACACACCGCTGGATGAGACCCCAGGGCTTTGCACATTTCAGGTATTTATGGTCAACATGCTGCTAATAGAAACTTCTTTATTCTTAAAAAGTAGATTGGGTTATAATGAACTGTAAAAGCATATGATGATAATTATCAGCCAAAATTCTTTCCGGATGAATAGAAAAAATGTATTCCAGAGTGCTAAAAAGTTCAACCCAGATTGTAATTACCTTTTATAATAAAGAACAAAATAAAACAGAAAGTAAATGTGGAGTTCAACTTGTTAGTTTTGGAAGAATGTGACATTCTATGCTTAGAGATTGCATTTTAAATCATGAGGGTGAGTTAGTGTCCAGGTCATATTAGGCAAAAAGCAGTGCCCACAAGCAGACGTGCGCAGGGCCCTGGCACCTTGCTGGATGCTAAGTTTCGCTGTCCGGCACCAGCTGCAGCACAGTTCAAAGGGAACAGGTTGAAGTTATAGCTATTCTTTCCATAATTTTGAACAATTTGAAAATACAAGAATGAATTTTAAACTTGTCAATTCAGATTTAAGCCAGAACAGCTCCAGGACAGTGAGGAGGTGACGACAGGAAAGGCGTTAAGGTAGAACTGCCGTCTCTGTGGTGACCCAAACCTTGCCCACTCCTTCTTCTGTCCCTGGCAGAAGTGGCCCTGTTGAAGCGGACTGGAGCAGGGAGCGTGGGCGGGTGCAGCCAGCCTCTCCTCTCCCTCCAGGTCTTGCATACAGATTCCTGGATCACGCACATCCTAAAGTGGGTCAGCTTCTCCTTTGGCAAATGCACAAGTGTGTCTCCCCAGAGGAGAGCACTGCCCCCACCTCCCCAGGTAAAAGTCCACTCAGGCTTCTGGGAGCACCTATTCATGAGCTCACTTTTTAAATTCAGCACGTTAGTTGACTGGCTATCATGCTCCTATTGGATGTCCTGGGAACACAGTCAGTGAACAAATAGACAAAGACTCTGCCCTTGTAAGATTCATGTAAAGCGCAGGAGACCATAGCAGCAATGCATTTATCTGAATGAATTTTACCAATTCCTTCCATAGTAGCACGATCCTGAGTAGCAAGGCAGAATGGGGCACTAAATCCATTCTTGGCTTTTTAAATCTCATTCTTCAGCATCTCTCTGATCCCTCCATGCCCCCCTCAGTAACTTCATCCTGAAGCTGTGTATTTGCTAGGAAGACATATTAGGAAGACATTTAAACTTCTGTGGCAGAGAACAGTGTGAAGTACTAATCATTTTTTTCTTTGGTATTCCCTTTTCTCACTAATGGGGAAATAACTTAAACTCATCAAGCTTATTGAAACTACTACTTCTGTTAAAGTCTCAGGATTTCCAAACAGGCTTATGGGGAAAAGGCTAAGTAACAGGTTGGATGCTTTTTAACTAAATGAAGCCAAGGCCCTAACACAGGGGAGAAGTAACAGAATGAAGTCAGAGGCCCCACGCTGGTGTGCACATGGCAAGCCTGGGTGAGTGAACTTGATTTCCCACAAAAACATTCCATCAAATTCAATTTCCTTTCGCACATTTACAGTGAGTAAATGCAATTCCTGGTTCCAAGAAAGCCCGTCTCTGAGATTAGGCTGAGAGTCTGTGGAAGGGAACAAAGTATAAAGTGGGGGTCCTCCAAGGACATTATTGCAAACTAGTCGGGGGGGGGATTTCCTCACCAGACACAGGATAAGCAGAAACATGGGGGAAAGAGCTTCACTCCAAACCTGCTGTTTATATTTTTGGTGTGTTTCAAGTAAGCATTTCATATTTTCCAGCTATCATAAGACACTCTGGCTGCTCAGGCCTCATGGTCCCTAAGCCCTGTGCCAACTGTCCCCCATCCTTCGAGGTTCTCCATCCAACTGACCTGTTGGTTACCATTTCTCCCCACTGAAGGAAACTCAGAGAAGGCCCCACTTCCTCTTGCCTTTATCTCTGCATGTCACCCGAGGCTGAGTGCCCATGGCCTCTGGGAACAAGTGAGGCTGCCAGAAGCAGAAATGCAAGGATCCTTCTCGGGTCTGTTCATATGCCAACCCTCAAAGGCAAAACAGAAAGAGCCCTGTACATAGCAATATGATGAAGTTGATGGGTGCCGGGTGGTGTGAGTGCGAGGCTGGATTCTCCAGAGATGCAGAAGGACCCCCACAGCAGAGGGCGGCCTGTGAGGAGCCACTGGGAGGCGGTGGGTCTGACCATGGAACTCACCCTTCTTTTAGGACAGCCTGGGGTGGAAGACCTCAGGGCAGAAATGGCTGCCTCTTGTGGCCAGAGGCAGCCACATATGGACCCTTGCCCAGTGGAGAGGAGAGCAGACTGGCGCTGTCTGGCACTGTCCTGTATGCAGGTGGCCTTGTTTTGTTGTTGTTGTTATTGTTTTATTTGTCATTCAGAGTTTGAGAGTTGAGGCGGGAAGGTGTCCTTCCCAGAACCCAAAGCAGAAGCACCGTTTGGAAGCTACTAGTCTGAATCCTGGATCTGCAAAGCCTTTTTTTCAATGGGCTTGTAAAGTTTGAAAAAATTGGGATTAAAATAGAAGTTTTTTGGCATCAAATATAATCTTACTCTTCGAGCTGCAATAAACATTTATATGTTTAATATAATCAGTGATTTTTCCAACGCTAACTGGATGTCCCAATCATCTACAGAAATCTTCCTAAGTACATACACACCTGGCCTTATCCCTGACCCACTGAATCAGAACCTCCCCTGGTGGGGCTTTGTCTTCACTGAGTCTTTTCTGGAATGTCATTTTAAAATACATCTTGTGCATGTCTGAGAAACCTCTTCTGTTATAACAGGCTTCATGCATCACCACAAAACTATGGGAGTGCCTGTTGCTGCATGTATAAGTGCACTTATTAAGCACCCAGGGTTTATCAGGCCCTCCAGGTGTCCCCTGCTTGCGTGAATAAAGAAAGGCGGCTCAGCTTCAGCAGGTCCATGGGAGAGGCATAACGCTTCCCCAGAGAAATGCAGCCTCCGGTCTCACCTGTGGGTTGGGCTGCAACAGCCCCCAGAAGCCTGGAGCCAAGCAAGCCATCTGCATCCTGCCACCATGTCGTCCTCCCCATCCAATGAGGAGCCATTATCATCAGGGAGCTGGCAGCCTCTCTGCTCTGGGGAGGGAGAGAAAGCTCAGTAGGGCAGCAATGCTTCTGTCTCTGAGGTCCCTGGTCCACTGAGCCTGACCAGTGTTGGCCTCTCTCTGGAGCCTTGGCTTCCAGGACTAGTTAAGTTGCCAGTTTACCAAGTGAAGGTTGTATTTGAGGCCAAGTCTGTTTGTCCTGCAAGATTTAACATATTTGCACAATTGAACTAAATACTATGCGAAGCCATGAAATATGAGAATAAAGGGAGAAAGCCGTATGTTTATTCTAATATAAATATGTAATTTATGTATTTTAATATGAAAATGAAGATGGCCGCTTTGAAAAGCACAGCAAAGGAGAATTCCTAAAAGTGTTGTTGAATTGTGTGTGAGTGAAAATGTAAGTCAGAGAAAAACACCCATTACAATCTGGAGGCCCCCGTTCTCAGATTTCTCGAGTTCTTTGAGTTCTTGCTTTACGCTAATGAAAGCAGAATTTCAAAAATACCCCAAGCAGCAAATTGTAGATGACGCATGATAAATGTGGTTTAAGAAAGACGACTCCAATATTGGACCTGGATTCAAAGAAAAGACTTTTACTTTCATTTATCAAATGATTCCTGAATGAAAACACAATCTTTTTTTAAAGGAAAATGTTGGTAACGTATATGCACAAGGGGGTTTAAATGACTCTTAATGTTTCCAACCAAAGATCCTGAGACACTCCTCCCACTTCCCCCCCCACCTGCATACGTGAAGAGGGACCCTGTTGAGAAGGCTGTGGTGGAGGGAGGGCTCTACCAAGGTGTGACTTTCACAGTCAAAGAAGACACGAGGACCACCCTCTGGGTCTGGTAAGCTCTGGGCAGCAGAGGGGCAGTAAAGTTTTAAGTAGGAAGCTCTGGGCACCTGCCTCTGAGGCAGACAAGATGGAGACACCTGTGTGGACCGAGGCTGCCGTTTCCATGGCAGACCCATCATGTCACCCTACACATCACTGGCGGGACAAGCCATGCCCGCCCCACAGGTCCCGAAGCTCTCTGCAGTTGCATCCCAACTTTGCAAGGGGCCTGCTCTGTCTGCATCAGGATGTTCCACTTTGAAACAAGGCGATCCACAATGTACCAATGTGTCCTGTACAGCACCTGTCTGCTCAGAAAGAGAAACATCCTACAGTCACCCACTAGGGAAGGGATGCCCACCTCCCCCACCTCGGTTGTGCTCTAGGGAGCCAGATGTCACACTGAACATCGGAAAGAGCCCTGTATATAGCAATATGATGAAGTTGGTGGGTGCTGGGTGGTGTGAGTGCGAGGCTGCATGCTTCAGAGATGCAGAAGGACCCCTACAGCAGAGGGCAGCCTGTGAGGAGCCACTGGGAGGAGCCACTGGGAGGCGGTGGGCCTGATCATGGAACCCACCCTTCCATGAGCATTTTTCATTTTGTACTTAAAAACAAAAAGTGAAAGAAAGAGAGAGAGAGAGAGAGAGAACCCCTGCTGGCTTTGAATAAAGTTAGAAATGAACGGTAATTCCCACAGATTTTCAGCTCAGCTATAACATCGTCAGTCACAGAAGGTCTTGATGGAAAACAGCTTTTTATTTTATTCCCGATGAGTGTGTTGGGAAGAATGTTCCAGAATGAATGCGCTGCTGGGGAAGGGCCTGACCTTGTGCCTTCACCCCAGGAGCACAGACACAGTGGAGCTCAGGGCTCGCCACATGGTAGACAGCCTGCGGCCTGCACTTGAGACTCCCCTGGTCACCCAGAGGCAACTGTCCTTCAGCCCCACTTCACGGGACACCTGGGTCTCTGCCTACAGTGAGGAGTGAGCTGTGCGGGCACCTGGCCTGCCATTCCTAAGGAAACAGCCACAGGATTATTAACTCTGACACTGTTTATGGAATTACATTGCAAATCATCAGGCATCCCCCCCTCATATTGAACCTGAGATGCAGGAAATTAATCCACCTTCCACAATTCTCTCACCCCATTACTTATCTATAAACTCATTTCCTTTCATTCTTCTCCAAGTTCTCTCTCACTCTGGGTTTCCCTTTCCTGACCTTGGCCTTCCCACCTTGCTCCCTGGCTTGCTTTCCTTTAAGTCCAAAGGAGCTAAAACACCACCCCAACAAATCATCAGAACCCCCTTGAGCTGAACCTAGAGAAGGGATAATTCTAAAGCTACAAAGCCTGCTAAAGGTTTCACTTGGTTCCCTTCATTACTGACAGGCAAATGGAGGTGCCAAGAGGAAAGGCCAGGCTGGCAGCACCCCGCCCATCACCCTGTCCTGGTCAGCAGCTCTCTGGCGGCTGCTGGTATGGAGACTTGTGAATACAAGTCCGCTGTGCTCTCTGAGTTCTCTGAGCACCCTTCCTCCAACATACAGAGCATGTCTCAGAAGGGGCGTGTGACCCTGCTTGGTCAACTGGGTGTCGTTTCATGAACACCCATCACCAGTACCCAGGATGACATTTGCCTCCCGACTCTAAAGTCAGATCTAGGGACCTAAGTGACACCTCCACAGGCCGCGCACGCTGGAATTCTCATGTGCGGGAAAAGCTGCAGAATGTTTAGGAGAGCCGTGACAAAGCCCAGGACACACAGGCCAAGTGGGGACTGCACGCCATTCTCCTCGGCCCCAGGGTCATAAGTAAATCCACTCTCCTGGGAAATGGATGTTTTTCTTAGATTGTAAAAAGAAAATTCATCTTCTGAATGCTCTGAGCACTTCTACTCCTGCTTAATAAACCTTTAAAACCTTTAAATAAATACATTTTTCTTGCTTTTGTTTCATATTGGGCCAAGTTGCTTCCTGCCTTTGTCCCTGAATTTCTCATCTAGGACAGACTCTGCTTTTAGCTCAGGCATTTCTGGAATTAAGCTTATGGCTACGATGTGCTTTCCAAATATAAAATTCCGTATTATGACATAAGCCATGAAAATTTCTACAGAGAAAGCCTTGGGTGTTTTGTTTTGTTTTGTTTTTAAATCTGGCCATCGCCCAAGGGACATTGCTTCCGTTATTTTTATATATTCAAAATGAAAGGTAGGTTTTGCTATGAAGAAAT
This sequence comes from Marmota flaviventris, assembly GCF_047511675.1. Lineage (NCBI taxonomy): Eukaryota > Metazoa > Chordata > Mammalia > Rodentia > Sciuridae > Marmota > Marmota flaviventris. The sequence continues at coordinate 112,600,436 of NC_092505.1, read as the reverse complement.
GGAGTCGAGTACTGACTCTGTCTTCTTGGGCCACACAATGGGGCTGTTTGTGCCACCGTCACCTAACATCAACTCTGACCAGCAGGGCTCCTGGAGAGCTGGCTGAGCTCAATGATCACCTCTGGGGCCTGAATGGCTCTGCCATTCCATAGCTGAGCCACATGCCCTCGATGGCATGGCCACAGAGACCCGGCCGTCCAGGCGGAAGGCTGCAGAGCCCAGTCAAGGAGGTGCCAACCATGGAGACCGAGAGGCCAGGGAGGGGGGGACTAAGGTTCTTCTCAGTTGGGTTCAGAACCAAAACACAGAAGTGGGGACAAATGATTCCAGATTCATCTCAGTTGCTCTCAAATGCATTTTTAAGAAGACTTTTCTGAGAGCGGAGCTGCCACTTAGAGTGCAGGACTCTGGCGAGCCGGGGTCTGCAGCTGGCCTGAGGAGGGCCGACTCTTCCCCAGATGTCCAATAAAAACACTTAGCAGGTCTCCCTTCCAGAGGCTTTGTCTCCTCGAAACACAAGCCGATTGTTTGGGTCCAATTTATGAAGCAAGGTCCCGCATGGGTCACGGGGTGAGGGGGCCTGATGACAACTAAATTGCCTTAAATGGAGCTCAAAATACCACCTAAACATTCTCCTCTCCCAAGAAACGCTTCATCATAAATCAAGGGGCTCAGAATGTATTAAAAATGACAAATAGAGCAAGCACTTACATCTCATTTTTTTTCCTTTTAATTCACCGGCGCATCAAAGATTTCGGAAGTATATTATTCCACACAGGAAAAAAAAAAAAAAGTGAAGTCCCAGGAATGCAAGGTTCCAGGATAAAAGAGAAGATTAGAAATCAAATGCTGGACCTGATTTAATGTTAAAAATTACTCTGAAAACAGGCATCCCCATTTTTAGGCAGGGAGATGAAGACCGTCTGGGCTGAGCTTGTAAGCAGCGAGGAATCTTAATGATGGGACACGTGTTTTCCATCCTCAAAGGATGTTTGCATCGATTTTAATGCATTCAAGTTCACGGGTACTGTTTGTCCACAAGCAAGCTCTCTCCCCTTAATCTCCAAACGCATTCTTTAATGGGGTTTTGATCTCAATGGGGAAAACAACCTTCCGAAACTCACTCATGTTTCCTGAGTTGCCATTCGACTCTCTGCAGAAGGACCTTTAAAGAATGTGCCAAAGGAAACTTTACATTCAGGCATTCTTACTATTCCACTACTTTTTGATAACCAGTTATTTTTTATGTGTTCCTTCCTCTGTGTGTAGAAATTAATTCTCAGCCATAAGAATTACTACGTGCCTCACCCAAGATGCAAATTGGCCTTGACCTGGAGTAGATTGGAAAGAGGATGAGGCAGCATGGCCTTTCAGACTGCACCCCCCAAGAGAACCAGTTCCCAGGGTGGTTGCTCAGGGTGGCAGGACGGAGGCACAGACTCTGGCAGGATGCATTACTTCCTTCCTGTTGATTACAAATACCTAGAGAATTCAATTCTCAAGGCGGCGAGTCTGATTTTTTTTTTCCCACCGTCCTTTTCAGTCTGCTTGGAAACATCTGTTTTTAATTGAATTTGGATTTGAAAACTAATTTTGGTAAGATTGGGTTCAGGCTCCAATCAAGTTGGAACTGGGAGATTATTGCTTATACACGTATCTCAAGATTCAAGGAGGCTCGAGGCCAAGGATACTCACTTCCTGAAGGCTCAAGAGACACTGCCCTTAAAATGCAAAAGCAACGGCCTCATTCTCTCAGGGAAACTGGTGATTTGGGGTTTGGGTTACGGCTTTTAGAATCAGGACTTGATTTGGGGAAGGTCAGTGAGAGGACACTGCCCTCCCGTGTGTTGTGTTTCTGGAGCAGGAGATTAATTAATCACTCATTTGATCTAATCAAAATAAAACAGCATGTTGGGTTGATCATTGAAGAGATCAGCAATCCATCCCACTTTGAAAGAAATGGAAACAAATATGCCATTGCCTAAGCACAACTTTCCTCAGTAGGACAAGCCCTTCTCTGTCACCAGAGGGCAGGAAAGGAGAGACAGGAGTTCCTCGCCCAGGTACTGAAACACCCCTGCCCAGCATAGGAGGACACAGGTTCCATCCTGACTCACCAACTCCTTGTACTCCAAGGCCTCTCCCTGAAAGTATCCCATTCCAAATGAGACTCTAATTTTTTTGCTTCACAAAAATATTTTTGGAGTCCTCACTAGCAATCTATCACAAAATATTAAATTCATGAAGAGGCCAAAGTACAAGAGGCTATTTTTGATTTTCTTTAATGGCTCAGTCCAAAAATTAAAATTCATGCCAAGAATTTTTAAGAGATTATTAGATAGTTTGACAATCCAGAAAATGAGCTTTGGATAGCTCACTTTGTGATTCAACTAACGTCTAGTGCCAATTTTATCAAGCTGATCAACAATAAATACCCAACATTTTTTGAAACTCAGAGTACTAATGAGCAAAAGAATACAGAGAGTATTTCAATCTGACACATAATTACCAGAAATTTTAGTAGATACAGATACTAAAAACAAAGAGCATCTTCATATCTGAACCCCTGCCTTCAAAAGACGAACCAATTATTCCAAATGCTTTATTTCCTATTAACTCCTATGACTCACTGACAAAAGACAGAACCAGTTATCATTTATCCCAGCTCTTGGCTGAGATTTTCAGAGGTAGCATGGCTCTTTTCCCTCAATATCTGTTATAATCTAACCAGAAATAAATACCTATGATATGTCAATTTTAATGCTTAACTTTGGCTTAACCCAGGGATGAACCTTAGTTCAAACTTGAGTCCCTACTAAAAGGCTAACAACCTAGGAGACTTTGGAAAAGAGAGGGCTTCCCTTATGTATTGATATTTCTGAAATAGTTATGCATGAGCTCTTCTTTTCCTTAAAAGAGGCAGTCCATTAAGTGTGTGTTTATTCCTGATGGCATTCTGATGGCAAAGGTCACAAAAAGCTCTTGAGAAACAAAACTCTGATGCATCCAGTCCACCAGGGAAGTTGATGGCAAGTGTCACTCCCGTCACAGTGCCCAGTGCCCTTGGGAGCACAAAGTCCACATGTGGAGCTCCCAATGGTGGCCAGACAGTTGGGAATGCAGTCCCTGCCCAAGGTCTCCAGAACGCATAAGAGAAGTAAGGATGGTGTTAATTGCCTTTTTCTTTTCACTACACAATAGTTAGTTTCACAAGTCACCAAAGTTTTACATTGTTCTTAGTTAGCATAAATTATACCTTCTGATTATAAAAGCAATACACATTGCAAAACTTTTCTGTCACCTTTATGGATTCCTTGTAGATATTGTGTTCCCTTTGCAGGGCTGGAATACAACCCAAGGCCTGCAGCGTGCCTGGTAAGCCTCCACCACTGAGCTGCACCCCCACCCTTTGGATCAGCATTTGAAATTGCTTCAGAATGCTCCATTTATGAACATGCAGGTTGTCCCCAACCTTGTGGACAGAGTTGGACAAATTTCTCAGTACATATTTCTTTTTCCATTTTTATGGTATTTCCTTAAGTTAGGTATCTAGGTGAAAAGTTCACATTTTTCAGCTTCTAGAAACAAACCGTCCAAAGGTCATCCAGGAAGACTGCAGCAATTTACATCTACTCCACAGAATGCACACTCAATCCTGTGCTTGCTGGCTGTGATTCCCAGAGTTTTTTGAATTTGCATTTGATAAACTAAAAAGTTGTTACTTTATTTCAGTTATTCAACTTGTGGGAAAGTTAAATCATTATTCATGTGTGTGTACTAATCATTTCTATTTCTCTTTTTTAAGTTATCTGTTTCTGAGTCCTATCTGTTTTTTCTCCTTGCTTCTGGAAATTCTTATTAACATTCTGTTACTTACCATATGTATTTTCCTAATTTGATATCTCTGTTTTGGTTTTATATTTATACTCGACATATAGATCTAGCAGATCTTTATAGTTGGTTCTATAAATCTTTCCCCTTCCCATCCATTTCCTTCAATTTTAGAAGGTGCTAGGATTTTAAATTTAAATTTTTCTATGTGTGATACTGGTGACAGTTAATTCCTTTTAAGTGCCACTTAGCACCTACCACTTAGCTCCAAAGTTGGATGGGGCTAGTAACTGCTAACCAGCTGGGAAACTACCCACTGGGCTCATGTTCTAGGCAATTCTCAAGGAGGGACCACAATAATCTCCTCACAAGAAAGGGTGGTTTCCAAGGAGCTTCTTTGTTTGGAGATGTACTGGGCTTCCTTCTTGCTGATCACTGGTTCATTTCTTTCTCTTGGTTTATTGCTATCATTTTTTTTTACCTTTCAAAATGCTGAATTTAAAATATTGCCAATGTAGACCGTGCTCCTGAACTGAGACCCCACCCCACACTGAAAGAAATGACACAGCTGGATACCACACACCCAGGAGCATTTGGGCCAGATGGACATCTGAGAGCATTCATTAGAGAAGAATATGATTTTACTCTCATTATGCATTTTGAAATTCAGTCAGAGGATTCAGTTTCCAGGACCTCTGGCAAATGAAAGAATGAATGAATACTAAACTGGAAAACGTTGAACAAACCATGGATAGCTGGAAAATCCAGAGGATAAAGGACACATGGAGAAGCTGAGCCCTCTGTAGGTTGCCACAGTGGCAACTCTGCACTTTGTATTAACCGCAAAGTGCAAAGGACATGGTGACTGTTTTGCAAGTTGAAATGACCACAATATCCATGCCCAAGGCTTTGTATGATTTACTGTGACTTCATTATGTTGATGTTAGTATGCAAACCCAGCAAAGCAGATTTAGACTCCAGTTCTAGCTGATCTAAATTCTGCTGCCTTATGCTAAAAAGAGCCGAACAACCAAAAAAAAAAAAAAAAAATCTGAGCAAGAATCAATCCAATAATGTGACTTTCAGATTTTTGGTCCCCAAAGCTCTGCTCAGAATCCAAAGGTAGACACAGAGTGATAAGAAGCACTTTTGATTGATCCGAGAATACAGAGCAAATAATGTACTTGCATTTCTATGCAGTTGAGGGACTCAAGATCCCACGTAGAATATACAAGATACATGGCCACAAATAAACCCTGACATCTCAATTATGCCAAGCATTTCCTGAAAGCAGTAACTGAGGGAGAATAGCAATCTAAACATATATTAGGACCTGAACGTTGTGAGGGGAAACTGGGAGTCATTAGAGAGAATTGGGATCAGAGAATTTTTTTCCTATGTTACTGTTACTTTGGAAACCAATAAATATTAAGCATCTTTTCCTAAGATGGGTGGTATTCCCTAATCAGGTAGCAAATCTCTCATCCATACACTTAAATATGCTAAGTCATTTTGAATAACTTCAATTTTTAAAACAACTCTGATTTTTTTTAACCTGACTTTCATCCAGTTCCTAGTTCAACCCCACAGAGCCCCGTCAGCATGGTCTCCTTGGTCTGGGTCAGACCTCCCCACCCACCAGTCTCTACTCCATGCAGAGAGAGTCTTACTGCAGTAGAGTCTTACTGAGCCCTGATCAGTTCTGGTACATTAAACTGCACTATCTGTGAAATCCTCAGTATTTCTTAGATGCATTTCCAAAAGTTAATAAAAATCCTCTCTTGAATGTTTTATGAGGAGAACATGGGGTGAGGGGATCACTTCCTAGTACATTCTCACTTCTCTTCTGAAATAAAATATTTCCTGGATTCACTTTTGCATTTCTACAATATCTCTTGGAGGATATAAGATTAACAACATTGAAAAATTCTACAAAAATATTTCTAAAGTGACAAAAAAAATGAGTCTAAAAGAAAGAGTTTATGGGCCTTTTCAAATGAAGATCGCCCTTCTTTGCTTCTGTTGGAGTCCCATGTTGCTTCTCCATCAATAACAGTCTTAGTGTTACCACTGACAGCACCTCGTGCGGCCCACCGGGATCACACATAAATCCTGCAGGCTCCTGCTCACTGGTGTTGGAAAGCTGAGAGGCTGGGGCCAATGTAGACCGTGCTCCTGAACTGAGACCCCACCCCACACTGAAAGAAATGACACAGCTGGATACCACACACCCAGGACTTATTCTGCTGAGCACTTGAGTTTCCATAATGGCTCTGCAATAAAAGGTATCCAGGGGAAAAATGATTGGGCCCTTTTGCTAGAACTCAATACCTCTAGCTGCCCCTGGGAAGAGGGTGGCCACAGGTAACACAGAGGGTACCATAGGGCTCAGCCAGACGTTTTGGGGAAGGTGCTGCTTGGGTGCTGCACATAGCTTGGCAATCGAGGTGCATCTGGGCAGTGCTGATGGGCCTGGAGAGAGCTTCCCAGACATGAAGCAGGACAACGGGGCAGAACAGGATCAGAGGAGATGGAGAGAGCTGCTATGGCAGTAGAGGCCAGCAGAAATTAAAAGCAGCACCTGGGCACGTTACTAGGCCTCCAAGAGGAGATGAGTGGCAGCCAAAGTCCTAAACCTTGAGGCAGAGGAAAAGCAGAGTGACAGTGGGACACGGAGCACCCCCAGAGCGTGCCAGGCAGGCATGCTGTAGTGGGAAGAGGAGGCACTGAACCACAGATAGCACCATTTCTAGGGACCAGAAATGCAAGACTGAGTAGTTCACACCCTGTTCTCAGAGGCCACAAATGAAGCTATTACACTACAGGAAACTCAACTCCTGTATCTGCAGTTATGTCACTGGGACTGACAGCAGAACCAGCCAAGGTACATTCTGGAAAATCTATAAGGAAAAAAAATAATCAAAGCGCAACTGGCCCATTACTCATTCACACACAGAACAGAACCACTCCATCTCCACGGTCACTGGCTGGTGGTGTCCTTACTCCACCAAGTGTTAATAAAAGCTTGAGAATTTCCAGGAGTGGCAATCAGGTTGAGGACGCCTGCTTAGGAACCCAGGGAATACTGGGATATAGAATCTTAGGAAACATCAAAGGCAAGACACAACAGCCAACATCAAAAAAGCCACAGGAAAACACTTGGTGTGGAACACTTGGTCCCTTATAAATAAGAGCATCATCTGTCACAGGTTGCTGGGGCCAGGGTAAGTCCCTGCAGTTTTGACTTTTGTCTTCTATTTCAAAACTAGTACTCAGTTGTGTCTGTACCAAGGTTAGCAGCAGAAGATGTCAGACAGGCCTCTGATGGCAAGGTCCTGGTTCAATCATTCCCACGGGTTTAACATAAAAAATGTGTGGCGTTACAACTGTGAAGGTGGAACTCGTGGTTTCTTACATATTACAACCACATGTCAAGATGATAGACTCCAATAAGGAATTACCTTCAAATACATATTTGGGGATTTGCTTTATCCCTCCACACTCCAGACTGGAGAGACCATCAAAGACACATCCCTTCATGAAACTTAATTTTTTTTCAAACCCTGCATTGATCCTAAGTTTAATAACATTCCAAATTTAGTCTACTTTGCCCACACGAGATACTGCAGCTAAGCACAGCTCTATCGCAGAAACCTTGTAAGTTGTAGGAGCTGCTCCATTTAAGTCTGAGAGAATCAACCCACAGGGCTGGACTGTCACAATGTTTTAGACTGTTTGCTGCAGAAACTCGGTATTAGTTCTAGATGGATTAAACTGGTAATGGTGGTGACTGTGTATATTGTTAGTGTCTTTTACCAAGTGGTCCCTTTACTTTGGTCCTTGATGACATGATTTATTTAATATGCTTGGGGTAGGTTTGGCCAGGGGTGGAAAGACACAAGGAGGAACTGACTGGCCACCCTGCAGGTCCCACAGGCTTTACTGAGACTTCCGCAGATCTTATGATTCCTCGTTCTGTTGCTGTCACTGTGCACCCACTGCTAAGTGCCCAGGGCTCAGGACAGAGACTTCCCTGTTCTTAGGAAGCTTGTGTTATCCAGAGGAGCCTGGTAGACACCCGTCATCATCTCCCCCATGGGGATTCTGAAATCTAATGCCTCCACCTACTGCTATGTGATCTTGGTCCAGCTTGATGATGCCTCAGTTTCCTCATCTGTTAAGGGAGGCTGCTGAGAGCAGACTACACAAGTGAAAGGCCTCCCCCAGTTCTAGGGGCTGGCAGCCACGTCCCTGCTTCCTCAGAAAGCACCTGGTGATTCTGTGGCTTGATGTGCAGCCTCCCGCAGTTACGGCCACCAGGGGGCAGCAGGGAGACGCAGCGCCTGCAGGGGCGGCCGCCTATATGGAGTTGGAAACCGTGCCATGGCCGTGCAAGAGCAAGACACACACACACACACACACACACACACACACACTGGTTTTTTATTTTTTTTTATTTTAACAAGCCAGTCATGAAAGCAAAAGGAACGGCATCCTGCTATCCCACAAGCACTCCATGGCACATTCTGTGCCAGCCTCAGATCCAGGCAACAGGGCCTGCCCACTGGGCCGGGTGGGCATGGAGCGTCCCTGCAACACTGACGAGCCAGGGAGCCCTTGGTGGCTGCTGGAGTGTGAGCAGTGTGTGCTTAGATGGCCCCAGCAGAGGCGGTGCTGCCCATCCCCGTGGACACCTCTGAGCATTCGACCTCCTGCCCATCTCTTTCCTACCTGGAGAAACCAAAATGTTGCTGGTTTACATTTCCCTTCATTTTCTAGCCACACAGACTGACTGGACACAGGTAAGGACTGGAATCTAACTGTGCCTCCCTGAGCTTCTCAAAGACCTCACTGGCCAGTGAAGGGAAGAGTCACATCTTACCCAAGTGCCTCAAGGGCACCGGACCTTGTGGAAGACAGCTCTGCATTCAAGGAGGCGACCTTTGACTGCAGACTGAAGCCTGGGCATGAACCGAGCTGGCCTTGCGTCTTCCCTCCCTTCTTCAGCTTGCTCCTGGTACACGATGGTGAGAGCATCCTGATGCCCTTGTTTGTGTGGCAGGTGGCTAAGAACCCCAGATAGTGAGGGCAGACACCTGTGAGGATGAAATTCAGAGCCACAGTTCTCCAGACCCATTTGCATGATTTAGTTCACTGACAAGGGATTCCAAGATCTCACAAAATTTCCACTTGAACAGTGCTGTGGAAGTGCCTGCTGTGGTCTGACCGCTTGTCTGCCAACTGTGCTCACCTGTGGTTAGGTCCAGCCTCAGCACTCAGGAGGGAAGGGAGAGATGTCACCCAAGGGCCCCACAGCAGGCTCAGCTACCTCCAGGCAAAACTGATTAAAACCAGAGAAAGATGAGAAATTGAAGGTGGACGTGGGTTTATAAAAATGAATGCCTGATAGCAGACAGGCTCTATTCTACTCTGAGCAAGCTGTTCCATGATTACAGTTGCCAGGAAAAGATAGAAAACCCGGGCAATATTTACAGCACGCTCGTATTGAACAATTTTTGGCATTTACCTGAAATCCACATTTAACTAGGTGTCCTGTGCTTTATTTGCTAAATTTGGCACTGACACGTGAAGGCTTCCACCCACAGGTAGCACCAACCTTCACTCTTTGGAAGATGAAGACTCAGAAAGGATTAACCACATAGGCAGCCTGTGAAATTCCTCAGGCCACCCAGCACAGCAGGGAGACAGGAGAGGCGGCTCCATCCTTTCCTCCATGTTTGTAGGCCTCGGACAGCTGCCCAGAGAGGGCCAGCTGACAAACGCCTGTGGCACAGCACTTGGAGAGGCAACTCGGGGCCAAACATAAAGCTGATGGTGTCAGTAGTAAGACATCTCGCTGACTTCCTGCCAAGACTCTAGGGTGCTCCAATCCCCCTTCATTCACAGCAAACATGGCCAAGAGAACTAAAAGAACCTCAGCAGCAGACCTAAAAATTAGCCTGCCTCTCTCCCTGCCCTTTATTGATATCATGGAGGTTTACATGTGTGTCCTGAGAACATGTTTCCTTGACCTCCTAGTGGAGGATGATATGACACCAGATAATTAGAGAGACTAGATGGATTGCTAAAACATAAATAAGACTAGAGGTTCAAAATTGTTACCAGGTTAATTAGGTCCTAAGCCAGCATTCCTTCCTTTACATTTACTTCTAACCAAATTGCCATCTCCTGGTACAGAGAGACAAATGAGTGTGAAAATCTGTTTGACACCCTGTCAAGGCCACCTCTTACATGGAACAGCAGAAGGGGCTTGGGCTCTGGGATCCAAAAGTCCTGGACATGTGGTTTGTCACTGTGGGATGGCAGAACCTACCTTGAACCTATTACTGAAGCTCCTGGGATCTCAATTTCTACACTCTTATGGTCATGAGACTGTGGTAGAACTGGGTGACAACTAAAGCCCCAAAGTCCAAGTGTGTGACCTTGGGCACCACATACACTTGCCTAAAAGGTCGTTTTCCCAGAGCTCACACCTCAACCGCAAACTCACGTCAGTGCTGAGTTGCTCCCCCATTAAGGCTGGGAAGTGGTGGATCAATGTGACTCTCAAAAGGCTTTTCAACATATTTTGAATTTCCAATGCATCTGAGGACCGACTGTATTCTTTATCTTTCTGTAATATTTTATAACCAGATGACCTATCAAAGCATGCATAATATTTTGCAATTTCCCACTGAATCAGTTTTTTCTTGCTTGCATTATTTTCTTGCTATAACTATTCTATAGTAGTTACAGTTAGTATCGGACTAGTAATTACGAATAAACTTAGCAAGCATGGAAAATTTTTTTCTCTGCAAAACTAAACTGCTTAGACTCCTTTGAAAATTAGCCCCAGGCTCAGAGACAAGAATGGCCTAATGCAATTATTTCACAAAGATTAAATTTAAATGTCTTCTCTTACCAAAGAGCATATTCAAAAGAAATTCAACATAGGATGGTGAAGAGGTAAGGCACGTATAAACTTTACTGCTATGTTTCAAAATGTTTTAGAATGATGCTTCTTTTTCACCTTTATTACAGACATACAGATAGAACATTTGTTCACTAGCAAACCAATAATATATAAAGAGAGAGACCCAATCTCTATACCATCCTGAATAACTGGAGTGACCAGAAATGGCACTGCTCTTCCAGTCTTTGCTAATATGCAATAATAAAGGAGAGTGAAGTGAGAACAAAGAGACACTTCAGGTGAAATCAACAGTATTGGACGCCTGTCCTCTTGGTCTCCTGTACCCCTAATGCCCTTCTCAGCTGGGTATGAGGTGTGGTGGGCAGGGGTGATGGGTTCTGGTCTCCACACAGCTAGCAGTCTGCTTAGGAGAGTGGACAAGGGAGGTAACAGGGTGCTGCCAGAGCCATCAGCATGAGGAATTCATCACTCAGGGTGAGATGAGGGAAGGAGATGGATGCATACACACGTGTATACAAACATACACACACACACACACACACACACACACACACACTCAGGAAAGCTTCTTCAGCTCTTGACTCCAAACCATACAAATGTAATTCCAGAAACATCATCCAAGTGCCAGGTAAGTGCAAAACTTCTTGCTAGGCCCGGTGAGGGACACATGGATTAACTGGCTACATAAATGAAACATCAATGAATTTAAAATAGGATATACTAGGGATAAGGCTCTTAGAAAACACAAATGAAGGACATCTCAAGATGGTGGAGGCCCAAACCATCTCGCCCCCCATGAATACACAGCTTCAACAATATGTAGAGCAAGTCTCTTTGCAAGAAATCTGGAGACCAGTGAGCAGCCTTTGTACCCCAGGCAAGTGTAAAACCAGTCACACCAAAGCCAGTAGGCAAATCCATGGTGCCCACTGGCCAGAGGCCCTCTCCCCAGCACCATGTCATGTGTAAGAGGAAACTCCCACTCCAGCTTCTCCCCTGGAAAGGAAAGAGAAGACTAAAACAAGTGTCTACCATTCAGACTTCCCAGGCTCTATCTGAGGGACCGAATCCCAGTGCTGATCAGAAAGCACATGGGGTGAGGGCTGCTAAGAACAAAGGTGACCTTTCAAACTAGCATGCACCCACTGCCATTGTCCCTCCTCCACACTCAGCATGAGCAGGAGAAAACTTCAGCTCCTGGTTCTTCCCTGGGAAGAGAAAGAGTTGCAAGTGTGTCTAGTGTTCCAGATTTTCAGAGGCTGCCAGGGAGACCAGTTTCTGTCTTGTCTGACTCAAAGGTTTGATGGATCCCAGCGTACTCCAGGTGACTGAGCCACTGAAAGGGACAAAAGAGCTGGGTGGCTTGTTGCCACTCCAGAAAACCCATGGTTCAACAGACAGAGGTCAGAGATCAAGACAGCTTGCTGACTACTCCCTTGGCAGGCGAAGAGAAAAGTGGAGCATGTATTCAACGTCCCATCTTTCCCAAGGTCTCCCCAAGAGAGTGCTTTCTGTCTCTCCTGACATGGAGCTCTGATTGGTGATGCTGCGTATGGACGAGAGCTGGGCGGCTTATGGCACTTCTAGATAACCTGCAGAACTGCAGACGAGCAGAAGGAGCATGACATTATGAACCCATGATAAAAGAAATTGGAAAGTCCTTTTTAATTGGAAATTTACAAGCCTTGAAATAATCTGATTTTCAAACAGAGTAACTGCTTGTCCCAGCAAACACATATGCTTTTTGAAGTCTTAAGGGAACTGTCACATGGCTGCGCATCATGTACAGCATCTAAACAAATATTAAAGAAACACAAAGAGGAAAAGTGACTCCTAATGAGAAAAATAAATCACTCTCTACAGACACCGAAATGGCAGAGACATTGAAATTAATACCTACCTTCCTGTTACAGATATCTTCCTATGTTCGAGAAGCTACAAGAAAACATGAATACGGTAAAAGATAGAATAGGAGATTTTAAGGAGATTTAGGTAGAATGTCTATAGATAAAAGAAATTACTGTTTGAACTTAACACCAGATGAGCTATTACAGAGGAGACACTACAGGCTATATAAAAGTACAGAGAGAAAAAAAGGATAAAGCCAAAATGAACAGTGCTTCAGTGTCCTATGGAATAATACTGAGTGGTCCAACATAGGTATAACTGTGACTTCAAGTAAAGGGGGGGCGGTGGCAGGGAAGGAGGAGTATCTGAGGAAAAATGGCTAGAGGTATATTATAATTGATTAAAAACATTGTTCCACAGATTCAAGAAGAACATGAAACCTTTACATATGATAAATAAGAAGAAACCATACGTAGCATATTCAGCTCACAGTTTTTTGAAAATGACTGGTAAAAATGACAAAGAGAAAATATTAAAAGCCGTCAGGCAAAAATGAAAGGAAAAGAATACACACTTCACATAGAGAGGAACATTTATAAGAATAACAAGTGACATTATCAGAAACTATGTCAAGTAGAGCCAGGGGAACAATTCTTTTAAGACAAAGGATGATAAAAACCATAAAACAAAAAAAATCCCTTGTCATCATAGAGTTTGATATTAAGTTAAAGCATCAATTAAAAATGGTGAGATGAAGGCATTTAGACCAATGAAAACTGAAATAAATCTTGGCTGGCAGAGCTGCTCTACCAGACATGTTAAAGAAGAGCTTTAAGTTATTGTTTCATTAAAAACTATTTAAATATTACTGGCTGTTTAAAATAAAAAGACCAAACGAGGTAGAGTATAAGCCACACATAGAAATAAAATGTATGACCAATAGTGGCAGAAAGGAGAGGAGACGGGAGACAGCTGTGTTCAGTTTACATAAAAAGTGACGCACATATTATCTACAAGTAGACTACTGTGATTAACTTATGAACTCTGAGACCCTCGAGCAGGGTTTCTCCGCCTCTCCTCTACTGACATTTCCACTGTGTGAGCCCCACAGTGGAGCCACCTGGGCACTGCAGGTGTTCAGCTCTCACCTAGCTTCTGCCCACTAGCTGCCAATGGCACTCTCCCCAAGCTGTTGTGATAACTAAGTACGTCTACGGAGACTGCGAATGCCCAGAGCAAATGGCTGTGAATCTCCCCACTCAGAACCACTAGGAGAACTGAAAAGATTAAATTCCAGAATGAGCCCTGGAAAAACAAATTAAAAACAGCTAATCAACTAATCAGAGGTAACGGTGGAACACCTGACCGACTAATGGACTAGCTAAGGAGCAACTTGAGGACTGAGAAGAAAACCAAAAATAACAACAAAACAAAACTCAATCTAAAAGAAGTCAAAGAAAAGAGAAAACTAGGTAAGCTAAAGAGAAAACAATTAGCAAGATGGTGGGCTTGACCCTGACCAGTGCAGATTCAGGACCCGACCCTCCTCACTCAGTAACTGATGAAACAACTCTGTAAATTCACTCCTCATGGACTAAGGAGTGCTTTGTGTTCCAGATGAACAGCAGGGAACAGAAGGCATAGACCCCGGGGACAGTGGAGGGGAAGGGAGAGAGGGGGACAGCTGGTCCATGGGACCAAGTCACAATTAGACAGGAGAAGTAAACTCTGTATGCTTTTGCCCAGCAGGGTGACTGAAGCTAGTGATAATGCACTTTTTGTTTTAAAAGCTAGGAAGAAAGGATTTTGAATGTTTTTACAACAACAACAAAAGATAAATGTCGACGAAGGTGGATGTTCTTACCATGATTTGAACCTTATGCAATCTGTATGTGTGTTGAAGCATTGCACGGTAGTCCATAAATAATAACAAGTTTGTGTCTCAGTTTGAAAACAAAAAAAGAAAGAAAGAAGGCATGAAGAGTATGATCGAGCAGCTTGACCCTGTTGGCATGTGTAGACCCTTCACCCAACCACAGGGGATACACGCTTTCCAAGTAAACAGACCATTCACCAGCCACCCCGCATTTAATAGGGCATAAACTTTTTTTTTTTGCAAATTTTAAAGTACCAAAATAATTCAGGTTATGTTTTCTGGTCACAACAAAAATAAATTAGAAAAAAATTACAAAAGATATCTGGGATGTTTCTGGCGACTATGGAGTTGGGATTACATTTACCATGATGCTGGAAACTACAAAAATGGACACCATGTATGAAACGATGGCTTTAGGGGCACTGGGCATCAGGCAAGGAAGAAGAGAAACTCTGAGACCAAGGGGGTAAAGCCTGTGACCTCCCAGTGTGACCCTTGGAGGGACTTCAAGATCATGTTATAAGGACAGGATACAGAGAAATCTCCCCAGGAGAAGACATGAGGCTGGGAGATCCAACCTCCAGCCGTACCCTGTACTCTGCACAAGAATTAACTCCAAATGGCTCACAAGCCAGTGTATAATATAAAACCACAGAAGACCAGAAAAACATAGGAGAAAATCTTTGTGGCATTGTACTAGGCAAAGGTTTCTTAAGTTATCAAAAACATGATACATAATAGAAAAAATAAGATACGGATAAGTTGGATTTTATTAAAACCAAGAAAACAGACCCTTTGAAAGACTTTCAAGAGAATAAGTTATTGACTGGGAGAAAACATTTGAAAATAGCTCTACTTAATAAAGGGCTGTGGCAAGAACACAAGTCAATAATAATAATTCTAAAACCCAGTTGGAAAATAAGCCAAAAATGTGGACATTTCACTAAAGAAAATACATAAATGGCAAATGAATGTAAAAAGATGTTCAACATCATTCATTACAGAATTGCACATGAAAACTATGCCTATTAGGTTGTCCCAAATTAAAAAGACCGATTGGAGCCAGACTTGGCGTGTTGTGGAACAGCTGATACTCAGATACTACAAATGGGAGTGAAAAATAGCTCAAACTCTGCAAAAAACATGAAGCTTTAAAATATATATAAAGTTAAGCATACACTTACTTTATTGCCTGACAATTCCATTTGTGGCTATTTAGCCATGAAATGAAAATATGAACCCATCAGGAGTTTGACACAGATGTTCACAGCAGCTGTATTCATAATTGTCAAAATTCAGGAATAAAAATTCAATGGACAACTGGGTAAAAATCGTGGCTGGGTCATACCAGGGAATCTGTTCAGCATGTAAAAAGGAGAAAAATCACTGAACAAAATGGACAAACCTCAAAAGCATGTTGAGTAAAAGAAGTTAGCCACAAAAGAACTCATTTGACTCATAAGGAGTTCTCAAACAGGGAACACCAATTTATGGAGTGAGAAAGCAGATCGGTGGACAGTGGGGTGGGTGCTATAGCTGGTGGTGCGTCTGGGAAGGAGCATGGAGGAAATTTGTGGGTGATGGGAGTGCTCTACATCATGACTGAAGTGGTCATTACGTGGCTGTGCATAAATATCAAATCCTGGATGAATTTTATTGCATGAAAATCATACCTTGGTAAAGTATACATTTTTTTAAAAAATGAGGTAAAACTCACATAACATAAAAGTAACCGTTTTAAAGTTTTCAACTCACTGACTTTCAGAACATTCGTGATGATTGGCAACCACATCCTTTATCGAGTTCCAAAATATTTTCATCTCTCTAAAAAGAAACTCCACGTCCATCAATCAGTTATCTCCTATTCCACACCCTGGCCCCCGACTCTGGCCACTACGGTCTGCTTTCTGTCTCAGTGGATTTGCTTATTCTGGACACTTTATAGAATTAAAGCCAAGTTCTGCGTGACCTCTGTGTTTGGCCTTTTCCACCTGGTGGCCTTCCAGGCTCCTGCCCCATGTAGCCTGCTTCAGGGTGCCATCCCTTTCAATGGGGGGAAGATGCCCACTATCTGCATGCACCACACTGTGCCCAGCCTTTCTTCTGCTGGTGGACATTCGGATTGTCTCCACATTTGGGGTATTGCAAACAGAGCTGCTGTGAACCTGTGTGCACAGGGAGTGTTGAGAAAACCTCTGAGCAGTTCTTCAGCATCTACACCCCAGAGCGGAATTGCCTAGACCTAACTTAAGTCTGTTAATTTGTTGGAGGAACCACTGAACTTTTACCAGTGACTAAATGAGTTTTCATTCCCTCAGAAATACACATGGTTCAATTCTCCTAACATCCTTGTCAACACTTGTTTTCTTTCTTGCTTATTATCCTGGTTGCTGTGAAATCCTCTCTCACTGTGATTTTGATTTACATTTCCCTAATGATTAATGCTGAATATGTTTCCATGTGCTTATTGAACATTAGTATGTTTTCTTTGGAGAAATGTCTGTGACTGGCAAAAATTTTTCTCCCCGTCTGTGGGTTGTCTTTTTTCTTTTTTGATAAAGTCCTTGGATACACAAAGGTCTTTAGTTTTTATAAAGTCCCATTTATTTATTTTTCTCTTCAGTTGCTCGAGTTTCAGGTGTCATATCTAACACTCCATTGCCAATCCAAGGTCCTAAAGTGTGTCCTGGTATTTCCTCCTGAGAAGGTCAAGTCTCTTAGCACTTTCATGGAGGTCACTGGACCATTCTGAACTGATTTTTGAAGTAGGCCTCCAATTTCATTTTTGCATGTGGTTATCCCAGCACCATTGTTGAAAACACCGTTCTTTCCCCATTAAATGGTCTTGGCATCCTTGTCAAAAATCAATTAGCCAACCCACAATAAAAAATTAAAAAAAAAAAAATCAATTAGCCATAGATGTACTGGTTTAATTCCATTTACCTATATGTCTATCCTTATACCTCTACCATGCCATTTTGAGGACCATAGCTTTGAGGTAAGTTTGAAAGTCAGAAAGGTGAGTTCTCCCAATTAATTCTTCTTTTTCAATACTGTCTTGGCTATTTGAAGCCCCTTACAATTCCCTGTGACTTGGAAGATTATCCTTTCCATTTCTGCAAGAAAAGCTGTTGGAATTTTTATAGGGACTGTGTTAAATCTGTAGATCACTGTAGGTAGCATTGCCTCTTAACAATATTAAGTTTTCTAATCCACAAACATGGGGTGGTCTTTCCATTTATTTAGGTCTTCAGTTTGTTTCATAAGTGCTTTGTAGTTTCATGGCTGTGGTTACATTTATTCCTAAGTGTTTTATTCTTTTAGAATACTATTGTAAATGAAATTGCTTTATGACTTCCTATTCAGAGTATTCATTGCTAATGTGTCACAACTGATTTCTGTGGGTTGATCTTTTATCCCCAAACTTTGGGATTCATTGATGAGCTTTGGTTGTTAGATTCTGTAGGATTTTCTGTATCTAGGATGTGTCATCTGAAAATAGAGGTAGTTTGACTTCTTCCTTTTCAATCTGGATGCTTTTGATTTTTTTTCTTGCCTAATTGTCTTGGTCAGGGCTCCCAGTACAATTTGAATAATAGTAGGAAACGGGCATCTTTGCCTTTTTCCTGATCACAGGGGGAGAATTTTCAGTCTTTGCCACTGGGTGTGCTAGCTGAGAGTTTATCATAAATTCCCTTCATCAGGTCAGGGAAGTTCCCTCCTGTTTGTAGTTGTCCAAGTCTTTTCATCATGAAACTGTGTTGGATTATGTCAAATCACTTTTATTTTTCATCATTGCAACTGAGATGATTATGTGGCTTTTTTCCTCTGTTCTATTAATATGGTCTAATACATGATTGATTTTCTTATGTGGACTTGCCCTTGCATTCCTATGACAAATCCCCCTTGTTACGGTACATAATCCTGTTAATTTGCCTTGGTTACATTTTGCTAGTGTTTTGTGAATGACTGTTGCATTCATATTAAGGATATTGGACTCTGGTTTTCTTTTCTTATAGTCTTTGCCTGGCCTTGGTATCGGAGTAATATAGTCCTCACAGGATAAGTTAATTCCTTCCCCTCCTCCTCCTCCTTGAAAAAATGGTGTCAATTTTCTTTAAACATTTGGTAGAATTCACCAGTGAGGCCATTTGGTACTTGACTGTACTTTACTGAGAGGTTTTTTTTTAAATTTCTAACTCAATTTCTGTTCTTTTCTAGATCTATTCAAATTTTCCACTTTTTTCTGAGTCCGTTTTGGTGGACTACATGTTTCCAGGAGTCTGTCCATTTCCTGTAGGTCATCCGCTTTGGTAACTTATGATTGTCTACACCTGCCCATATAACCCTTTGTATTTAATAATGTCTCACTTTCATTTCTGATTTTATTTGCCTCATTTTGCCTTTCAATAAAGTTTTGTCCATTTGTAGGATTTTTCAAAGAATCAACGTTTGATTTGGTTGATTCTATTTTTTTCTATTCTGTATTTTTAATGTTGTGAATGGCATGAGGGACAGAAAAATTAATTCTAAGTCAGGATGTGAGCAGTTATTTTCAAAAGGAATGGGACAGAACTTGGTAAAGAAATCCCTAAAAAAGCTTTAGTTAAAAACTCTCATTTAGACAGATTTGAACTTTTTAAACACTTCAGAATTGTTCTGGAGTAGTATAAAAGCTCACACATCTCACACTGCACGTGCCAATGTCAGTCCAAAACAACCATAAATGTTGTTAGCCAATGAAGCAAATATCTCCAGCATGTATTGGGTGCTAATGTTTCATTTATGTGGCTCTAACACCATTCTGTTGTTAGAAATTCAAGATGCAAATGCGACATCTGTTTGATGTCACTCATATGTGGGTCGGTCCAGTTTTTTAAATGACATCACCATTTACAAAATTCCAGGTAGGTGCCCCACAGGTTGTGTTACGCTGTTGATGCTTTAGGTTACCTTCTAAAAACACTGCTGGCAGCTGAAGTGCTAACTAGGTTTCTATAAATAATCCTGAGTCCCCTCCAGAGTACGTGAAGCCACGACATCAGAACTTTCTTGGAGATTTGAAATGAAATCCAGTCTTCACAGATGTCAATCATCCTAGATTGATCAAAGAGCAATGCAAACACCAGTAAATTTACTGAAGTCACCAAAATTTACCGGAATAATCACTGGAAATTCTGTACCAATTCTCTCTCGTGCTTGAAGAACACAATTTCACTTCTCCAGAGCATATGAGAGCAGTGGATTAAACAGGGCCCCTTGAATAAAAGACCCCAATTAAAGCAAAGTTAGACACATCAAAGAATTTCCATGGCAAAACTGTTTCCGCCCCTAAGTGCTGTTGAAATAGTGAGGGAGCCTTTGCCAGCAGGGGGTTAGACTGAACTCTGTTGTGGCCTGAAAAGCACACATCACACCTCAGGGCCACCTGTGCCTGCTCCGGCCATTCATAGTCATCTGTTCTTTGGTCACTAGTTTGGTCATCTGTTCATATTCACAAGCCACAAGTTGAACAGGCACCTGAGTTTTAGGAAATGCTTGTGAAGGGATCTCTAAACAGGACAGTTCTGCTAGCTCAGTTCCTCTGGGATGTCCACTCTGGCAGGCACTGTGTGGTGCTTTCAGTGTTCAGGGAAGGGACTTTGAGTACTATTGGCCTAGTCACTCCACTGAGGCAGCTTATGACGCATACAACCAGCCCCTCAGCCCTGGAGTGCTGGAAACCTTCCCGCCCGAAGGAGCCAGCTTGAAATCACATCTCCATTCCGTCTAGCCCCACAACTCACGCCCCACTGATGGTAATCAGGTGGGTGCCCCCAACACCTGTGGCATGCACAGCTGGATACAGTGAACATGCATGGGCTCCCACAGTCCCATGCACATACACCTCACGCAGTTGCACACCTACACACTTTTTACTGCATATCATAAAAGCTGGGCTGTTCATGGGAGGCTGAATAACAGCCACTCCGACCCCACTCGAGACGTCCAGATACCTGTGCTGGGAACCTCTGGATGTTACCTCACATGGTAAAGAAGGCTTCTGCAGATGAGCCTAATCTTCAGCGAAAGATTCTAAGACAGCGGATTACTCTGGATTACCCACAAGACCCTAAATGCAATCACATTTAAAAAGGAGGCAGAGAGAGTGTCTCGACTTGGAGGAGAAGAAGGCTGTGTGAGCAGAGGGTGGAGACAGGAGTGATGCAGCCAGGAGCCAAGGTCCCCAGGAACCCAAAGCCAGGAGGGCAGGGAGGCAGCAGGGCCTGAGGCAGGAAGCACCCTCGATTCCTACAGGGTGACTGATTTCAGATCACAGGCTGCAGAATGCAGAACCATGGGAATGAGTCTGTTCTCATTTGCATCTGTCACTACAGGGGCAAGAAACTAACACTTCTCTGGTGACACTTTCACCCTTGGCTCAGCTTGGGGGATCTATGGGATCAGAATTAGGATGGAGCCCTTAATCGCATCCTTGACCCCTGATAGTGAACTGCAGATGGGGCAGGCTGTTTAGAGCACCCCATGCCCACTCTCACTACAGCCTGTGTCCACATGGTCAAGCAATCTCTTTTCTCTCTCCTGTTCAATTTCCATCATTCCATCTCTTCCTTGAGAAATTTCATTAACCTGACTTTTTCTGCCTGGCTCGTGAGAGGCAGAGCTGAGCACAGTCAGGAACCTTGGACCCAGAAGACACTCCTCACACCACTCTGCCAGCTTACTCTCAGCATGCTCTGTCACATGGGGACACCTCTAGCTTTTGGATGGAGCATTTCTTTTACAGTATGACTGTCTTAGCTGTTAAAGGACATTTAGCAACCCTGCCCTTAATCACTAAATTCAAGTAGCACACTGGTACTTGTGACAATCAAGATAATCAAGGTACACGAGGACAGATGATTCCTGTTCCCCTTCCATACAGTGAAGAGGCTGCCTGGCCAGGAACTGCACTTCCCAGTCCCTGCTTCCTTGGAGCCTCTGTTGGGTGGGTGGTTATTCACCATGAGCAAATGTGGTGCATGCAACTTTTTGTTAAAGTGGTTTTAAACTTCCATACCTGCTCATGTCTCCTTTGCTAGCTGGATGTCCGTGCCCAGAACATTCCAGGAAGCCACACACTGCAAATGAAAGAGCGAGGAGTGGATCCTGGGTCTCCATCAGGGAGAACTGCCTAATAGAACTTTTCCTACTGGACTTGGATCAACAAAAAGTTCCATTGCACTTGAGCCATTGTATGTTATTGAGTTTGTTAGGACATTGCCTTAGCTAAACAAGTGTGGCTCTTGTAACTGAATAATGTAAAGCACCAAGGAAATACCTGGTACACAGTGAACAGTCATTAGATGCTGGCTATAATTATAATAATAATTATCATCACATCCCTACATGATTTGGCTCCTGTAGCTCTCGTAGTCAGCATTACATTTGGCAATTACTATACAAGATACTGTCACTCATACTTTACTTGTATGGTGTGCATAGCTTTATTCAGTCAAAAATTATTATCTAGCACCCATTCTATGCCAGGCACTGGAAAAACAGATGAGCAAGGCCTGATCCTTTCCTCCAGGTTTTCACTGAGGGGAAAATTCCACACCTGAGTTGTGTCTGGTGTCATCCACGTTGATCTACTCAGAACCATTCAAAACTCTACCTGCAAGGATGTAGAGGGAGAGGCTTTGGGAAAACAGGGTCACCAGCACAGGAGTTCTACTGGCACTGTGCTTGCCCTGGTATCTCTGTCCTTACTCTTAAGTGTGGAAACTGCCCCAAGAGGAAATGTCACTGCTCCAGGTGCATCGAGAATTTCAAAGACTAAGTTCCCAGCAGGTGGAGGCATTCTCTGTCCTCTGGATATCAGGTGCAATCATGTGTCCTTCCCTGGAAGAACATGCCACCACTGGTCTCTTCTGCAAAAGGATCCAAGGCATTAAACCACAAAGGAGGGAGCAGGCAGGAGGAAGCACGGGTGCAGAAAGTCACCTAGTAGTTGCCTGAGGACTTAGCACGTGGACCACACAAGACAAAAGGAAGTGGAGACACTGTCACTTCTAATTGTCCCCTGGAAAAGCCTCATCCCCAAATGTCCTTCATCCTTTGTGCTATTTGTTGAAGGTTTGCAAAGCTGACTAAGAGTGTTTTATGCTAATTGGCTTTATCTGACATCCTTTATCATTCGAAATTAATAGACAGCCTTGTAGATCTGAGGTTAATGGAATATCTTCTCCACCTCAGATTTGCAGCTTGGCATTTTCCCCAAAACACCACTTTCATCTTTGCCTAAGTGGCCGTGTGCCTTCTGAGAAAGGCATGCTGTCTAATCCCATCAACCCGTCTGTGAGGCCTTCCAGGAGAAAGCGCTCACTGTCATTGCAGAAGGTCTGCTGGCGAGGCTCCTGAATGCCCAATGGCTCTCACATCCTCTTAGCATGGTAGAGACAGCGGCGATGGGCAAGCACCCACGGCTGGCGAGCAGAGAGCTCCTGTTTCCGCAGCCTTCTGCTGCAATGCCACCACGCCCAGCACAGGAAGCTCCCTTGGGCAAAGCCACATTCCACCCTGAGGAGCAGAGGCAAGGGTGTCCTGGGTCCTCTCCACCTGCCTCCATCTTCCTGGGAATACCCCTTGACCTTCATTGGCACTTTGACTATCAGTGTAGGTGAACATCTTGGGTATTTTGTGGCTGTCTATGTTTCCTCTTCTGTAAACTATTTATCTTTTTGTCCTGACTTGCTTTCCCGTTTGGTCTCTTTTTATATCCTGGATGCAAGTCCTTTGTCACTTGCATGTGTTGAAGACACCCCCTCAGCTGGATCATGGTATCCTCTGGTTAACAGCGATTGAAATCACAGCACCATTAAATGGACCAATCGTATTTACAGTTCATGGTTTTTGTTGTAAAGAACACTTTTTAGCCCCAATTCAAAAGGATTGTATCTTCTAAAGATGTTGAAGTTTTCTTTTCTATTCTAATGTTTAACCTAACTGCACATAAATTTTGTTTATTATGTGAGGTGAGGTCACAGTTTCTTTTTCATCTGCCTAATCCCAGCACCATGTGCTGGTTTTGACTTTCCCCCTTGGTCTGCAATGCCAGCTGTAAAATGTACTTTTTCCAAATAGTAACAGGGCCTTTTCTGGTTCTTTTTTCTCTCTTTCACTGATTCCTTTGTCTTGCCTGCCCCAATTATTACAGCTTTAAAATAAATTTTGAAGTGGGTGTATTATTAACAGAAGAATAACCAAGAAAGAAATGGTGGAGGAACCAAAGTTTTCCTGCTTCTCTGTGTACCTGATGACTTTCCATTACGTACCAGACATTTTGAATTTTACCTTTTTGGGTGCTAGATATTTTGGTTTTCCTACAAATATTCTCCAACTTTGTTTGAGAGGCTGTTCAGCCACATTTAAGTAGTTTGAGCTCTCTAGTTTCTTTTTTTTCCCCCCTGCCGGGGGCAGAGGGTACCCAAGATTGAACTCATGGACATTCGACCACTGAGCCACATCCCCAGCCCTACTTTGTATTTTATTTAGAGACAGGGTCTCACTGAGTTGCATAGTGCCTCGTTTTTGCTGAGGCTGCTTTGAACTCAGGATCCTCTTGCCTTGGCCTCCCATGCTGCTAGGATTACCGTTGTGCACCACCACGCCCTACCTCTCCTGTTTTTGATTTTCCAGTTTGTCCGATGGGAGTGGAGCAGTGCTCAGGCAAGGGCTACTTATTTCCTGCTTCTGAGAGAAGACCTCCCAGGTGCTTCTCCAGTGACCAAGGGATCTGGGGTTTTCTCCCTAGTAGTGTGCGCCACCAGGCTCTCTTACCTGCAGTTGTCTCAGGCCTCTCTTTCCTCCATCCGGGCATTTCCTGCAACCTGCATCTGCAGGTGGGTGCTTACCTGTGCACTCCAGGGGCTCTCTGAAGATTTTCCAGGGTACCATCTCTGGGAAGCTCCCTGCTCTCTGGTACCTTATCCTGCATACCCTAGCCTCCCGGTCTCTGGGGACTAGCAGACCCATGTCCTGCATCCACCTGACTCCCCCATGCACCTCTGCACCCTAGTGTAGAAACTCTGGCAGCCAGTCTGGGTGAGCACAGGGCTCGCCTCCTTTACTGTGTCTCTCAGGGACCACAATCCTCAGCTGTCTTATGTCCACTATCATAAATACCAGCATTCCATATTCTTTGTGCATAGTTCTGTTACTTCAGGTATAAGATAAATCTGGTCCCTACTATGCAAGCTTGGCTGGAAGGAATAATCTAGTCAATTCCCATTTTGTCACCATCTATGGAAACTCCAGTTAAGATTTTAATTAGAATTACATTGGATTCATACAATTGACAATATTATGACATTTAGTCTTCTATTCATAAACATGATGCATCTTCAACTTTTCAGGATTTATAGTCTTATATAACTTAATCCACTAAATTAGTCCACATTTTGCTAGATTTGCTATTACTTACATTTATCTGTCCCTACTTTTGTAAAAGCTGTTTCTTAAAAATAAATTTAAAAATATATCTCTATTTTTTTATAATTAGTGTTTTGAAATGTAATTGACTTGTATATGTTGATTTTAAATTTAGCAACCTTGCTAACTGTTTTACAAGCTCTCTATAGAGTCTTTCACTTTTTGGATATAGGTAATTACATCGTCTCTGTGCAATTATACTTTCCCCCTTCTTTCCAATCTTTATATTTTGTCTTCCTCGCTTCCTTCTCCCTCCCTCTCTCCCCCCAATTGACTTTAATCTCCAGTTTAATGATCAATACTGAATACAAGTGGAGATACTAAGTCCTTGTGAGCTGATTTATAATGTTTTTTTCTAACATCTCTCCACTTTGAAGTTTGCTCTAAGTTTTTGTGATATGCTTTATGGGGCTTTCTTTCCCTTAACTTAAATGTTTATTGAACATTCACAACAAGAAAGGCCTTGTGCTAGGTGCCTTAAAGCAGACAAGTACAGACATGGTGCCTTCCTCAGGAAGTCAGCAGGATTATCAGAATTATCAGGGCTTCAGGATGTGAACAAGTACCTGTAACACAAAGCAGATTGAAAGGTGCCAAGTAAAATCTACAAATCAAGAGTTTAGATGTTGCATCGTTTCCCTGAAGGGTGCATCTTAAGTAATATCAAGCATCTAAGGTTAAAAAAAAAAAAAAGCATATATATACACACCCATATGTATACTTTTTATATGCTTAGTATTTCATGTATGCATGTGCATGTGTGTATACACTCAGATACACACATACATACTCCTGTATACATATATACCCACACACATATATACACATCTATATCTATGCACACACACACACACATAGGCCAGAGACAATGAAATCTCTAAAGCCGAACACAAAATGGAAGTGTAGAAGAACGCAAGCTGTAGTTAAGATCTAGAATCAAGAGGACCGGCTGCCCCATGTAAGTTTGGGAAGGGGCGAGGGTAGATATCGGGGTGTCAGCGTATGGGGTTTTGGTCACTGCGCTTGTGTTAGGGCCATCCCAGACCCTGAGGAAACCACACCGTGGGAGGTGTCCGTGCGCTGTCTGTTCTGACCATGGGTTTTCGCGGGGGAGCTGGGAGGCAGGTGGGAGGAGGGTATGGAAGAGGTAGGTGTGAGAGCCATCACACTGCAGGGGCCTTGGGAAGAGTGGGACGCATAGGACTCTGGGCGTAGAAGGACCCCCCATTAGAAGGGGAAGGCTTGGAAAGACTTCCTTCCTCGCGCACCCTGCCCTTCTGTGAGGCGTCCGGCGCCCAGCAGCCTGCGGGGACCCAGCCGCAGCGCTGGGCCTCAGTTCCCCCTCATGTAGCCTCTGGCGGCCTCTCACGTGTTAGTTCTCGACTGCACAAAAAGGCCACTGTGGTGGGCGCCTCTCCCCTCCTTCAGGGTTTGGTGAGAAGTGTCAAGATGGAATTAAACGCAGGCAGGAAGATTTACATCCGAGGGCCAGCCATTCCCCAGTCCTCAGGAACAGTCCAGACTTTGTATTTGGGGCCCTGAGACATAGCAATAACGCAAGCGGAATCCAAATCATCATTCATATTATTAGCAAGCGTTTTTCAGTAATGTTTTGAGTAAGTGCCTAATAAAGTTTAAGAAATAAAAGTAACTCACGTTTATTAAAGAGGAATTACTAGGTTTCCATCCATAAGCTTCAATATCCTGCCTAATGGGTTCCATACCATCTCGCGGAGAAGTCCAGGGGAATGAATTACGGCCCAGCGGACCACAGACAATATATGGTTTCCTTTTCGCTGTCGTTTCCCCTCCGCGTAACAACGAGCGCCGTCTGCACAAGGTCACTTCTGATCCCAGCCCTGGGTGGTTTCCGCCGCTGCAAGGACCGCAGAGCGCGCGGTCGGACGGTGCCCCCTCGTGGCGGCGCGGGGAAGCGCGCTCCTCGCCCCGCAGACCAGGTCGCTGGCCGGGGCAGCGACCCTCAGGAGGAGCGCTGCAGGGAAGGGCACGCCGGGCTCATGGTGCGAGGTTCCAGACCCCTGGTTCATTCAGGAAGACTCAGACTCGCAGAAGCCACCCAGCGAGCTTGCGGACGGTGGAGGAGCCTGCCCCAGAGCTGGGCCCGCCAGCTGTTAATGGCTGCCTGACCCCAGGGGGTCTTGCTGCTCTCGAGCTGCGGACAGAGGACAGGTGCCCGATCCAGCGATGGTCGACGTCTATCAGAGGGCGCAGAGCAAAGGAAACAACCTGCGGGAAGTGACCCAGTGCGGTGACTGATAAAACCACATTGGGATGGGGCACCTGGCCTTCCAACTTCAAAACTGGCTTCCAGAGGAGATGCGCACACCCCTGAGGTCACCCGGCGAGGTCTTGAGGCTGGATTATGCTGAGCCTGGCGGAGGGGCTGCGCTGGAGGAGGAAGCCAGGTTCCACGCGACCCGTGGAGCTGTGTGTGTGTGTGTGTGTGTGTGTGTGTTTGTACACACATGTTCAGGCACATTCGGACTGACTTGTGTTTCATATAGCTGGGGTGAGGGCAGTCAGGGCAGCAGCTGGGCTGGGGTGGTGAGCTGCAGGGGCCCACTCTCTAAGTGACAGGTTACAGCAGAAAGGGCTCAGGGTCCCTGGGACCCCAAAACTGCTCTCCAGGAGGACAGGAGAGAGCACCCTCAGGCGTCACCTCTTGTCCTTGAGCAGGCTCTGCCAGTAGGTAAACAAAAGACGCAGGGTAATTATGGCAAGTTCTCTCAAATGATTAAAAAAGAAAAAATAGTGCTTACCTTCTAATTTCCTCAAATGTGCTGCCAAAAATTCAGGTACTTGAACATTTCAGGAAGCACTGGTATGACCAAGGACTTCAAGCTATCAGGGAGGGAGGTGAGGCCCCTTGTGTTTCCAGTCCCAGGCTTCAGACAGGCCTGCAGTGACGGCTCCCCTCAGAAGGAGGCCTCAAGGACACATGAGTGTCCAGCTCTGCCCACGCCCCATTCAGTGGAGGTTGCCTAATGTGGATTTTAAATGCCACTTTTGTGAAATAGTTATCAGATGGGGAATTCCATTCCAATTAACTAGCACTTGAAGATAGTTACCTTCCTCTCTCTTTAACCACCATAAGAAATAAGTTTCTTGACTTTTCTCAAATCACAAAATGACAGCCCAGTGGGCTTTGAAAATGGCAACGAAGTCAGTGTGAAGACTCTAGTAGACAATCCTGGGCAGCCCTGGGCTTTCCCACCTACAGGCTGTCCTCTGGCTTCACTGGCTGACTACTTGCCTGGGCTTCAGGGTCCCTCTCTTCCCAGTCTCCCTGCAAGCACCACCTCTGGGCCTCCCACACATTCTGTTTTGATCTGTCTGCATCAGGCTGCAAGCATCACTTGGGAGAAAGGATCTCAAAGCCTGGAATCGGGTCCACCATACTCTTGTGCTCTCAAACTTGGATCTGGGACCTGGGAGCCTCCTTCAAACCTTTCTTTCATTCTTCTTTTTGTTCCAGAGTATTATCCACACTGAGCCAGGCAGTGCCTCTGCCCAGGTTCCCAGCCCCAGTGCCCCTGCTTCTTGCTCTGGGAAACTCATTCCCTCCCCTGCTGCAGGACACCTAGGGCAGTTTTTCTTGGCCCTCTTCTGTCCACATGCACTGATGTTTGCTGCTCTGTAAGACATGGTCCAGCATGTGTCCGACCCTTCCTTTCTGCTCTTCTGGGGTCCTGTCCCTCTGAGCCTACTCCAGAAACCTGCCCCAGAGCTCTGCCCCATCAACTGGGCCCCTTCTCTCCCTCTGTGGGTCACTTCCCTGAGGCTTCTTCTCTCTCTGCTTGGTTCCAAAGACAGTCGCCTACTATTCAATTTCTGCTTCTCTTTCAAACATCTTATAACAGAGCTCCATGTTTACCCCCTGTGGCCACTATCTCAGCTGGCCCCTGTTGCTCTATCATAAGCACTTTTGGGGGGGGGGCCACTGGGTCTTTCTTCAGGTCTTACCTTTCAAAACCCCTCTGAAAAGTCTCCTCTGGCCAACGTTTGGTGTTTCTTGACACTCTGTCCTCCCCATCCATGTGATTCTACCCTCTCCAGTGTTTTCTTCCTGCTTTTGCTAGCACTGGTTTTTACATCCTGCCCCCTTCAATCCACTTTCCAGGTGCAGCCAGAGGATTCTATCTACAGTGCAAATCCGAAGGTGTTGCTCCTCAGCCAACAGCATTCAAGCTGCCAGGTTAGGACCCCGCAAACCTTGAATGTGGCCTGAGGTCCTGCCCTCCCCAGCCCCTCTCCCCTTCACTTCCAACCCAACACTCCAGGCATCCTCAATTTTTCCTGTCTGTTTTCTCTAATGAAACCTGGCTTTTCTCACCTTGCTCTCTGTCCCTCACTATCCCCTTGGGCTGGCTGAGTCCTGTGTCTTTCACATGTCAGTTTATTCTCACTTCCTCCTGGAAGCTCCATCGCCTCTCCATGCTGGGGTGGGATGGTTTACAGTATGCCCCTGGGCCTCTCCTGCAGAAGCTCCGGGACCCTCTGTAGGATCTCTGCAGCCTGCCCTCCACAGCCATGGGTTTTGCTCACAGATCCAACCAACCAGGATTCGAAAATATTTGGAAAAAAAAAATCTCATCTGTACTGAACATGTACAGATTTTTCAGACTTTTTTCTTGTTAATGTTTCCTAAAAGTTCAATATAATATCTATTTACATAGAATTTACATTTTATTAGGCTTTATAAGTTGTCCAGAGATGACTTAAAGTTTGTGACAGGGTTACATGCAAATATGATGCTATTTTATACAAGGGATTTGAGCATCTGAGGATTTTGGTATCCCGGGTGGGGACAATGGCTGGAGGGGGGAGTTCTTGGAAGCAATGCCCTAAGAGAACCCAAGGGTGGCTGTATCCCAGAGCATCCTTCTCTCTTTTCTCATCTCTGATCCCACCACTCTGTGTGCTCCTGACAAAATCCTCTGCTGGATTTATTCACAACTGAAGTCCTGGAACCCAAAAATGGCATAGTGTAGGTTTAATAAATATTAGTTAATTATCAGGATGATAAACTAATTGTGCTAAGCAATCCAATAATAACTAATAGTGATACAATTAGCTGACACTTCCACAGCCCTTGTCCTGCACAAGTCCTGGTTTTAAAGTATGTGGGTACAACACACCCCACTCACTGGTTTCCTTCTGATGTCTTCCCAAAGTAGTCACTACCCTGTTTTCCTTTCCACAGAAGAGTTTTAGGATGGTAGAATAATATTCTACACCAAGGTAAACAAATGACTGTCCTTGGTGGAATTCAGCAGATGCCTGATTTTGTGAATATCTTTGGTAAACAGCTGTGGCCACTATTTATGGCATCTTCTACACTGGAACAATTGAGTAGCTGTGACAGAGGACACATGGCCAAAGTAGAGTAAATGTTTATTGCTGGCCCAGTGCAAATTCATATAGTCAACCTGCCCCAAAAGTCTTTGAGAAACACTGAAAAGTCATGTTTAGTGATGCCTCTAATAAGGCAATCCAACTACTCTCAAATGCCACTTTAATTCCTCCTCCTCCTTCTCCTTATTATTATTATTAGTTGTTGTTGTTAAAATAATAAAGCAAAATCTGTCTATAATATAAAATCATTTTCCTTGGTAGATATATTTTAAACCCATCACCTGGCTATTCCTGTTTTATAGACTCTAGAGGTTGAGGTATCTATGGTCATTCCCACCTTTTAAATTACTTTTTTAACATATTTAGAAAATGAATTCTGGAGTCCCTGGTTTATTTTCCAGGAGTCTCCTGAGCGGGTCAAGTGTGGGGCCTAGACAGGAGCCTGCAACCTGGACCTTCTGTGGACGCCCTGGAGGCCCAGCATTCTGCCTCCGCAATGGTGAGGCCCAGGGAGCTTCTCCATCTGAGGCATCACTTGGGAGTCACCGTCTTGAGGTCAGGTAATTTATTTTCCAAAGACACAATTCCTAAGCCCTCAATATCAACAGGATCCAGAAAAGCTGGCCAAGTATTGCCAGTGCCTTTCTGTCTGAGTGAGGCTGGACTCACTCCTTGGCTTCTTTGTTTATCTCATTCATGCCTGGTGTGTGTGTGCGCGCGCTTGTGTGTGCATGCAAGTGTGTACGTATGCACGTGTATGGAGTACTCAGTTTTCATGACTCAACCTTAAGCAAATGAGAAGAATGTCTTAAAGTCTAACTAGGACGAATGCTACTCTAATAAATATTGGTTTTGATAACATCCAAGCCCGAGGGTGCAGAATATGAAATTTCCAAATGGTTATTATTCAGATCAATCAGCAAAGAGCACCTCAGCACCTCAGTGGAGTCGCACAGCTCAATTAGCACACATAACATCTACTCCGCGCTTGGTGAATGCAGCTCACACAGCCCAGGACCCTGCACGAGCAATGCTGTAGTTAAGGATATGTCACCACGGATCAGCAAAATATGCAGTTTGATCAGCTCATCCTGAGAGCAGATCATTAAAATATGCAACCAGATCCCCCAAGTGCATGAAAAATTAACTAACAAGTTTTGTATCTTGATCAGTTTAATGAGCAAGAAGTCGCTGAACAAGAGTGTCAAATTGTACAGTCTGGCAAGGGGGCAGACGACTGTCTGACAGCAGCAGGGAGGGCCAGAGCTAATATTCGTGGTTTTCAAAATACCAATCCTTAAATCAACGGCAGGAAAAGCTGATTAGTATTAAGATGTCGTCCAGCCTGTGTCCAGCCGGAGTGGCGTGATGCGGAGCCTTCTGATGCAAATGCGACATTGATTCTGCGTTTCAGGCTTCACTGGGTCTTAATGGGCTCAGCCATGCGCTGGAAGGCCCTGCCAACGGCGGCGTCACACACATGCGTGGAACTAAGAGGCAGTGGCAGCCTTCTGGAAATATCCAAACCAGCTGACCTTGAAGAATGAGGATGGGGGGGAACCTCTTTCATCAAACTGTATCAGAGATGCCCCATGCCGCTGAGAAAGAAGCCGGACTTTAATAAACAGAGAATGTCCAAGCCGGAGAGTTGGTGGAGAATTTGAGTCAAGTAAGTCCAAGTGGCAGATGATCGCCAGGGAGATGTGTGAATTGGATTGTCACAGAAGACTATGGGGCCGGCTGTCTCCCTGCGATTGGCAGGAGGCTGATGGGGAGGGGACCACTCTCTCTTAACACAGCCGCACACGCCCCAGTGACTTGGCCCGTGTATAAACAGGGCCTGAGCACCAGAACGCGGATTCTGCTCTGCTACTTTATCTTGGTGGACCGGCTGGCCTTGCAGCTGCAGGAATGCTGGTTTCCCAGGGCATAAATTTACCCCTCTTTGATAGGGAGCTGGGCAACGGAAAGATGGCAGTCCCAAATGAAAGAGAGAAAGCAAATTCAAATAGCAAACCTTCTACAGACAAAGAGGGAGATTGGCGGTCTGGCAAGTGCTGGGCCAGAACTGGCTGCGGGTTGCCCTTTCACTGAGCATGTTCTTCTAGAACAACCAGAGAGGGAAGAGGAACAGACTTTGTCTGTCTTTCTAAAATTGATTAGACTTTTCAGAAGTGTAGCACATGAACCTACCAGGACAGGTTGGAGCCCAATGTGGTACCTGAACAGCTTATAAAGATGATGTGATGAATGAATTGACATTCAAAACTGAAGTGAGAGAACATTTTACACTCACCAAATTAGCAAAAATAAAAGAGTCACACAATATTAACTATTGGTGATAATGTAGCCCAATGATGCTTCATCTGTTGTAGAAGAGACTGAGAAACACTTTGGAAAACAATCAAGCATTTCCAGTCAGGTGGAGATGCAGGAATCCTGCCTCACAACTCCATAGCCAGGCCCCCCAGAGACAGGGCCAGGACGAGCAAAGCAGGCTCCATCTAGAACAGCCCAAGAGCAGGCCAGACAGGGACAGAGAAAGGGAAGATGAGGTGGGAGGAAGACATAGAGGGACACTCGCAACTCTAGCCAGCTAGCCACCCCAGTTCTGCATAAGCCACAAAACAGTGCCACAGAGAAACGCAAAGTCTCAGAACAATCTGTGCCACATGATCACATTAGTGTCAATATTTTTAAAACATATGAATGGTTCAGATTAATTATAGGTTATACAACTATAAAAATAAGCAAGGGAATAGTGATAGGCAATTAAACTGCATTGTCTGGAAAGGGAGGGAAATTGAACAGGGGTACCTGTAACTGCTGTAACCCTTCAGCTAAGTGGTACATACATGAGTTTTGATTTTATTATTATCCCTTAAATTAAGTGTATACGCACACATATTACAAACACACACACATATACATTATAGAACTCACAATTTTAAGAATCAATCCAAGCCAGGCACAGTGATGCATGTCTGTAATTTCAGTGACTCAGGAGGCTGAGGCAGGAAGATCACAAGTTTGAGGTCAGCCTTAGCAACTTAGTGAGGCCCTAAGCAACTTAGTGAGATCCTGTCTCTAAATAAAATATTAAAAGGGTTGGGGATGTGGCTCAGTGGTTAAGCACCCCTGGGTTCAATCCCTAAAAAAATAAAAAGTCATCAAACAAGTAACAAATATGCAAATGTTATGCAGGTGCCATTTGATTGGCAGACTAAGGGCCATTCTGTGCCAGAGTGGCTGCAGCATATGCACTGCCCAAGGCTCTGTTAATTCTGTGGGTCACCAGTGCATGCATGAACATGTGGCAGCTGGCACATAATAGCTGTTTATCAAAGTTGGTGAATGAATGGAGGGACGGAGGGAGGGGTGAGAAGAAGCTGGAAGGAAGTAGGAAGAAAGACGAGAAAGAGTGGGGAGGGAAGGAGCCAGCTGCCCTGCGTTTGTGAATAATTGATTCTACACCCTAAATAGAGGCCTTGTTGTTTGGAAAGAGTCCAGTGCTGTCAGGAGGAGGGAAAGCTCCATTCTCGGGTAGATTTTTGCCTACTGCCTCTTCATGTCACTAAAGGCCACACCGACAGCTATGGTACACCGCAGAGACCTGCTTGTCAAACATTCACTAGTACGTATTATAGAATTTTTTTTCCTGATAGTCATTACCATCATTTATGTAGAATGACAGAAGCTGTCTGATAGTATTTAATCAAGTCCAAAAGTGTAAGAAATGGCCCAGCTCTCTGGGACATAGAAAGGACCCAAAGGAATGTTTTTGAAAAGTCAGGACTGGAAGAGACGCACAGCTCACAGCCCCTCTCCACCAGCCAGGACCTCAGCTTTGCCTCCTTGGATTTGGGTTGCAGGTAAATGCTTAACGTGCTGATGCAAACCCGGATCTGCATTTTTTTTAAGGTTAATTTTTAAAAAGTCAAATAGAAACAAAATAATCTTTACAAGATAGTTTTACAATAAGAAATGGTGGCTAAAAACAAAAACATGTTTACATAGTGCACAGCTTTCAAAAAGTAGAACATAATGCCATCTTAGGAGCCTTTCCTATATCATCCATTGTCCCGAGGAAATAATCTTGTTTTATCAGTGCCTAGTTTTTATCTATAGTGTTCCATATTTGGGTGTGCTTGTAAACACTAAATTCTTTTTTGGACACTTTTGAAGTTCATATAAATGCCATTGTTCTGCATGTTCCCACGATGTCTTGGTTGATTTCACCTGGGGCTGTTTTTGAGATTCGTCCACCTTGAGAATGGACAGGTCTCTCGTTCCTTCATTTTGTCGCTCTGCAGAGTCCTGACGTATGAACATCACACCTCACCGCTTTCTCCTGCAGATGAGTATTGAGTGGTTTCCAGGTGCTGTTATTATGACAGTAACATTTTCTGTATGTGTCTCCTTCAGGACTCCACATGGGAGTGAAAGATTGAGCCAGGGAGCATGTATCTCTGCCATTTCACCAGGTAATGAAGGTGTTTGCTAGAGCTGTGTTCTAACGTAGTACCCATCAGCCCTGGCTGAAGGGCCCCACTGCCCAACACTTTCCCAAGTCACTTCTGTGGTAAGCAGTCCTTCTGTCCTCTGAGGTGTGTCCCTCGCCTGGTACTGGGGCTTGAACCCAGAGGTCCTCTGTCACTAAGCTACACCCCAGCCTATTTATTTCATCAGGAGATAGGGTCTCACTGAATTGCCCAGGCTGGCTTCCACTCAGCCTCCCCCCGGAAACTAAGATGACTCCAGCTCGGCCTCCCACTCAGTGCTGTGTCCTCTCATGTCAGATTGTGAAGTCACTGTAGCTATCTATGATTGAGTCACGGTACAAGCCACACACTTGGATTCACACTCACAGTCAGAGGTTCGTGGCCCATTTGAATTGGGTCATGATTCCCCTGGGTATCTATCAAAAAGTGGGGCTTAGAAAGGCAGATAACTACTTTTTTCCAATGAGGTGCTGGTTGATAACTGTAAGGGAAAAATCCTGATGTTAGTAGAAGTGAATACTGTGGTGGTCATGATGGGAAATCACCCACATTATGCAGGTCTCTGCTTTTAACTCCAAGGTACTTGGATAAAAGTGTACTTTCTTTAGGTGACATTTGAATTCATCATCCAAGGGGAAAAGCCTCATAAAAATAACTTACCATTAAATACATCTTACAAAAGAACCATTTAACTTTGCAAAGTATTAATGAAATAAAACACATGGGTTAGATTTCCCCTAAAATACACATTAGAATAAAATGTGCTCCACAAAATGTGCCTTTGCTTTTGCCAAACTAGAACCATCTGAGAATAACCTAAGAGAATTCCTTAAACCATAGCATGTTTCTGGCTTTGTCTACACTTAATTAAGTGCTGCTTTAATAATGAAGCACATTAGGGATGGAGCTGTATCCAGCCCACAAACCATTCTTTAAAACAAAGATAATAATACCAACATGAAAAAAAATATTTAATTTCACGGTGTTACCTCCTTACCACATGTTTCTCATCAACCTTATTAGTCGTTTCCCAAATCCCCACTAGTTAGGAAAGTTACTCATTGTTTGTCCTTGAACTTTTTAGGTGGTGATCTCCAGGGGTGGCTCAAGGACAAAGGAGCCAGGTATGATGTTTCCCTAGAAACCGTAAGATGACTCTAAGGAAGGACCAAGGTTATGCACGCTGGCAAAACAGAACTGGAAATCAGACAGCCTTCAAGGCAAGTTAGGATTTATTCAGAGTCTTCACAATGTAAACTCTCCAACTTTTAAAACCAAGGTTGCAGAAGTGGTACCAAAATATTCATAAATTCCATTGGACAGCAAGTGTCATAAAATTCAGTACAGTCATATCAAAAAACAATGTGCTTTTGAAATAAAAACTTCCCGACTTTAGAATTCCACTTCCAGTAAAAGTGGTCCTGGTTAAAACAGAATGAATGGTTTTGCTGAGGACAATAAAATAAGGGTAAGTTATCTTAAGCGTTTTGGGGAAATTGCTTCAAGGTTTTGAAAATACAAAAAAAAAAGATTGTAAGGTATCAGCAAGTCAGATGTGGAGGAAAGAGAGGCCCCGGACGTGAGCCCAGAGAGCTCTGCTGACTCAGAGGGAGCCTGACATTCCAAGAAGCTGAGAAGCTGAGCCTCGTCTTCATTTGAGTTCAGGACCTACCAAGAACCCTGCAGGGCTGCATCCCAGAGACAGGGCAAACTGGAGATGGAGCACCTGAGCTCAGCCTCAGTGTGTATCAACACCTGAAACTGGGTTGAGACAGCACCAACATCAGTGCCTCCAGGTATCTGCATGAGCAAATACAGATTCTCCTTCAAGGACGTAGCATCCCTGGTCTTAGATTATTCCTACAACACACATTGCAAATACAATGTCCATTCACACACACACACACACACACACACACATTCCTACACACACACACACCACATTATATATATTACACATTATATTCCTCTACACATACACACACACAAATAACACATTTTATATATATATATATATATATATATATATATATATATATACACAAAAACATGGTATACAGATATATATGTCGCATTCTTTGAAAAGTGCTATAAGAATATTAAAAGAGTATACTATTACTGAACTTATTGAGAAAAATTTCCAATCAAAATAAAAGCATAAAAGCTGACAAAAAGAATACTGAAATAGTTGAAACAAACACAAAGATGGTAAACTTAAACCCAAATTTGTAAGTGATGTCATTAAATGAAAATGGTCTGAATTTTTTAAAAGACAACAATGATCAGATTGAGAGAGAGGAAAAAAAACCAACAAACTTTATGATGTAAAAAAGGATCACCTAAAACAAAAGTTGAAGTTGAAATTAAAAGGATGGAATGAGATAGAATGTGCAAATATTAACCAAAAGAAAGATTGTGTGGTTATGGTGACGTCAGGAGGAATAGATGCGGCTGGGAGGATAGGGAGACGGGCCCTGGGTCACTTTCTGGGCAGTAGAGCACAATAAAGCACCTACAGACATTTGCTAAGAAACTTCCAAAAAGGCCATTTTAAAGTCAGGACACACATGACTGGGGTCCATGCCTCTCCAAAGGAGGAAAAATGCCTGATTGATATTTTGATAGGACTGAAGGCAGCATGAACACCTCGTGGACACTGAATGCCTTCCCCAGGGTTGGGCTGGGGCTGACTTCCTTAAACCTCTAGATCTATATAAACCCCCAGACAATAGCCACCCTTCAGCATCTCTCTCGGCACCCCTCCCTCTCTTGGCACCCCTCCCTCTTTGGGAGCTCTGCCTTCTTTCTATGACTGTAGTAAATCCTTTTGCTTTGCTCTCACCCTGTGTCCGTGGATTTCATTCTTCAAATTCATGAGACAAAGAACGCAATCCTACACTCCACGCTATAGTAGTATCATCAGACAATGTTGATTTTAAAAGAAAAACACTGTCATAGGTAAAGGATGCTTCACAGTAATACAACCTTCCAATTCAATTAACTATCTCCAGTTTACCTCAGTACATGATCTGGGTTAAGACAGTCCCATGCAGGGTTGCAGGGAACTGCCTGAGAAAATACAGATCCTCCTTCTATGGTATCCCTAGCCTTAGATTATGTCTACAATGCACATTGCAAATACAAAGTCCATTCACACACAGAGAACCAAGCAGAGACTCAAGAAAAACTGACTCACAATACATATAATTATGAAATAGAATTTCAAAAATTGACAAAGAGAAATGGCCAATTCTTTTTTGTTTGTTTGCTATTTGGTGGTACTGGGGATTGAACTCAGGGGCACTCAACCACTGAGCCACATCCCCAGCCCTATATTGTATTTTATTTAGAGACAGGGTCTCCCTGAGTTGCTTAGCGCCTCACTTTTGCTGAGGCTGGCTGATCCTCCTGCGTCAGCCTCTCTGCCGCTGGGATTACAGGCATGAGCAACCATGCCCAGCAGAAATGGCCAATTCTAAAACATCAGGAAATGCCCGCAATGAAAGATCAGGACTTAACTTTAAAAATCTCCAAATATTTGGAAATCAAACAACAGACTTCTAGGTCAAAAAGGAAGCCACATGAAAAGAGAAGATATTTTAAACTTAATAATAATGAAAATATATCTGAATTTAGGAAGGACAGATAAAGTCACATCTGTAAAGAAATTTGGAGTTTTAAATTCCTGTTCTTACAGCTCTTTCTACT
Source organism: Marmota flaviventris (assembly GCF_047511675.1). Classification (NCBI taxonomy): domain Eukaryota; kingdom Metazoa; phylum Chordata; class Mammalia; order Rodentia; family Sciuridae; genus Marmota; species Marmota flaviventris. The sequence goes on along the minus strand of NC_092505.1, from coordinate 112,561,888 downwards.
ACGAGGAAAGAAGAATGGCTGATAGTCAATAGCCTCCATGTCACACTCAGGAAAGTGGAAAAAGAACCGCAGAGTACATCTAAAGAAAGGAGAAGGGAGTTTTCAAGATGGTGGGCCAGAGGGAGGCAGCATCTGTGTTGCTCTGTGATCCAGATCTCATCTAGTTGGAATCCTGCATCTCTGAGAGTGTTAGAGGACCCCTATCCAGCTACTCTCTGCAGAAATCACCAGCATTGTGGCCCCATGTAGGGCTCTGGGCCTCAGGGTTCGAGCAGGAGCTAAAACTCGAAGTTCTAGCCCACATAAGACTCAGCAAGTGCCTTAGCAGAATCACCTCTCAACACATCTGCAGACCGTCAAGACTTTGCTCTGCTCCCACGCAGGTCACTCAGTTGCTACCTACCCACAGCACAACGCCAAAGCCCAGCTTCCCCTACCTCACCAGACACCTCAGCGCAGAAAGCAGACCGCTGCTATCTTGGCTCCATATTCTCGCCATATTGGGGGGGGGCAATTCCTATCTCCTATCTCCAGGGCCAGTGGATTTTCACAGAAATCACCAGCGCTGTGACCACCCATGCAGAAATCAGAGCCTCTGGGCTCGAGTAAGTCTCCGGACTCCAGACCCAAAGCCCACAGTTCTAGCTCACACAGGGCTCACAAGCGACTTAGCAGAAACACCTAATCAGCACCTCTGCAGAGCTCCAGACTGTGCTCTGCTCCCACGCAGGTCACTCAGCTGCTACCTACCGACAGCACAAGCCATCGCCCAGCACCCCCCACAACACGAGACACCCTGGAGCTGGAAGCAGACCGACTCCATCTTGGAAAACCTTCCTTGCCATTTTGTGATGGGCATGGCTAACAGATGGGATCACCATTTGAACAGGTACCTGATTTCCAATTCCTCCCCCCTCCCCAACATGATTAACTCGGCACAGTGGCCACCCAACACGAGAACAGCTCTCAGTTGGACCAGAGCACAGTGCCAACAGGGTGCCACCCACCTGGTGTAAGCCTGGGGGTGAGAGGTCCCACAGTTGGGAACTGATAAGTGAGAGAGGGAGGGAACTAAAGTCTGGAGCATAACAGAGAGAACAGGATCTGGGAAATCTCCAGGCAAGAGAGGGAGATGATACCTGGGGCTCAAGTCAGACGAGTGGTCACAAAAAAAGACACGTGAGGCGCTATTTCCCTGCTGGGACTGGTGGAGCGTCTGGAAGCGAGGAGTGTCACCCACCAGTACAATTTAAACACAATTGCCTCCCAGGTAGCAGACAAAGCCCACTATAGATGTAGAACCCTCCTTTAAGTCAGTAAGAAGAACTCCATATAAATCCATGAATAGAATATGAATTTGAGCTGGGATTTAAGAGAAGAAATAAATAGCTGGGTATGGTGGCAATACCTATAATCCCATTGACTTAGGAGGATGAGGCAGAAGGATGGCAAGTTCAAGGCCAGCCTCAGCAACTTAGTGTGGCCCTAAGCAACTTAGTGAGACCCTGTCTCAAAATAAAAAAATAAAATAAAAAGGGGTGGGGATGTGGCTTGGTTGTGAAGCACCGTGGATTCAGTCCCCAGTACCAGAAGAAAAGATAGATAAGATAGATAGATAGATAGATAGATAGATAGATAGATAGATAGATAGATAATAAATATATTGAGAATTCAAAATGTTTAATCTCATCACCCATAAGAAAAAGGAAAATTATCACAAAAAAAGATGCCATTTTCATTTGTCAATAGATCAAAATAAGGTATCTTTTTTAAGGTTGCCAGATATTTGGCAAATATACTCACAAAAGTATTTTGGTCAGTATTGTCATTTTGAAGTATAAGTTGTCAGCATTTAATAAAATCAGAAGCTTACACAGCCCTCCCTTCTAAGAGTGGATCTGGGTAAATTTCTGCCTCTGTGCTCATGGAAGCACTCAGGGCTGTGCCTACTGATGAGTGTTCGACAAACACCCATGTGGCTATAGCTACATTCCAGCTATGGTTCTAAGCACTTTACAACTATTGCCTCGTAGAATACTTTAGCAACTTCAGTAGGTAGACATCATTAATATCTCCACTTTACAGGTTAAAAAAAATCTAACTAAAAAAAAAAAAAAGGTGGAGAAGTTTGCCCAAGGTATATGACTAGTAAATGGTAGATGTGAATCCAGGCAGTCAGCCCCACTCCAATGTGCTCTTGCCACCCCATCTCATACTGGCTCAGTAAATTCTTCAAACCAGTTATCACTTCATCTATAGAGAAATGGATGAGTAGACTATGCTATGTCCTTAGGATGAAGTGCTATCAGCCATTGAAAGGATATTCATCCATCCATCCACCATTCATCCATCAATCCACACACACACCATCCATTCATATATAGACATATTATTTGTTTATATATAAGTACTCAAAGCAGAGTAACCATGAATAGAAAAATAAGATATAGACAGTTGTTATGTACCACATGATGCAATTTATGTAAGTTACAAAAACACACACACACAAAAACATGTTTTATGCATACATGAGTGTAAAACTGAACATTTAATGTTACACACCAGAGCTGGGGATATAGCTCAGTTGGTAAAGTGCTTGCCTTGCATCTGCACAAGGCCTTGGGTTCAATCCCCAGAACCACTATATGTGTGTGTGTGTGTGTGTGTATGTTCCTGAACTCATTATGATGTTTGTTTTGGGGTGTGTAAATATTGAGTATATTTGTAATTTATTTTGTAGAACTGAAGCTGATGTGACAAAGTATTCAGTTATTAACTATAGATTGTGAAAATATTTACATTTCTTAAAAGACTTTCAGATATTTAAAAATGTTTCTTCTTCACCTGGTTGGAATATTCTAATGCTCTAATTGCTCTTCAGGGAAATGTGTTCCAAATCTAAATACATTGGTAGAAATCTAATTTCATGGTGTTTTCAAATCAATTTAACCTTTTTTTTTATTACTATATTGGGAAGACAAAAATTCAAATCATTTCAGAATTGTTTTTCTGTAGCTGAGTGTGTCCTAGTAATTATTATATAATTTAGTTTCAGGTTTATTGATGTTAACATATTTTTTCTACTTAAAAATAAAATATCAGTATAGAAAAATCCATAGGTTGAAGGGAAATTAAAATAGAAGAAGGCACTCCTGTGACCTCATCAGAGTGATTATCTACCATTAACACCTGGTGATTAGTTGCTATTTATCTATCATCTATCTATCTATTATCTTTCTGGGTATGGTGGCAATACCTATAATCCCATTGACTCAGGAGGATGAGGCAGAAGGATGGCAATCTACCATCTATCAATCTATTATCTGTCATCTATCCTCTTATCAATCTTTCATCTGTTATCTTTCATCTCTATCTATCCATCTATCTATGTATCCATCATTGACCTATTTGGATATTTATCCTTTGAAAATTTTCCCTGTTGCTCATGCATATATAAACATAAGCACTATAGAGCTGATCTCCTTTTTTCAGGTAAGAGTCACTTGATTCTCTCTCTTAGTTATGCAGTAAAGAATGAAGAGCTTCCTCAGTCCCTGAGAAATTTACAGTGGAAATTTTTCTGATCTTGCAGAAGCTGCTCTTCACAATATCCTTGGTATGCACTCCCGCCGGGCAGGAGATGGCTCAGTTTCTATAAAGAACCAAAATATTCAAGTGATGGAGCATGGTTAAAATGAGAGAACTATGGTATGTTTACAAAGTAGAATGTTTTTATTTATTAAAATGATGACATAGATGAATATTATTGATCTGCAAAGGTGTTTGCAATGCAGCTGAAAACAGAAAGCTATAAAATAATGTATACAGTAGAATCCAATTTTGCTTTTTAAAAGCAGATATAACTAGTAACCTATAGGACCCACTTCACTGTTTGGAGAAACAAATATGATTGTCTCAGTTTCACTTTTCTTATCAGTGTTCACATCCTCACAGTTCTTAATAGCAGGAAACACAGTACTTCCCTTTGACATAAAGCACATCCCTACCTGTCCCCAAATTCTCAGCTTAGGAAATGCCATGGGAGCAAAAGTTGACCCTCCCACTGCTGTCAGCAGTCCCTGAGGCCTGGTCAGCAGCATGCTCTTGTCCAGGCTGCCCGAGGCTTCTGCCCTCAAGATGCTGCCCCTGCTGTGGGTAATTTGCTGGGCCACAGGTCTCAGCAACTTGGGTCATGGCCACATACTCAGTTGCAGTGGTCATGTCCTGAGGGATGGCATTGTTGGCCAGAGCTGGACCTGAGTCCTTAGGATGTGGCCACTGAGCCATCAGGCTAGACTCCTCCGCTGCTCAGGTAACCCTTATTGAAGCCATGCTTGGGGAGCTGACCCTAGACTTGTTCCCTTCCTCTGACTTTGGTCTGGGTAGCAGGATTGAGGCTCAGAACCTTTTCAGTTTTCATTATGGTGAGACATTCATGACACCAAAATGAACATCCCTATGTTCAAGTGCTGGAAGTAGAGTGTCTGGATCAAATGGTACGTATTTTTTTTTTTAAAAGAGAGAGAGAGTGAGAGAGAGTTTTTAATATTTATTTTTTAGTTTTTGGCTGACACAATATCTTTGTTTGTATGTGGTGCTGAGGATCGAACCCGGGCCGCACGCATGCCAGGCGAGCGCACTACTGCTTGAGCCACATCCCCAGCCCCATGATACGTATTTTTTAAGATTTTGATGAATACGCCAAATTGACCTTCAGAGAGGATGTAGTGATTTATACTTAGACCAGTGGTATAAGAACATGCCTTTTCTCAATCTTTGCCTCTGCTGGGCATAATTTCTTAACCACTTTGTTGAGGGATATTAAAGTGCACCCTTTGCCAGGTTTTGACATGTGAAGTCACCCCAGTCACAGGAATGAGCATGCCCTCACCTTCAAACCCTCAACAGTTTCTTCAGGCCCTTGCACTCTGCTTCATACCTCCAAGCACCAGCACCCCAGCACATACAAATGACCGCTGCTGCTCTGTCTATAACTACAGATTAGTTTGCACTTTTCCTGAGTCCTATTTAAACAGGAACATGCAGCAGGACTCTTCTTTTCTTGGCTACTGTCGTATTTCCAGATTCGTCAGTGCTGACAGATCTGAATACTTCAGTCCTTCACATGACTGGATATTGTGCCATCGTAGAGATAAGCACAAGTTATCTGTTCGTCTGCTCATAGGCAACGGGATCTTCTCTTGTTCTGGATATCACAAATGCAGCTTCTTACGTGCACTTGTATGGATACATGCATTCACTTCTCCTGGCTAAAGAGCTGCGTGTAGGAAGCCTGGCTCTGTGTGCATAATTTTTTAAGAAACGGCGAGGGGGATTCTGGGAGGATGGCAGAGAAGAAAAGGCAACTTGCTCTGTGGCCTGAGACCAAGGTAGCAGATACACAGCTTCTCCGTGAGGTGTGGAAGAGATTTCACTGGGATTTAATACTGGACACTCAGAGTAGCTTGGGGACTCACTCAGAAGGTTGGTTACAAAAAAATAAGAAAGAAAGAAAGAAGAAAGCTGTGGGCAGTGGCTGCCAGAGCTCCCCTACCACCAGGAGCAAAGGGCAGTGCCTCCGTGCAGAAAAATCTGAGCTCAAAAAGGCCACCCGAACTTCCCTGAGCCAAGAGGGGCAAACTGTGCGGATCCTTGACATCCACACTTGGGTGGTAAATAAGCACACGCTGTATCCTGACTGTCAGAAGAGAGCTGAAGTGGGAGCCACCATGGGGCAAGTGTGCCCGCCAGGACTCGGAGACCAGAAAACACACACACACACACACACACAGTGCCCCAGCAGCGGCCTAGCCAGGGACCTGGGCGCTGTCTGGCCTAATGTGAGAGAAACAGGCATGCAGTGGACTGTGGAGTGGACTGTAGTGTCACTCAAGTTGCAAGGGAGAAGTGGAGCCTCTGTGCCTGGCCCAAGTGACCAGCCCAGCTGAAGCCAGGATTGGAGCTGGCAGGATGAAAACTCCCAGGAAGGCTGAGCTCCTGGGCTACAGTGAGCGCAGGATCAGCCCCTGCCCCACCACTGGATTTCCTGGGAGGCACCTGAGAACCAACCCACGGAAGCAATGGGCCAAAGTGTATGCCTAGGGGCAGGTCAACCAAGTCTCTCTAAAGAAGGCACCTTTCAACCTAGCTTGATTAGATCCGAGGCCTGAATGGACCTCAGCACCACCTGCAGCGTCCCTTCTCACAGAAGGCTGCCTAAATGGTACCCCAAGAACGCAAGCATCTGGTATGAAGGGTCAAAAGGCAAACCGACTGGACATCTTAATATGTCCCACTTCATTAGTGGCTAGAAGGGAAACTGAGTCTTATATCAAACAGCTTCAATCTAAGCCCATTCCAGCAGGTAACTAGGATGGCACACAATACCAGGAAGGGGTTAACTTCCTCACCCCTCCCTCTCTCTCTCTCTCCGTACTTTGCCCCAGAATAACTGGTCAGAAAGGCTGTTTCACAGGGACATTGACCACCCATTGTGGTCAGGTATTTTGAACACTTCAGTGGAGAAGGGCTGTTCAGTCTCACAAAGAAGTTGGATTTTTTTTTCTTTTTCTTTTTAAAATTTTTTTTAAAAAATACACACACACAGAGATTTTTTTTAATTATTCTTTTTCTTATTCATTCCATGTGTGTATGAGAGAGTGTGTGTGTGAGCATGTAAATTCTGGCTGTCCCAACCCTCTTAGGGACATATATACATACACTTATTTTTCTTGTTTTCTCTTATATTCAGCATTTTTTTCAATGTAATTAATTTCCCTGGCATTGTCTTGTGAGGATGAGGGTTCACTGAATTGTAAGTCTGAGTTTGATTTTGTGTTACTTTCATGTGTTTATTTTTCTTATTTATCCTTCTCCTGCTCTGGGTCTAGTTCTACTGTTCTTTCCCCCTCTCTCCCAGCACTGTGCTTCTTCTGTTTTCCCCCTCCCTCTGTATAAACATCTCCTGCTACTGTTTTTCTGCATTATGTCCGTTTACTTTCTGAAATTGTAAAGTCTTTTCTAACTTCCTAACACATTTCCTTTTCCCCTAATTAATTGTATTTTTACTATCATTTAGAACTAAATGGGCCTCCCCCGCCATTAAGGCTAATACAGTCATTACTGCTGTGGAGGACATAGCTGACACCTGCCATTTGCTTTAAAGCCAGAGCTAGTTAATGATTAATGTTTCCACTGCTGGCAATTGCTGAACCCACCATTCCTGTTTATTGGTGACAATTAATGTTGAAGATGTCATAGTAGGATCTGGGTATTTACTTTAACACTGTGTACTGTTTGTTGTTTGCAATAGCTGTCACTATTGTTTATTTTTCTCCATTCTTTGAGGTACTTGGAACCTACAGGGTCACTAAAAGTTCACAGGCAGAGATTCTGCTGCAGATCCCAACATTCCCTCCCATTAGTTCTACCCAAGAAAGGAGGAGTCAAAAAGTCCCAAACCATGAACAAGAATCCAAGGAGGAACAACCAGAGGTCCCACCCATTGGCATCTACTTCTACATCAAAAACAGAGAAGTCCCAAAACAAACAACATAACTACACACCAAAGGATATGTACAAAAAAAAAAAAAAGAGGCAGAAGAATCCACTTCAATTGATGCACAAGACCAAAACCTCTGGAAACACGAGAAAACAGGCAAACAAATCTCCCCTAAAATATACAATTCCAACAAAGGAACCCCATGATAGTGAGGTGGATGAAAACCAAAAGATTATTAAAAAAACTGATTGTCAAAATGCTCAGTGAACTAAAAGATCTAAGGAAGGAATTAAAAGAGCAATTATAGGAGATAAAATACCATTTTAATAAAGAAATAGAAATAGTGAAAAGAAACCAAGCAGAACTCCTAGAAATTAATGATAAGATCAATCAAAATACAAACTCAATTGAAGGTATCAATAATAGACTAGATAGTGTAGAAAACAGTACCTGAGCCCTTGAAGACAGAACTTCAGGCACTGAAGACAGGCAATACAATCTTGAATACACAGAAGGCAGAAAAGGGAAAAAATTATAGAATATGACCAGAATATACAAGAACTCTGGGACAACTTTAAAAGACCAAACCTGAGAGTCATTGGGATAGAAGAGAACTTGCAGATACAAACTAAAGTCATGAAGAACATTTTCAATGAGATAGTTACAGAAAATTTCTCCCATGTCAAAAATGAGATAGCATCCACATACAGGATGCTTACAGGACCCCAAATAGACCCAGACAAATGAGAAGCTTACTGAGATATATCATAATCAAAATGCCTAACATGGAAAACATGGAAAGAATATTAAAATCTGCAAGAGGCAAACATCAGACATTTAGAGGCAAAGCAATTAGGCTCACTTTGGATCCCAAAATCAAGAAGGGCCTGGAATGAGATATTTCAAACACTAAAAGAAAACAACTGTCAGACAAGGTTACTTTAGCCAGCAAAGCTCAGTTTCAAATCCGAGGGGGGAAATAAAAATATTCCACAACAAGAATAAACTAAAAGAATTCATGAGCACCAAACCACCACTATAAAGAATACTCTAGGATAAACTTCCCACAAAGGAACTAAAAAAAAAAAAAAAATCCAAAGCCCACAAAAAGAAGAAGTTCAATAGAAGAACAATCCACTAAATGAGAATCAATACAGGATAAAAATATAACAAAAAAAGAAGAAGGGGAGGAGGAGGAGGAGGAGAAGGAGGGCTGGGTGTGGTAGCACACACCTCTAATCCCAGCAGCTGGAGAATGAGGAAGGAGAATTGTGAGTTCAAGTTCAGCCTCAGCAACTTAGCAAGGACCTAGGCAACTCAGCAAGACCTTGTTCTAAATAAAATATTAAAAAGGGTTAGGGTTGTGACTCAGAAGTTAAGTGCCCCTGGGTTCAATCCCCAGTATTAAAAAAAAAAAAGAAACTAAAACACACATATATATATACTAATGCTGAATGTTAAAGGTCTCAACTCCCCAATTAAAAGACACAGATTAGCAGAATGGATCAAAAAAACAAAATCCAGCTATATGGTGTTTATAAGAGACCCATCTTACTGGCAAAGACACCCACAGGCTGAAGGTAAAAGGTTGACAAAATATATTTCAGGAATATAGTCAAAGAAAGCATGCAGGAGCAGCTGTTCTCATCAGTGACAAAGCAGATTTCAAGCAAAAATTAGTAAAAAAAAAAAAAGTCATTACATTCTATTAAGGGAACAATCCAACAAGAAGATGTATCAATAGTAAACATTTATGCCCCAAATGGTCAATGCACCCAATTACGTGGAAAAAATACTCCATGACATTAAATCCCATATAGAGCCCAACACAAGATCAGTGGGGGATTTCAATACACTCTTATCATCAAGAGACAGGTCATTCAAACAAACAAACTCCAACTTAAATGACACCATAAATCAAATGAAACCACAGATTATTCCACTCCCAAACAGCTGATTTTACCTTATTCTCAGCTGTATATGTAATTTTTTTCCAAAATAGATCATATTCTAGGCTACAAAGCAAATCTTGGCAAATATAAAAAAACTGACGTAATCTCATCTATCCTATCAGATCATAATGGAATAAAAGTAAAAATCAACAAGAAAAATAATAAAAAACACATAAATGTTTGGATATTGAATAATACTCTCTTAGATGAAGAGTGGATCAAATAATAAATGAGAACAGACATTAAGAAATTTCTTAGAAACAAATGAGAGCAAAGACACAGCATATCAAAATCTCTGGGACACTGAAAGCAGTTCTAAGAGGGAAATCTATAGCACTTAGTGTCTACATTAAAAAATCAGAGGGCTAGGGCTATAGCTCAGTGGTAGAGCACTTGCCTAGCATGTGTGAGGCACTGGGTTTGATTCTCAGCACCATATATAAATAAATAAATGAAATAAAGGTCCATCGACAACTAAAAATATATTAAAAAAACTTAAACGATCCTAAATAAATAAGCATATGCTATACCTCAAGGCCTTAGAAAAAGGTGAACAAATTAACTCCAAAACCATCAGAGGCAGGAAATAATTAAGATCAGAGGTAAAATCGATTAAATTTACAGTAAGAAAATAATACACAAGATCAAAGTAACAAAGTTGGTTCTTTGAAAAGATAAATAAACTTGGGAAATCTTTATCTAAACTAACCAAAAAAGAGTGAAAAGAAGAAAATCAATAAGATCAGAGATGAAAAAGAAGATATCACCAAAGACCCCTCTGAAATCGAGAGGATTATGAGATCCTATTAGATCCTACAAATTTTGAAAATTTGCACTCCAATAAACTGGAAAATCTAAAACACGTGGACAAATTTCTAGACACATATGAGCTGCCCAAGTTGAACCAGGAAGATATAAAAATTCTAAATAGACTAATATCAAGTAGTGAAGTTGAAAGAGCAATTAAAAGCCTTTCCCCAAAAAAGAAAAAGAAAAGCCCTGGTCCTGATGGATCCTCAACATAGTCTTTCTCACTATTCCACAAAATTGAAGAAGAGGGAACACTCCCAAATACTTTTTATGAAGCTAGTATAACCCTGATACTAAAACTAGACAAAGACCCATCAAGAAAAGAAAAGTACAGACCAATATCTCTGATGAACATAGATGCAAAAATCCTAAATACAATATCAGCAAAAACATTCAAAAGCGCATCAAGAAGATAAAACACCATGATCAAGTGGATTTTACTCCAGGGATGCCAGGTTGGTTCAACATATGCAAATCAATAAATGTGATTCGTCACTTAAACAAAATTAAGAACAAAAATCACATGATCATCTCTGTAGAGGCAGAAGAGGCCTTTGATAAAATCCAACACCTATTCACATTAAAAACACTGGAGAAGCTAGGGATTGAAAGAACTTACCTCAATATCATGAAAGCCATTTATGACAAATCCAAAGCCAATATCATATTAAACGTAGAAAAACTAAAAGCATTTCCCCTAAGTTCAGGAAGAAAACATTTGAGAGCCATCTGTGGGGAGTGTGTGGACTACATTGGCATTGTAGCCAGCAAGCAGGTAGATCTGGCATTGGGAACTTCCCAAGACAGTCCCACTGGAATAAATTGCCCAAATGCAAGTGAACTCCCCCTCAGCTCTGCTAAGAAGTCCCACATGCACTGAAAATGCTGCAGCCACACAGCCTCTCAGAGATGGGTATGACCTGCCAAGATGCCAATCAACCTGCTGACTGCAAGACACCATGAAGCAAGACTCCACCCCTGAAACCTTATCTCTGCCTTTGATGTATCCCCTTAAATAAGCCACAGGATCCATTTTCTAATTGTCCAGCTCCAGCTCCTGTGTAGGCTGGGCCCATCAGGAGCTCCAAGCTTCCTTTAAAACTATACTTTCTGATTCTGTGTCTTTTGTTCAACACTAATTATTTCTGTTTTATCTTCTTTGGTGGCTTACACCCTCCACTGGCAGGAAGAAGGACTTCTTAGCAAGGCTCTGGCTGCCTCCCCATACAAGACAAGGCTGTCCACTCTCACTTTTCCTATTTAATATCCTACTTGAAACATTAGCCAGAGCAATCAGGGAAGAAAAGAAAATCAAAGAGATACAAATAGGAAAAGAAGTCAAACTATTTCTGCTGACAATATGTTCCTGTATCTAGAAGATTAAAACAAGCTAACAAACAAACCAAACCTCCAGAAGACTTCTAGAGCTTATAAATGAATTTAGTGAACTAGCATAATACAAGAGCAACACCCACAAATCGATATCTTTCCTATACTCCAACAGTGATTCAGTTGAGAAAGAAATCAGGAAAACCAACCCATTCACAATAACCTTAAAAAAATACTTGGGAATTAATCAAACCAAGGAGGTAAAAGAGCTCTACCATGAAAATATAGAACACTGAAGAAATAAATTGAAGAATTGAAGACCTTAGAAGATGGAAAGACATCTTACGTTCTTGGATAGGCAGAATCAAGTATTGTCAAAATGGCCATGCTACCAGAAGCAATATACAGATTTGATGCAATCCCCATCAAAATACCAGTGATATTCTTCACAGAACTAGAAACAACAATTCTTAAATTCATTTTGGAAGAATAAGAGACCCAGAATAGCAAAAGCTATACTAAGAAAAAAAAAAAGTGAAACATAAGGCATCCCACTACCTGATCTGAAATTATACTACAGAGCTGTAGTAACAAAAATAGCATGGTATTGGCACCAAAATAGACATGAAGAATAGTGGAATAGAATAAAAGACACAAAGAAAATCCACAAACCTATACCTATCTGATATCTGACAAGGGTGCCAAAAATATATCTTGGAGAAATGACAGGCTTTTAAACAATCCATATGTAGAAAAATGAAATTAGACCCCTATTTTCACCCTACACAAAGCTCAAATTGAAGTGGATCAAAGACTTTGGAATTAGACCAGAAACCTTACAACTTCTAGATGAAATCATAGGGTCAACAATCCATCATATATGTGCTGGCACAGAATTCCTTAACAAGACCCCCCAAAACATCAGAAATAAAATCAATAATCAATAAGAGGGAGGCTGTTAAACTAAAAGCTTCTGCACAGCTAAGAAAATGATTAAGAGCATCAAGAGAGAGCCTATAGAAGGGGAGAAAATCTTGGCCAGCTACTGCTCCCACAGGGGATCCATATCCAGAATATACAGAGAATTCAAAAAACTTAACACCCAATATCAAATAACTCAATCAATAAATAGGAAAAAAACTAAACAGAAACTTCTTACTAGAAGAAACACAAAAGGCCAACAAATGGATGGAAAAATGTTTCACATCTCCAGCAATCTGGGAAACACAAATAAAAACTACACTAAGATTTTATCTCACCCAGTCAGAATGGCAATGATCAAGAATACAAACAACAATAAATGCTGGTGAGGTCGTGGGGGGAAAGAAACACTTGTACATTGTTGGTGGGGCAGCAGACTAGTACAACCTACCTGGAAAGCAGTTTGAAGGTTCCTCAAAAACCTAGGGATAAAACCACCATATGACCCAATTATCCCACGCCTGGGTGTTTTTCCAAAATATCTAAAATCAGCATACTACAGAGACACAACTACATCGATGTTTATAGCAGCACACTTCACAATAGCTAATTTATGGAATCAACCCAGATGTCTGTCAATAAATAAATGGATTAAGAAAATGTGAGATACACACACACACACACACACACACACACAATGGAGTTCTACTCAGCCATTAAAAAGAAAGAAATTATGGCATTTGCCAGTAAATGGATGGAACTGGAGAACACCAGGCTACATGAAATTAGCCAAATTCAGAAACTCCCGGTTAAAATGTTTTCTCATGTGAGAAAGCTGGAGTAAAATATATAAAATACATAAAGAACCAATCAGATACAAATTAATAGACAAGTGGAAGGAAATCTAGTAGACCAGAGGAAGGAGAAGGGGAGAGGAGTGGGTGGGAAGGAGAAGGAGGTAATGAACTGATATTGATTTCCATGCATATATGAGTTTGTTGGGACGAACCCAACTACTGGGTATAACCACGAAGCTCTAATTTAAAAAAAAAAAAAAAGGAAACTGCTGAGTAGCTTCTCCAAAGTGCTTGTCCCACTGTGCACCCCAAGGTCTGTGAACAGGGTCCCAGCTGCTCCACAATCTTGCCAAGATGCAGTGTGGGCAGCTCGCTTGTTTGTTTAACTTCAAATGTCTTAGTAGGTTTTTGGAGTAGTAGCTCATTCTGGTTGTAATTTTTTCCCCAAATGGCTAATGATGTGGAGTACATTTTCCTGTGCTTTCTTTCCATTCATATGTCTTCCATGGTGAAGTGAGAGTTCAGACGTGTTGCCCACTTTCTGTTAGGTGCTTGTTTTCCTTTACGTGAGTCGCTGCATTCTTCCTATCCTCTGGCCTAAGTCCCTCTTCTGCTACATGTTCTGCGACTACATTTACCGCGTGTGCACCTTCCTTGCCTTTTCGTGCTCTTCACAGTGTCGAGAGATAACTGTTCACAAACTGTAGGACGAAAGTCATTTTTGATGAAGCCCAATTTATCAACTTTTTAATTTTATGGATCATGTTTTTGGCACCACACATGAAAAACCTTCATTTTACCTAAGGGTAAGAAAATTTTGTGCTTTTTTTTTTTTTTAAGAAAATTTAGTTTTAGCTTTTATTGTTAGGTCTCTGTGGTCTATTTTGAATGAATGGTTGTATCCAGTATGAAATATGAATCCAAGTTCTTTTTTTAGCATCTGGGCATCCAGTTGTCCCAGCACTGTGCCCCAGGGACCATCTTTCTTCACCGAAACATTTTGACAGAGACCAGCTGTATGCGCAGTGTGGGTCTCTTTCTGGGTCCCATCCTCCGGACACTAGCACCGTACTGTCGCATTCTGGTATCAGGTTAGTGGTATCCTCCAGTGAGTTGTGAACAGTAGACTTCCCAAGGGACTCTGTGCACAGTTCATATCCCTCATTCTGGAGTATTTGTAGAATTTACCAGTGAAGCCATCTGGGCCTGAAGTTTTCCTCATGAAAATGTTTTAAACTATGATTTAAATTTTCAAATAAATAAATGTGGAGATATCCTATATCCTATATGGTTTCTCTTGACAAATTTTGTCCTTCAAGGAACTTGCCCATTTCAGTTAAGATGTCAAGTTTCATTAACATGACATTTCCATAATATTCCCTATTAACAGGCTAATCATACATATTAATGAGGTGCATGCACTGGGTGTGCATGCTCCTCATTAATATGTGTGTGTGCTGTGTGCATTGGTCATATCCAGCCACCCATGTCCCCTCCCACCAGCACCCTTCCTGGTCCTCAGGAATCACTACTTTATTTTAGGTTGAGTCCTTCCCCTTCCCCTTTTTACTCCTTCTTTTCTACACATGTAATACTTCTGGGAGCCACAGAACCACAGAGTTTCCCCCCATGTTCTTAGTTTACTTCCCCATCCTCCAGTCCTTTGTTGTTGTGGTGGTGGTGGTGCTGAGGATTGAACCCAGGGCCTTGTGCCTGTGAGGCAAGCACTCTAGCAACTGAGCTATATCCCCAGTGCCCCTTTCCTCCAATTCTGAAGGTTGCCTTCCGTTCCTCTGTGTTGCAACCTGGGCCCTCTACAGGGAGCATTCTCAATGGGTTGGAGCAGCCCCTCCACTGAGCCAAGTTGGGTTCATGAGGCGGCCATGTGCAGAGCCAGTACAGGGCCATGTCTGTGGGGTCCCAGGGATGGGAATATGCAGGGGATTCTGATCCCCAGAGCAGTCCAGGTTCAGACTGGATTTGTGAAATCCTTTTCCAAAGCCAGGCTACTGTTCAGATTTCAGCTACTTATCTAGCAGGCCTTAAGAGCTGTGAAACTTTCCAGTCGTTAACATTGCCAATTCTACACTGATAGAGTTTGCCTGGGCTCTCCTTCACACTTCCCTGCAGAGGGGAAGACGATGCCTTCCCCAGCTGTGGAGCCAGGGTGGCAGGTGCTGGGATATTTTGTTTCTCCTACTGTGCTGTTGTTCCAGGTCTCTGGGTCTTACTAGGTGTCTGTTTTCTCCTGTCGCTGTCCTGTGTTCTCCTATGACCGTCACCTCAAGATGCAGCTGTGCACCTGTTGCTTTGGTCTCTTATTCATTAGAGAGGCAGGTGAGTGTGGGGTGCCTCTGTTTCGCCTTCTTGGAGAACCCCCTTTTCTCTTTTTCCTCTCTATTGAATCTTTAGAATCTTTTATTCCTAATATTGGTAATTTGTGTCTCATCTGTGTTTTTCTTATTGGTCTGCATAGCATTTTTTCAGTAAAGGGATATGCTGCCTTTCTTCCTCTTTGCTAGTAACGAGAAGACTAGAAATTTTATGTTTTTACCAATTGGACAAGAAAAAAATTGTCTCTCAGCCCAAGGGCTTCTTTGCTATCCATCTCTCTTTCTACATAAGAATTAATTTAATCATAGAATTATTTCCATTGATGTTTTCATAAAGGAATTTCTTCACTAGTGTGTGATTTTTAAAAAAAACTGAATTCTTCCCTTGTGCCAATAGCGCTAGAGTTCCTCAGATGAATCAAATCCTGGCTCCTCTGCTTTGAGGGTTTGTAAGTGAGTGGGAGTGAATGAGAGTCATATAGTAGATGTCCACACAATTACCCTGTGGAGACAAAAGGAGAAATGGCAGCCTGACCTTTCCAGAGAGGAAGGAGAAGGACTTTGGTTGGGGTATGTGTTGGCATGTACAGACAGACCAGGGTGCTTCAGAGTGAGGTGCCAGCACGAGTGAGGTGCTTGCAGAAGTGGAGGGAGAATGGGCGGACCCCAGTGTCTGCAGCAGAGGGGTCCAAAGCAAGCGTGTAAGGAGAGGAAGCTGAGGAGTGAGAAGGGAAGCTATTCCCTAGAGGGCTCTGCTGACCCCTGAGTGGACTTTGGCTCTGCACCAGGGTGAGACCAAGGGCCATTCCACTTCAGTGGACAGTCAGTTCTGACTTGTATTTTAACGGGATCATTGGGATGCTCTGTTCAGTCCAGGAGTTATTGTAGTAAGCCAAGCTCCACGAGAGATCATGTTCTGATCGCAGCAAGGGCAGTAAAGAAGGTAAAGGCGTAGGCCTTTGATCGTTATCTGAAGGTGGTGACCTCACTGCATGAGGTTGTATGTAAGTGGTGAGACAAAGATGGGGAGCCATGAAGACCAATTACAAAGATCTTTATGTGTTGAGCAAAAGACTTTAGATTTCATCTTGAGGCCCTGGGGTGCCAGGTATGAATTTTAAGTAAAAAGAGGCACACATCAAGTTTTATTTTAAAAAGCTGATTTAGTGGCAGGGTTGAGAATAATGCTGAAGGGGCATGTTGGAGGCAGAAGGAACTGTTGGGAGACTGTGGTCAATATCCAGACAAGAAGAAATGACAAATTAACAGAAAACAGCTATGGCAGTGTGTGGCTTAAAAGAGCACACAGCATTCAATGGATTTCTGAGAGTTACTTTAGGATCTATTGATCCCCAGTCATAAGGAATGTTAAGGACACAGGATGGATAGTTGAATCTGAGAGACTCCCTGCTGTGGATGGGAAAGGGGCAGAGAGGAAGATAGTATGCCCTGGGCTTTCTTGTTGGTGGATGGTGCAGGCCCTTTGCACAGAAGAAGAAGCTAATTCAAGAAAATATAATGAGTTCTAACTTAGGAGAAAAGATATTACTTCTATTATAAGCCTTTTAATCAAAATAGCTCTATAATAATTTAAAAAACTTGATAAACCTTAGCTATCCATACCTATCCACTTGTTCTTAAAAAGCTTGACTCTTACAGTTCAAGCCACATGCTGTTTTGCAGAGTTAAAAGGGATGTGTCTGTGTTTCTATGCTGTTATAGGACCGTCCCAGAACTGGGAGTCTGACCACAGCCACTGTGCACCTGAAAGAGCACTATTCATAGATATTATTCATAGAAAATGAGATCACTCAGGAGTTCTCAATGCCTGTTTGTAATTCGCCCATTTACAGTTACTTAGTATGCACATATTTTTGGTAAAGGAAATACCTTATGCGGAGAGATGATGTTTTTTTATTTCAAATCCCCCTGAGGGGATAAGGAGTGGGAATTGTGCTGGAGCAGAGGAGGAAAAAAAACCAGAGCATCGCTCTCTAAAACTCATTCCCCAAAGAAATGGGCTTGTGCATGGAGGGCTGGATTCCAGGGCCAGGTTTCTGGAGGCCAAGCAGCACACCCTCAGGTGTCGGAGATGAAAGGCAGGTGTAGGACAGCCACCCGGGCTGGCGGGAAGAACCTGGAGCCCACGCTCAGGCCCTGGGTGACAACTTTGCTTGCCAAGGCTGTCCTGCTTCTGCTGGTTGACTGGGGAAGACTGTGGTGGTCAATGAAGTCACCGATGTCACCAATGGTCCAGTGAGTGTCTTGGTCCCCTTGTTCTTGAAGGCATGCTCCCAGGAGGGTCTTCCCCAAACACGGGTTGGACTGATTCTGTCAGGCAAAACCTTTTCAATGGTGAACAGCAGAAAACCCAACCCAAAATCACTTAAATCTCTAGGAAATCTATCAGGGTACATGGAAGGGTGGATCTTGCCAGCTCGAGGGGCAGCTGGTTTTAAGGGACTTAAATGAAGTCACCAGGTTTCTTGGAGGTGAAATAGCAGGAGCAGCCTAACTGTGTTCCCCTGTCATCAGGCCAGCAGCAAAGGCTTCCCCAACCTCTGTCCAAGGCCAAATATTCATTTTTATCTTGGGCCTGGAAGGGGACCACACAGCTCCCCTAAATGAGTCACTATTATCAGGGGAATGCAAATCACTCTGATTGTCTAAGACCAATTGAGGCCCCTCCTGTATATATAGATGTCAACTCTTCCCCAAAGAACATGGTCACCCCAGAGGGACTTGGGTACAGTTTCGATTAGCAGCATAAGTGAATGTTGGGTGGTAAGCAGAGGAGAGGGCAGCCTTTGCCGCGTCATCCTGGCCTGTAATTCAGCCAGCCAGTCGTTCCCACAGCAGTAGGCTGCCAGCCACCAGGGCTTACGGATCTTTCTAGTTTTACACCTCATATCTTCCTCTCCCCCACTGCGCAGCCCTGATGCACTCGCACAGTCTGACTGGAAGCTCTGGGAGGTGGAGGCTCAGAAATATTTTATTACTTTATGTGCAGGCAAAACCTCAGATCAATAAAGGGAAAAAGTTCGCATCATACCCTTAAGGGGGAGAAGAGCCTCCAGAAGTAACATCCCTCTGGGCACTGCGATTAATTTTCACATCCTGAGGTTTCCAAGGGCATCCATTCCCCTTTAGAGAGAGCTGGAAGGCCTGTTGGGAGTGAGGGTGGGAGTGGGGGGCTGCTTGAAGGAATCCTTGGCAGAGGAAGTCAGCCGGAGGAGCCAGTTCGATAATTGCAAGGTAAAAGCAAGTGAGTTAGCAATTTGGGTGGATGCAGGATGGAGCTGTGCTGGCTTGGAAAAGTCCCTCTGCTGCTAGAAATGCTTGGCCAGTGTGTTCACGGTCTCACTAGCTGTAGCTGCACCCCGGCCGCTTGTCTTGTCTTATGGTATTTTTTTTTCTATCATATTTGACCTAAACATCTTCTCATTCCACTTTTTCTGTCCCCCCAAGCCTTTTCCCTGATGCCATGAAAAGGCCCCACATCTGATATTAACCTAAAACTTAAAGTGAGTTAGTCATTAACAGAACCTAAATTACTGGTTGGTAGGCAAATCTTCTAATTCAAACTACAAATCTGCTCAGAGAAGCTGCTGCAAATCTACTATAGAAGTGAGGGAAGCTTTGGGTCAGTTGTAGGATCTAAACAGAAGTTTGGGAGAGGGAGGAGAAGTTGTTCATTCACCGGATTCTGCACGGTGAGCCTGTGGGGAGTCAAGGCCTCTGCAGGCTTGACCAGTGCTCAGGGAGGAGCTGGAGGCCAACAGCAGGGCAGCAGGACAGGACAGGACAGCACCCCTCTCAGCTTGGTTCTGGGTGCCAGCTGAAGCGCTTAGCAAGCATTTTGGCTTCTATTTCCAATGGTGGCCAGCATCCTGTGCTGAGAGGTATGGCTATCTTCTTTCTTGTCCTTTTGTTAGGCAAAAACAAATACTAATTAAAGTAAGTGACAGAAGCCAGGCAGACAAGGAGTTGGGTTGGGGGAGTGGGACCAGGGACTTCCAAGGGCAGGCTAATTATGCAGATTAGTGGAAGCTGTGTGTCCAGCCTGTAAGCCAGGCTTCCAGATGCACAGGCTGTGCAGTGTTGTCTTACTGGACAATAGTCTAGCTGCATTTCCACAGTACTTTTGTTTACCTCAAGACACATTTTGTAGTAGGCGAAAAGCTGTCTCTGCCCGTGATTTTCATAGAAAACTAAGTGACTTCATTGCAGTCAGTGGGCTTGATGGAGTCACCATGGCTCTTGCTGTTGACATTGGTTTTGCTTTGGTATTACAACTATCTTACAAAGCATAATTGAATATAACCATTGTTTGGTTCTTTTGGATATATGTTTAAATTGGTATGATAATCACCCATGAGTTCAATGTCATTTTACATATATTTTAAAATAAAGAGTAAAAAATACTTAGGATATTATATGAATTGGTCATATAGTTGTAGACTGCATGACTACATTTAAGGGTAAATAAAGATACATTTTAACATTGAGTATTCCTCATACTTTGAGAGTTTGGCCATGTTTTCTGGAAAAATCAACCCATGGAATTTGAACTTGAATTTTTTTTTAAAGCAAACTTTGTATGTTTCAGAGTAAATATGACCTATCATGTTAACTTTTAGAGATGAAAATGGACAAATCATGAAATCATTATGAGAAATCACAGGAATCTGATTTCAGAAAATTTGTTAGGCTTGAAGATAAATTATTCTCTGTGAAGGAAAATGTTTCCTATTTGTGTCAAAAGTTGCAACATGCATTCAAAATTAAATATACATTTTAAGCTCTTGCCTAAATGTATCTCAATTTTCTTTTTGCATGTGCTTATAATAGCCCTGCTAAAATGTAGACTGCATGTGTTGTAGCAAAGAGGGCTGGGCCCTTCAGCACCATTTGCAGTAACCCAGGGTCAGAGGCTTGGTCAGACATGAGGGGTAGCAACCTGCCAGGGCAGAGGAACCCAGGATTCAGGGAACAATGGCCATCTGTGGGGAGGTTGAAATATGTGTAGCCCGTTCCCATGGAAACGCCTGTGTTCTCACACTGTGTGAAAAAGATGCTCCTTGTAAAGAATCTGTAATCCTGTCTTTCAAGGGAAAATCTGAGAACTTTATCCAAAGTTTATAGAACTCAAATGGGTCTAAGTTAGTCAATGAGTGTTTTTAATTCAGGTGAATAAAATGAAAATGTTTCGATGCAGAGCAGTTTTGTCCAAAACATAATGTAAATAAATATTGCTATTCTAGAATTTTCTGAAGTGAGAAAACCAGACATATCCTAGTGTGAGTTGGCAGTTAGAGGCTGAATTCCTCAGAATAAATGGGTTTCCTGAGTTAATTATGTTTCTCAAGATCCACTCCCATGCCCTTAGTAAAGCTTTAATTTTTCCACCAGCACTATTACAACTTGGAGGTATGAAGTCCTCCTGCTCACGTATATTTTCATACAGGAAGATCTACAGATGCATAACAAACGGTTAATGCATTTATTAGTGCATACAGAGTGGCAGTCACCTTGAGAAGTCATAAAGAAAGCGCCGGGTGCTCCACCATTTCCTTCTGTCTAACAATTGTGGGGCAAGTGCTAGCTTACATGTAAAGTGGGCATTTGCTTCTCTCAGTTACAACATAGAGCTATGTTGTGCTCTAGTCTGTTTCAGCTCTGTAAAAGCATTCACTGTTTTGTTCAGCTATCCTGGGGAAGAATCACAGAAAGACTATCTCTCCAGGGAATGAGATAAAGTTGCCAAAAAATCAACAGGGACACATTCCAGATAATGAGATGTACAGGTGACAAATGAACTACCCCCCCCCCCCCGTTTAAGAATGAGGAATGTACAACTGAAATATAAAAATGACAGAAATGGAAAAGACCTACGCAAAGTACACTGAGAACCCAATTTAGTTAGCAGTGCAGTGGTTCATTAGCTTTTAAAAGCTAGGACATGAGGATGTTTTAACAGATGATGCTATTAAGGTCATGGCTGGGGGTTGCTCTATGCCAGGCTCTGGGTTAAACATTCAACACAATCTCATTAAATTTCCAACCACCCAGATCACGATCCTCAAGTGCAAGTGAGGAACCTGAGGCTCAGAGAGGTTAATTAACCTGCTCAGTGCACGCTGCAGATAATGGCAGAGCTGAGACTGGGGCCCAGGACTGTCCAGCTTTCCACAGTCTCATCCCTTTGCTCTTCCTACTGGAGTCTACCCAGTGTCCCATTCTAGACCCCACACCCTTTAGAAAGTGTATGAACATTAGATAGATAAAACCTAGGGGGGAAACCAGTAATCATGAAGAGAGAATGAAGAAGAAAAATCTAAAGAAATCTATAGTCTGTTCCCTTAGAAGAGGAGACTTCAGTAGCAATTGTAAGTTGGAAAATGGCTAAGAAAGAACACACCTTCTTTTGAATGACTAGGTTCTCCTTTTCATAAAGGAACTCTTCATAGGCACTGTACCCTACCTGAGGATTGATCACCAGGTGTCTAGGAAGGTTCATGAGGTTACTGTCCTGGAGCATGTGATCTGGTTTACCTCTGTGGGGTGGCTTTTCTGGAGCACAGTGTCCCATACCTGTGTGATAGGGAAGGTGGATTCACCTAAAGGACACCTGCCTCTATGTTTTGCCACCAGCAATTGATCTGATGGGCAATAGACCTACTCAGAAACAGACAAATAAGAATAGAAAAGAATACAGTTTAAAAATGTGGTTTTGTAATTTGGCTATTGTGGATTGTGCCACGATAAACATGGGTATGCAGGTAGCACTGTGGCATTCCAATTTCCTCAGGTATACACGGAGGAGCAAGGGATAGCTGAGTCATATAGTGGTTCTGTTTTCAAAGAATAAGGGAGGGTTTCGGTGCCCTCTTCTTCTTTGAAGTGCCTATAGATTAGGCAAGCTAAACTCCCCCCCCCCCCCCGCCCCGAGTGTTGCTGCAATGTTCAAGAACGTTAAGTCCAGCATATCTGGTCCGTGTAGATTTAAAAAAAAAAAAAACTTCCCAGCAAATAAAGTTGGAATAGTCAGACGCGTGTCTGTGGAGTAAGAATGTTCGCTGCACTAGCAGTTTCCTGCAGCTCAAACTTTCACCAGCCCTGATCTAGAGGCAGAGCAGGACAGTTTCTCCAGGAACTTGACTCACAACAAGCGCTTGGCGTTTCAGGCACAGCGCGCAGTCTCGGGGGCTCCCTGGGCCGCAGGTCCCGGGCGTGGGGCGCCGCGCGGCCACCCACCCACCTGCGCAGGCCGCCCGGCCCGGCCCCTGCGTTCCCCGCCCCTCTTCCAGGCCAAGGGCAGGTTTTTAGGAACACAGGCGGTTCTGTCTGTGAACAACAGCTCTCCTTACTGGGCAGGCTCGAGTCGCCCCAGCGGCGCTCCGCAGGTCCCGCTGGGGAGGTGCGGGTCACCTGATCGCTTCGCGTTCCTCGCATTCCTCCGCCTGCTGTGCCCGTCCGCCCGCGGAGCCGCCACGCAGGTGCAGGTGCGCCCCGAGCTGCAGGTAAACCGAGTCCGTGCGACCGTGGGACTCCTGGGGAGGGTCCCACCAGGCGCAATCATTCCTCTTTGTCCTTCTTCCTAGGGAAAGCTGACTCCAACCAACACCTGCTTAAAAAGGAGCCAGGAACCCAAACTAAATAGTGAGCAGTGGGCCTCAGATCAGAATCGCTTAAAGTTTAGGGGAAGAAATTATGCATCAGAGAAATTAGAAATGCAGATTAAAAAGGAACTTTATAAGCCCTCCTCCTTTTCTGTAATAAGTATGCGACTTGGACACTGACCCACCTAGACTACAGTGTTGGCTGTGTGTGTCTCCTGGGGCACAGGGGCCCTCTCTCCTCATCAGTAATAATACCCCCCTGAACGGCTGATAGGAGAACTAGGAGGAAAGTGTGTAGCGAAGGGCTTGTATTTGAGTGTGCACGCTCAGGTGTGTTTGCATGTGTATACACGGTGTGTACACGCACGCGAGTCTGTGTCTGCATGCCTCTGGATGAGGACATTCATAGGGTTAAGGAGTTTCTCAAAAAATGAGGCAGAATTTGATCTGCTGTTGCTAAAAAGATCCACAGAAGCAGCCAGACATCTGAGCAAAACATTGGCCAGAGCTGCTGAAAAATAAATATCGTGACTCTCAACTCCTCTTTCAGATAAAGGAAGCATGTGGGGTGCTTCTTAAATGAGGGCTGCTAGGAGGGGACACAGCTCATAACAACCATTGCACATGGTTGTTTATGTGTCTTTACAATTCAGGAGAGGGCTTTGTCCTGGGAAACAAGTGCCTTCAGCCCTAACTCTGCCACTTACTCTCCCCGTGTCTTCAGGCTGTTGGTTGTTTTTCTCTCTGAACTTCAGTTTTCCATCCCATGGAATCTTTAGAATAATTCAGTGACTCAGTACTTGGGAAGCACTCAGAGTAGTGGAAGACATGGTAAACATCCTCTGGATATTGGTTGTTGGTTGTGTAGGAGCAAAATGGATCTCTCCAGCCCATCATAAGGGGTCACAGTCGACTCTCTTACACTAAAAGGTTAATAAGGAAAAGCATAGTGAATTGACTTGATCAATTTTATGTAACACAAAAGGCTTTAAATAGAAGACCCAAAGACCCAAGGGTGAAATGCTCATTTTTTAAGCTTAGGTTCAATGAAGTATGGGCAGCCATGTGGAAATCTGATTGGACAGAGGGGTGTGATCTAATTTTAATGGACTGAGTGGTGAGACCCAGCAAGGCCTGTCTGTTCATATCCTTCCTGGCCTCTCTATGCAGCATTCCTTCCTCCTGGGTGCCAGGCAGCACCCCTCTGAAATGGGGGTCTTTTTCCCCACATTTTCTATTGAGTGCATTATAGTTGTACATACTGGTGGGATTTGTTATTACATATTCATACATGCACACAATATAGCAATATAATTTGACTAATATCACTCCCCAGAACGTCACCCCGTTCTCCCTCCCTCCCATCCCTTGGTCCCTTTCCTCTATTGACCTCCCTTTGATTTTTAGGAGATCTGCCCCCACCTTTGTTTTCCTTTTCCTCCCTAAATTCTGCATATGAGACAAAACATATGACCCTTAATTTTCTGAGTTTGACTTATTTTGCTTAACATGAAGGTCTCTAGTTTCAACCATTTTCCTGCAAATGCCATAATTTCATTTTGTCTTATGGCTGAATAAAATCCCATTGTGTGTGTACATATACCACATTTTCTTTATCCATTTATCCATTGATGAACACCTAGGCTGGTTTCTAGTTTGACTATTATGAATTGTGCTGCTATAAACATAAGTATCCATGTATCACTGTAATGTAATTACTTTAATTCTTTAGGATAAATACTGATGAGTGGGATAGCTTGGTCCTATGGTGGTTCCATGCCTAGTCTTTTGAGGAGCCTCCATGCTGATTTCCGTAGGGGTTGTACTAATTTACAATCCCACCAACAGTGTAAAGGTGTTCCTTTTTCTCCACATCCTCTCCAGCATTTGTTATTACTTGTATTCTTGATGACTCCATTCTGGCTGATATGAGATGAAATCTCAGTGTAGTTTTGATTTGCATTTCCCTAATTGCTAGTGATATTGAACATTTTTTTTCATGTATTTGTTGGCCATTTGTATTTGTTGTTTTAAGAAGTGTCTGTTGAATTGATTTGCCCACTTATAAACTGCCTACTTAATAACAAAAAAGTTACTGATTTTTTTTTGGTGTTGAGATCTTTTTTTTTTTTTTTAGTTCTTGACATATTCTGCATATTAATCCTCTATCAGAAGATTAGCTAGCAAAGAGTTTCTCCCTGGAATGGAGGTCTTTATGATCTACTGTCAGACAGGGTAGGTCAGAGAATTTCTTTATGGCTGATTCCAAGACAGAAAGGCAGAGGAAGATTCAGATTTGTAGGCTTTATGGCTTTGTTTAGAGAAAGGGGTTATAGTTCCTATGTCCAGCCTTGGGCAAGGGAAATGCTAGTTTCTACGCTGTGTTTTGGGCGAGAAAAAAGAGAACGTGAGAGAGTAGTGCAGGAGAAGATCAGAGAAAAACTTTGCTTCTGAGGCTTTCACTAGGGCCTCCACCTTGGTGTATAGTTTTCTGAGCCCCAAGAGTGTCGTTATTTTGCAAAGGACTTGTTTGCACGTGATTAGCTCTGATCTTCAAGAAACTGGTGAGAGAGATTAGACATGCATTAGCATCTTGCATATGAAAAAACTGAGACTCACTGAAGGAAAAGCCTGTACCACAGGCCCCACAGCCACCGAGTGGCCAAGCAGGGCCTGGAATCTCAGTCCTCAGACAAGTTTTGATTTAGTGTGTGCTCAGCACCTGGGCATTGAACAGAATCTGAGAAAATCTTACCTAACCTAAAAGGTGCTGCTCCATAAAGCCCTTCCTTATCATCTTCCCCTAAAACTGACCTCTCTCTCCCTTGTACTTCCCCAAACTTCTTTCTCTAGTGCCCAGATGGCTTTTCTCTCAGTCATTGCATTTTGTAGAATGTGTGGTACTGGCCTCATCCCTCCCAAGCTCCTAGATCTGCGAGTGACTTTAAGCGCAGATCTGCTGGACAGCTTGGTGTTTCTGCTAAGGGTTTTGCATACGGTGGTCACTCCAGAGTAACAGCTGACACAGAAAGCATGAATGTGGCATGCCTCACCTGTGTCACCTAAGCATGGAGAGTGAAGGGTCCTGGGAGAGCTGATGGGTGCCCACCTCCACCAGCATATAGGGTCTGCTCCTTGTCAGAGCTGCTTCCCCTGTATATGTGTGGGGCAGCTGACTCTGCTTCCTGAAGTGACCGATGTGGTCCGACAGGCTGACTGGTTGAGGGAGCTCATTTGCATCCAGTCTATTTTCCTGGATGTCATTTCAGTGAGATTGTCCGCAAATGTCTGAGACTGGAAGAAGAATGTGTTCAGGGGAAATCTAGGAAACACTGTCCTGTTTCTCCTCCTCCTCCTCCTCCTCCTCCTCCTCCTCCTCCTCCTCCCCCTCCTTCTTTTGTAGATATTGTAATTCAATTTTCCACATCTGTCAGGTTGCAGGCTACTTTATGGTACCTTCACTGTGCCCCTCCCCACCCAGAAACCCTCTCCACACCCCCTCCCCTTTTCTTCTTCCTGGGCTTCCCTTTCTCGCTCTCCAATTGGCCTAAATCCCAGATGGGCAAGGATACAGAAGAGAAGAGGTATTAATTTTCTTGCTTTATGACCCCGCCCTCATTCCTAAATGTAAATGTTGCTCTGAGGACCTTTACTCCCAATGGTGGCCTCACATCTACACAGAGTCAATGTATCTTAGTGGTTATGAGGTTGTAGTCGGTACTGGAGTCTGTGGGTCTAAATCCTCATTTTCCACCTTACTATCTGTATGGCCAGAGCAAGTTATTTAACTGCTTTGGGTTCCTCACCAGCAAGTAAGGATGACAAGATACAGGTATCTTGAGGATTAAATAAGTCAGTATTTGCAAAACATCTGTACCTGACATATCAACAAGGGCAGGTGAGCCTTTGGCCTTGTATTTCTAAAGCTGGCAGAGAGAGCAAAAATTACATATAGGCAATAATGCCCCTGAAAGCTCTCAAAAGGTCAATCAATTGCACTGTGTGAAATACTGCAGAGAACTTACAGAGTTAAGTATCTCGTGGAAGTCTGGCTTGTACTTAGAGAACACATTGTATGGAGAGTATGTATCTTGAAACTTGAAAGTTGCCTCGAGTACAGGGATGTGCTCCTACAGTGCCAGCTTGGAGGGAAATCTGAGACAGCACCTGGGAACCAGACTTCCTTCTCTCTTTCCACCTATATTCGCAGGAACACAGAGTAAAACGCTGAGTAGAATCATCTGTTGCTTTTTTTTTAAAGTAACTTACTCTAGACACTTACTATCTGGGCACGTGCCTGCACATATGGGTGATTCCTCTTCACTATAGACCCTGGGGAAGCCTCCTGTCTGCCCCAACTACTTGGGGAAGTTATCCTCCCTCCCAGGCCATTGAAGGATTGCTGAGGTCTCTACCAGTGCAAATGGTCTGGGATTTTGTTTGACTAGGAATGAAGCTGGTGAGAAAAGTCAGGTATCTACTGTGTCATTGGCCTCGTCTCTGTGGACTGGCACTGGGGTGAGAAGTACAGTGGGACTTGATTATTCTAACTGTGGGAACAGAGGAGGTTGTCCGATCTCCGAGCATCCCCTCTTTGGCCTGCACTGCAGTGCTCCCCTTCGGACAGTGTTCTGGTTCAGGGTCATGGTAATGTGCAGTGCAGAGTGACCCCACCCTGTCCTTGCAGACAGAGCCCTTCACATCACAGGTCTTTGACTGGGGGATGCGCGGGGGTAGTGGGAGTCTTGAGGCCACCTCGGAGCAGAGCCTGAGGAGGGCTTCTGTTGCCACAGTCACCAGGCACTCCAGGCAGGAGGACCGCAGGGTGCCTGTGGCCAGGCTGTAGAGGAACAAGCGCCCGGCAGTGGATCTCAAACCCATGTCCCTCTTTCCTTCCACTCTCCCCTCTGTTTGATTTCCATGGAAATCTGTTTGAGAACCAGCTGGCAAGTGCTGGGCATGCGCACTGTTTCCTTGAAGCATAGAAGTAGAAGGATGTAGGAGGGAGAAAAGTGGAGAAAAACGAATGTGGGTTTTGTGCAACCTTTGAAGGTTCAAATTAAGTTCTGGAGAAACGTAATGATTTCGACAACTTTCTAAGACAAAAATAAGGAGAAAACGCATTTGAAGACCATTAACCCAGGGTCTGCGACTCTGTCCGTGTCCGAGTTTCTCTCTGCTATGAGTTCTCTACCTGAGCTCTTGTCATTCCGCCCGTGGTTACGTTGTGTCATTTGTTTTCCTTGCAGAGTGTCCACAAAGACCCCAAAATCTGGAGTGACGTGCCCTGGCGTGGATTACGAAGTCCCTCCGGCCGTGTGTTTTCTCTTGCTGACCTCTGCGCGCCGAGTGTATGGCTCAGGGTCTACGCGGAGGGTCCACTGATCAAACTCCTCATCATGCATCAACTTTTCAGATTGGTTTTGGGACAAAAAGATCTTTCACGAGCCGGGGACCTCTTCTCCTTAGATGACTCTGAGATTGAAGACAGCCTGACAGAAGCTTTGGAGCAGATTAAAATAATTAGCTCATCTTCAGTAAGTAAATTGGCTTGTCGATCAGCTGCCTAAAACGGCCTGTCCTAGAGCCTGGGGACTGGGTATCTCCCTGGGGAAGGAGCTTTGCTGGAGGGAGGTGAAGGACAGTAGCCTTGGTCTCTCTGAACTGTCCTAAGAAATAGCACTTGGTCCACCTTTTGTCCACTCATGGAGACCAGAGTGGGCATTCTCACAAATGCATTGTTTAGGGGCTATTTTTGCATTCTTGAATTGTCGTGGAGGGGAGAGGTAGCAAGTTCAAGGAAAAAGCAAACAAAGTGGGGTGCATCGTGGGGGCTGGACAATGGGGGGAGGCAGATGACACCTCCTGCCTCCCAGGAGACAAGGACGAATATCCTCTGCTGCCTTGAGCTGGATAACTCTGTGTGCCCTGTTGCCTCTATTTTGAATTCTTCCTCTGCTCCATTTTCTACCCTCCATCCCCACTTAATTCAGCTTACCTGTTCCTGATCCCAGGTGTGATATGACAGATTTAAAACCTCCATGGAACGTCCCCTTCCCTCTGTATGCCACTCTGCCATGTCAAGGGTCACCTATTCTGAAAACACTTTCCAGAGAAGGCAGAGGGCAAGTGCCCAGTGCAGTTTGAGGTTGACCTTCTCAGTTGAGCTTGGTCCTCTGTGACACTGATCCCACTCAGAGGCCTGGGCCACCAATCCTCCAGTCATATCCCCACAGTGCATAGAGTCCCCAGTTGGCAAACGTGTGTGTATTTCAGAGATGACAGCTGGTTTCTGTGCAGTAATAAAGAGAAGTGTAACAGGCACACTGGCAGCTAGCATGCACCCTCGGAGCTTGTCAGCATGTCCTCTTGCTGGCTGCCAGTGGTATGCCATGGTTCCCCACTGGCCAGTGAAGTCACTGCCCAAACACTCTTCTTTTCTCAGGTCATGTCTTTGTCAGAAATTTCCTGTCCACATTTTTTTTCCAGGACATTAATCAATTTAGTCTGACTCAAAACATACAGTGATCCTGGTTATATTCCCATTTCTGTGCTGTTCCTGGCCACCCCTCTTCACTCCTCTGGAAACAAGTTGAATGAATAGGCCACTCATTTTTGTCTTTCTAATAGGAAAAGAAACAAAACCCAAAAAGCATCTGAGGTCCCTAAAGCCCATTTCCACCAGAGGTCACTAGTGGCCAATGATTTCTTCTGTTTCTGTCACTAAGTGCTTGGTCTCACAGACATCAAATGCAGGAGTTGAGGACTGGAAGGGCCTGTTATGTGTCCTCACTGGTTAACTGTTAAGGCTGGCAGATCCCTTGTCACCAGGAACATTATGGGGATATCAAGCCCTCTAGTTAGCATCGCACCCGACCAGCAGGTCTGAGGGCAAGGTGACCACTTGTCTTCCTCATCCGCTGTCCTCTTTCACGTTTGTCTTCTGTTTAGCTGTAGCCATGGCAGGGAGAGCAGAAGGATGGTGACTTCTAGTTTACATACATTAAGTGTGGGGTGACAAATGCCACTTGCTCCTGTCTTCCTATCCCAATTAATCCACTGAGCCCTCATGCCCACTCTGTAACTACCTACCCCATGAGCTGCTTGTATCCTCTCTCCTGACCAGGCCAGGATCTTTCTTACTGATCTTTCCTAATGACCCTGGATCTCAGTAGTCATGTCTCAGTTCCTCTTCAGAAATGTGGAACAAGAAGTCACCTCCTAGCTTGCCTTCTCAACCTCCCTTCCAGGGCAGAAATTCTTCCTTGGGATTCCTGACAAGCTTCTCCTGCATGTGCAATGGTGAGGACACTGCAGGTTCTGAAACTTCCTCCTGCCTCAGTTTTCCTCTGATAAAACAGTCTCTTTCCATTGCATGGAGCCGTGATGGGCCTTCCTCACTGATGGTCCCCTGCCCTGTCCCAACCCACACTTGTCAATCAGAATTAGTTCCCATAGGGAGAATTAGTTCTCATTAGGGAAGATGTCAACAGAGGGTGATTTGTCATGGTGGTGCCCCAAGAGGCAGTCCTGGGTTTCCTGCCCCCTGTGGCTGTGGTCACCTTGCTGCCTGCCTCTTCCCAGGCCAGACACTCCAGCTGTTTTATCAGATCCCAGTCTGCCTCTTGTCATTATTATTATTATTATTATTATTATTATCATCATCATTGTCACTTGTTGAATCTGTCCACACTTTTCCTGTTGTTTTTGATCAAAAATTCTAACTGGTAAAGACATTGCTGTTCCGCTGTTGAAAGCTCCAATGGCTGGCTGTGCCCGTTTCAGCTGGATTAAATCTTGCTCTTTGAAATTTCTACTCATTGTTCTTTATTCTGTTCTCTGCCTCCAACAATTGAGAGTCTAACTCTGTTCCTACAAGGAAACGTTTGAACCTTTGAAAATAAGCATCAGGTGTCACCTCTGGCTTCTCTCTTTCCAACTTGACATTCTCAGTGAGCTCGGGTTTTCTGTGACAAAGTAGAGGCCTGTGTCCAGGAAGGCTGTGCCACCTGACCCCATAGACCTTGACCCTCAGGTCTGAAGGTTTAAGTTTGTCAGGATACGTGAAATGCAATCCCACTCGTTCTCTGCAGATGCAAGACTTGGAAGTCAAATGAGAATGCCAATTTGTTGATTGAACTATGAAAATTGTTACTCATATGGGTCAGAATTCTTATCCAAGACTGCTGCTCAGCCTTTCTCTAGAGAAGGAGCACAGTTACTAATTATGTTTCTTCCTCCTCTGTTACTGCCACATTCCAACTTCTGTCCCTGAGACACACCCCTTCATCTATACAGACACCATGTGCAGGGGGTGTCTCAAGCCAGGCTGGTAGAGAGCTAGTTCCACTCTGAAGACTGGACCTTGTTAGTTTAATCCTCCCAGGGTGGTCTTGTGCCAAGCCCATGGAGCACACCCCAAGGTAGCTCCCAGTGCTGCTAGGTCCTCCACATCTGGTCACCTCCCTGGAGTGTCCTGATTTGTTGTCATTATTGATCACTATCAGTACTCACTCAGACCAATTGCTTGGAGCACTGGCTGATAACAGTAACATCACACATTGTCTGCATTTATCCTGTAAAGTGCTAAGATTTTGTGGTTGAATCAAATCTTATAAAAATTTTAAGTGGATTATGTGACATTTTAAACCTTTACAAACATCTTCCTGACTGTTGGTCCTCATTCCAACATGTCTGGACTCTTTAAATATCGTGATTCTTTCTCCTTAATCCAAGCCTCCTCCTTTAGGTTCCCAAGTTAACCAGTATCCTGATTGTAATACTCATTCATGCTTGGTTTTATCTCTTTGTTACATATGCATGGTTCAAAAATTATTCAAGCGTTGTATTTCACGTTTTTAAACTTTATATAAACAATGCCAAAAGGCTTAATACTATGCTTTTGAGATTATGCATTCTGGTTCATATAGTTCCATTTGTTTAATGGGCAGAGTATTCCATTGTATGACACACCACAATTTATTTATCCCTCTTTCTTTTGTTTGGCATTTATTATTTAAACAGAGCTACAAGAAATATTCTTACATTTGTCAATTTTGGCAAATGTGTATTTCTAAGGTACACAGCCAAAAGTGCAGCAACTGGTTCTAGAGTTCTGTGTGTTTCCAATCTTACCATTTACGCCAAATTGCTTTCCCAAGTGATTGTACTAATTTATACCCCCCAACAGCAGCGTATGAGAGTATTGTGGCCTTGTACACTCACCAATGCTTTCTTTTACCAGATTTTGAAATTTCTTTTCAATCTCACTGAAGCAGCATGGAACTGTTGTCTAAGCATTTACCTCCCTTGTTATTAGTGAGGTTCACCATTTTTTCAAACGTTCATTTGTGATTTGTCACTTGGGTTTCCTCTTCAGAGAAGTGCTGTTTATGCTTTTTTGCTTCTTCTGTTGTGGTTTTAAAACATTTTCTTATTAACTTGGAGCATATGACATATTCTTGCAGTAATTCCTTGACCCTTAGGCATCTCTCAGTGTAATTTCTTGTTCCAATGTGTAAGCTTGTCTCTTAACTTTGTAATTCATATTTATATCTGGTAGGACAATATCCACAAACTTCTGCTTAAAATCTGCTTTAATTTGTTTTTGTTCTTTAATAGTTTTATACTGAGCTTCTCAAGTGTTATGAATAATCCTGTTGGTATGTTCGTGAAATTTCATTTGTTAATTGATTAACTTAAAGAAAATCCTTATCCTTGTCAACTGTCTTCTTATCTATAGACATTATATTCCATCCATTTTTCTAAATCTTAAATATCATTAATGATATTTTATAATTTTTAAGGATCTTAAAAATGTTGTAATCCTTTGTTAAAAGTATTTTATAGTTCTATCTGAAATGACAATTGATAATCTTTTTTAAATTATATTTTTCAACTGTTTCTTCGGGTGATTATAACATAAATTCTTGTATAGTGATCCAGCAAACTCACCAACTCTCCTGCTAATGCTAACAATTTGTGTACCTACACTCTTCCATTTTTTCAGCCAGTATTTATTAGGTGCAAACTATGTGGCAGATGCTAATACTGGATGTCAGGGTGCAAACATGGAAAATAGACCAAAAAAAAAAAAAAACTTTGACATAACCCATAAATCGGGATAGACAGAAAATAAAATCAATAAGAAAAATAGGTAATATATTAGCAGGTGATATTTAAGTGTTGCATAAGAACATTATCTGTTTGGTCCTGGGTTTTTCTTGGTTGGTAGGCTTCTGAAGGCGTCTTCTATTTCACTGCTTGAAATTGATCTGTTTAACTTGTGTATATCATCCTGATTCAGTTTGTCCAAATCATATTACTCTAGAAATTTGTCGAAGCCCTCAATATTTTCTATTTTATTGTAGTTTAAATTTTCAAAATAGTTTCTAATTATCTTCCATATTTCTGTAGTGTCCATAGTGATATTTCCTTTTTCATCATAAATGTCAGTAATTTGAGTTTTCTCTCTCCTTCTCTTCATTAGCATGGCTAAGGGTTTATCAATTTTTTTTTCAAAGAACCAACTTTTTGTTTTGTCAATTTTTCAATTGTTTCTTTTGTTTCAATTTCACTGATTTCATTCTGATTTTAATTATTTCCTGTCTTCTACTGCTTTTGGTGTAAATTTGTTCTTCTTTTTCTAGGGCTTTGAGATGTAATGATAGGTCATTTATTTGTTGACGTTTTTTCTTCTTTTAAGGAATGGACTCCATGCGATGAGCTTTCCTCTTAGTATCACCTTCATAGTGTCCCAGAGATTTCGATATGTTGTATCAGTGTTCTCATTCACCTCTAAGAATTTTTTAGCCTCCTCTTTGATGTCTTTTGCAACCCATTATTTATTTAATAGCATATTATTTAAACTCCAGGTGTTAAAGTAGCTTCTATTTTTCATTTTATCACTGATTTTTAATTTCATTCCATTATCATCTGATAGAATACAGAGTAGTATCTCTAGTTTTTTGTATTTTATAAGAGTTGCTTTGTGTCACAAGATATGATCTATTTTAGAGAAGGATCCATGTGCTGCTGAGAAGAAAGTGTATTCACTTATTGATGGATGAAATATTCTATATATGTCTGTTAAGTCTAAGTTATTGATTGTATTATTGTGTTCTAGAGTTTCTTTGTTTAGCTTTTGTTTGGAAGATCTGTCCAGTGGTGAAAGAGGTGTGTTAAAAGTCACCCAGAATGATTGTGTTGTGGTCTATTTGACTCTTGAACCAGAAGAGTTTGTTTGATGAATGTAGATGCTCCATTGTTTGGGGCATATATATTTATAATTGTTATGTCTTGTTGGTGTAT
This sequence comes from Marmota flaviventris, assembly GCF_047511675.1. Classification (NCBI taxonomy): domain Eukaryota; kingdom Metazoa; phylum Chordata; class Mammalia; order Rodentia; family Sciuridae; genus Marmota; species Marmota flaviventris. The sequence continues at coordinate 112,527,313 of NC_092505.1, read as the reverse complement.
GGTTCCCTTAGGCAGTATGAAACGTTCTTCTTTATCCCTTTTGATTAACTTTGGCTTGAAGTTTACTTTATTTGATATGAGGATGGAAACACCTGCTTGTTTCTGCAGTTCATGTGAGTGGTATGTTTTTTCCCAACCTTGCACCTTCAGTTTGTGGATGTGTTTTCCTAAGAGATGAGTCTCTTGAAGGCAGCATATTGTTGAGTCTTTTTTTAAATCCAATCTGCCAGTCTATGTCTTTTGATTGGTCAGTTTAGGCCATTAACATTCAGGGTTATTATTGAAACATGATTTGTATTCCCAGTCATTTTTGTTTCTTTGGGGTATTTAACTTGAATTTGTTTCTCTTTTGATTGGTTTTTCCGTTAGTGTAATAACCTCCCTTTCCTGATTTTCATTGTTATTTTTCGATTCCTCCTCATAGAACATTTTGCGGAGGATGTTCTTTAGTACAGGCTTTCTAGTTGTAAATTCTTTTAACTTTTGTTTATCATGGAAGGGTTTTGTTTCATCATCAAATCTAAAGCTTAATTTTGCTGGATATAAGATTCTTGGTTGGCATCTATTTTCTTTCAGAGGTTGGTATATGTTGTTCCAGGATCTTCTGGCTTTCAGGGTCTGGGTTGAAAAATCTGCAGAGGTCCTAATTAGTTTCTCTCTATATATAATCTGATTCCTATCTTGTGGCTTTTAAAATTCTATCCTTATTGTATATGCTAGACATTTTCATTATAATGTGTCTTGGTGTAGATCTATTGTAATTTTATACATTTGCTGTCCTGTGAGCCTCGTGAACTTGATTTTCCAATTCATTCTTCATGCTTGGTAAATTTTCTGATATTATTTCATTGACAAGATTGTGCATTCCTTTCGTTTGAATCTCTGTGCCTTCCTCTATCCCAATAAATCTTAGATTTGGCCTTTTGATGATGTCCCATAATTCTTGGATGTTCTGTTTATGGTTTCTTACTATCTTCACTGTGTGATCAACTTTGTTTTCAAGAATGTATATTTTGTCTTCATTATCTGATGTTCTGTCTTCCAAGTGATCTAGTCTGTTTCTATTGAGTTTTTAATTTTGTTTATTGTTTTCTTCATTTCAAGGATTTCTGATTTTTTTTCCTAGAGTCACGATCTCTTTCTCGAAGTAGTTTTTTGCTACCTATATTTGCTCCTGTATCTCTTTGTTGGAGGGATCAATTTTGCCTGGATTTGCTCATTTAGGTCAGTCTTTAATTCACAGATCATTTTAATTATGAACCTTCTGAACTCCTTCTCTGACATTTCATCAACTTCACTGTCCATGGGTTCTGTTATTGTAGTGTCCTGGTTTGTTTGGGGCATTTTCCTCCCTTATTTTTTCATGTTGTCTATACGTCTTCCTTTCTTGCAGTGCAAATCTGAGGTATTACAGTTTCTACCCTATAATCTTATAGTGTCCCTGCAGATTATCTGTACCTCACCTTGGTGTTGGGCTTTTAGTCCTCAGCTGGGATCTCACAATAAATGCTACTGCAACTAAAGGTGGTGGTGGTAATAGTGCAGATAACTCAAGTCAGCGGTGGGGTGTCCCAAGATGGATGCAACCCCTTTCAGAGATGGGGTTGAAAGGGTGGGCTTTACAATGGCTTGGGGCTGGCTGCCTGTTCTGAGATGCAGCTGCCTCCAGGCCCTATCTGTTGTCTCAAGGTGGAGGCTACTTTGTGGGGAGAGCTACAGCAATGGCTGTAGTTTTCCAAGATGGAGGTGGGGTAGGCCTGGGTTCCAGTGTGGGTCTGCTGGTATTCTGGGCAGTCTTGGGACTAACCTTGTCCTTGGATCCTGTATGGGTCGGGGCGCAGTCCTGGGCTAGGGCCTGGGCCTTGGCTACTGTGCAGGACTGTGGGGTGGTCCCTTAACATTCTAAATTGTCACCTTTGTTTGCGCAGAATCTTTTTAATTTGATACCACCCCATTTATTAATTGTTGGCATTATTTTCTGAGCTTTAGGTGTTGCATTGAGTAAATCATTGCTTGTGACTGTTTGTTGAAGTGTTGACTCTATATTTTCTTCTAAGGGTTGCATAGATCCTAACTCTTAAGTCTTTGATCCATTTGGAGTTGACTTTAATGCAGACAAGAGATAAGGATCTAATCTCATTCTTCTACATGTTAATGACCAGTTTTCCCGGCACTATTTATTAAAAGGCTGTCTTTGGTCCAGTTTATGTTTTTGGAGCCTTTGTTAAGGATCAGATGACTGACTTTAGCTGGGCTGGTTTGTCCTTGTGTCTTCTATTTTGTGCATTGGTCCACATGTCTGTTTTTATGCCAGCACCATGAAGGTTTTGTTACTATCCACTCTGGGGTATAATTTGAAGTCAGGTATTATGATGCCTCCAGCATTGCTTTTGGGGGGTTAGAAGTACTCTGGTTTTTCTGTATCTTTTAATCTTTCAAATGAGTTGTAGGACCATTTTTTCTTAACTCTGTGAAGAATGTCATTGCTATTTTAAAGGCGTGCATATTGCTTTTGGTAGTATAGCCATTTTAACAATTTTAATTCTGCCAATCCATGAACATGGCAGGTCTTTCCATCTTCCTGTTTTTTCTTCAATTTCTATCTTCAGTGTTCTATAGATTTCACTGTAGAAGTCATTCATACCATTGGTTAAATTTATTCCTAGGTATTTTATTTATTTTTCTTTTTTTATATTTTTATAACTTTACTTTATTTATTTATTTTGTATGTGATGCTGAGAGTCGAACCCAGTGCCTCACCCATGCTAGGCAAGTGCTCTACCACTGAACTACAGCCCCAGCACCTATTTTATTTCTTTTTGAGGTTAGTGTAAATGGAATTGATTTCCTGATTTCTTTCTCTGCAGACACATTATTGATGTATAGGAAAAGTATTTATTTTGTAGGTTGATTTTATAATGAGTTTCTTTACAGAATTTATTAGCTCTAGTAGTCTTTTAGTGGAGCCTTTTGGATATTCTAATTATGGGATCATATCATCTGCAAACACTGATAACTGATTTATTCTGTTCCTATTTTAATCCATTTTATTTCCTTCTCTTGCCTCATTATTCTGGCTAGAATTTCTAGCACTGTATTAAATAGGAGTGGTAAGAATGGACGTCCTTGTCTTGTTCCATATTTTAAAGGAAATGCTTTCAGTTTTTCCTCTTTTAGTATAATGTTGGCTTTGGGTTTTTTTAAAAAAATATATAACCTTTATGATATTGAAGTAGTTTCCTTCTATCTCTAGTTTCTTCAATGTTTTTATCATGAATGTGTACCAAATTTTGTTAAGACTTTCTCTGTATCTATTGAGATAACTGTGTTTTCCATCCTTAATTATATTTGTGTGATGAATTACATTTATTAATTTGCATAGATTAAACCATCCTTACATTCCTGGGATAATACTAACTTGTTCATGATGTACAATGTTCTTAAAATGTTTCTGAATACAATTTGCTAATATTTCATTAAGAATTTTTGCATCTAAGTTCATCAAGGATACTGATGTGCAATTTTATTTCTTTGAGTGTCCTTATCTGTTCTTTTTTTTTAAATTTTTATTGTTGGTTGTTCAAAACATTACATAGTTCTTGATTTATCATATTTCACACTTTGATTCAAGTGGGTTATGAACTCCCATTTTTACCCCGTATACAGATTGCAGAATCACATCGGTCACACATCCACTGATTTACATATTGCCATACTAGTGTCTGTTGTATTCTGCTGCCTTTCCTATCCTCTGCTATCCCACCTCCCCTCCCCTCCCCTCTTCTCTCTACCCCATCTACTGTAATTCATTTCTCCCTCTTGGTTTTTTTTTCCCTTACCCCTCTCTCCCTTTTGTATGTAATTTTGTATAACCCTGAGGGTCTCCTTCCATTTCCATGCAATTTCCCATCTCCCTCCCTTTTCCTCCCACCTCTCATCCCTGTTTAATGTTAATCTTCTTCTCATGCTCTTCCTCCCTACTCTGTTCTTAGTTACTCTCCTTATATCAAAGAAGACATTTGGCATTTGTTTTTTAGGGATTGGCTAGCTTCACTTAGCATAATCTGCTCTAATGCCATCCATTTCCCTGAAAATTCTATGATTTTGTCATTTTTTAGTGCAGAGTAATACTCCATTGTGTATAAATGCCACATTTTTTTTTTATCCATTCGTCTATTGAAGGGCATCTAGGTTGGTTCCACAGTCTTTCTATTGTGAATTGTGCTGCTATGAACATCAATGTAGCAGTGTCCCTGTAGTATGCTCTTTTTAGGTCTTTAGGGAATAGACCGAGAAGGGGAATAGCTGGGTCAAATGGTGGTTCCATTCCCAGCTTTCCAAGAAATCTCCATACTGCTTTCCAAATTGGCTGCACCAATTTGCAGTACCACCAGCAATGTACAAGTGTACCCTTTTCCCCACATCCTCGCCAGCACTTGTTGTTGTTTGACTTCATAATGGCTGCCAATCTTACTGGAGTGAGATGGTATCTTATGGTGGTTTTGATTTGCATTTCTCTGATTGCTAGAGATGGTGAGCATTTTTTCATGTACTTGTTGATTGATTGTATGTACTCCTCTGAGAAGTGTCTGTTCAGGTCCTTGGCCCATTTGTTGATTGGGTTATTTGTTATCTTATTGTTTAATTTTTTGAGTTCTTTGTATACTCTGGATATTAGGGCTTTACCTGAAGTGTGAGGAGTAAAGATTTGTTCCCAGGATGTAGGCTCCCTATTTACCTCTCTTATTGTTTCTTTTGCTGAGAAAAAACTTTTTAGTTTGAGTAAGTCCCATTTGTTGATTCTAGTTATTAACTCTTGTGCTATGGGTGTCCTGTTGAGGAATTTGGAGCCCGACCCCACAGTAAGCAGATCGTAGCCAACTTTTTCTTCTATCAGACGCCGTGTCTCTGATTTGATATCAAGCTCCTTGATCCATTTTGAGTTAACTTTTGTGCATGGTGAGAGAAAGGGATTCAGTTTCATTTTGTTGCATATGGATTTCCAGTTTTCCCAGCACCATTTGTTGAAGATGCTATCCTTCCTCCATTGCATGCTTTTAGCCCCTTTATCAAATATAAGATAGTTGTAATTTTGTGGATTGGTTTCTGTGTCCTCTATTCTGTACCATTGGTCCATCCACCTGTTTTGGTACCAGTACCATGCTGTTTTTGTTACTATTGCTCTGTAGTATACTTTGAAGTCTGGTATCGCTATACCGCCTGATTCACTCTTCCTGCGTAGAGTTGTTTTTGCTATTCTGGGTCTTTTATTTTTCCATATGAATTTCATGATTGCTTTCTCTATTTCTACAAGAAATGCCGTTGGGATTTTGATTGGCATTGCATTAAACCTATAGAGAACTTTTGGTAATATCGCCATTTTGATGATGTTAGTTCTGCCTATCCATGAACAGGGTATATTTTTCCATCTTCTAAGATCTTCTATTTCTTTCTTTAAGGATCTGTAGTTTTCATTGTATAAATCTTTCACCTCTTTTGTTAGGTTGATTCCCAAGTATTTTATTTTATTTTTTTGAGGATATTGTGAATGGAGTGGTTGTCCTCATTTCCATTTTCAGAGGATTTGTCGCTGATAGACAGGAATGCCTTTGATTTATGCGTGTTGATTTTATATCCTGCCACTTTGCTGAATTCATTTATTAGCTCTAATAGTTTCTTTGTAGACCCTTTTGGGTCTGCTAGGTATAGAATCATGTCTCCTGCAAATAGTGATAATTTAAGTTCTTCTTTTCCTATTTTTATGCCTTAAATTTCTTTCATCTATCTAATTGCTCTGGCCAGTGTTTCGAGAACTATGTTGAATAGATGTGGTGAGAGAGGGCATCCATGTCTTGTTCCAGATTTTAGAGGGAATGCCTTCAATTTTTCTCCATTCAGAATGATGCTAGCCTGAGGCTTAGCATAGATTGCTTTTACAATGTCGAGGTAAGTTCCTGTTATCCCTAGTTTTTCTAATGTTTTGAACATAAAGGGATGCTGTACTTTGTCAAATGCTTTTTCTGCATCTATCGAGATGATCATATGGTTCTTATCTTTAAGTCTATTGATGTGGTGAATAACATTTATTGATTTCCATATATTGAACCAGCCTTGCATCCTAGGGATGAATCCTACTTGATCATGGTGCACAATTTTTTTGATATGTTTTTGTATCCGATTCGCCAGAATTTTATTGAGGATTTTTGCATCTAGATTCATTAGAGATATTGGTCTGTAGTTTTCTTTCTTTGAGGTGTCTTTGTCTGGTTTAAGAATCAGGGTGATGTTGGCCTCATAGAATGAATTTGGAAGTTCTCCCTCTTTTTCTATTTCCTGGAATAGCTTGAAAAGTATTGGTATTAATTCTTCTTTAAAGGTTTTGTAAAACTCTGCTGTATACCCATCCGGTCCTGGGCTTTTCTTAGTTGGTAGTCTTTTGATGGCTTCTTCTATTTCCTCAATTGATATTGGTCTGTTTAGGTTGTCTATATCCTCCTGACTCAATCTGGGTAGATCATATGACATAAGAAATTTATCGATGCCTTCACTATCTTCTATTTTATTGGAGTATAAGGATTCAAAATAATTTCTAATTATCTTCTGTATTTCTGAAGTGTCTGTTGTGATATTGCCTTTTTCATCCCATATGCTAGTAATTTGAGTTCTCTCTCTTCTTCTCTTCGTTAGCATGGCTAAAGGTCTGTCGATCTTATTTATTTTTTCAAAGAACCAACTTTTAGTTTTGTCAATTTTTTCAATTGTTTCTTTTGTTTCGATTTCATTAATTTCAGCTCTGATTTTAATTATTTCTTGCCTTCTACTTCTTTTGCTGTTGTTTTGCTCTTCTTTTTCTAGGATTTTGAGATGAAATGTGAGATCATTTATTTGTTGGTTTTTCCTTTTTTTAAGGAATGAATTCCAGGCAATGAATTTTCCTCTTAGAACTGCTTTCATTGTGTCCCATAGATTCCGATATGTTGTGTCTGTTTTCATTTATCTCTAAGAATTTTTTAATTTCCTCCTTGATGTCTTCTATAACCCATTGATCATTCAGTAACCTATTGTTCATTCTCCAAGTGATGCATGATTTTTCCTTCCTTCTTTTATCGTTGATTTCCAGTTTCATTCCATTATGATCAGATAAAATGCATGGTATTATCTCTACTCCTTTATAATGTCTAAGAGTTGCCCTGTGACATAATATATGATCTATTTTTGAGAAGGATCCATGTGCTGCTGAGAAAAAAGTGTAATTACTTGATGTTGGGTGGTGTATTCTATATATGTCAATTAAGTCTAGGTTATTAATTGTATTATTGAGTTCTATAGTTTCTTTATTCAACTTTTGTTTGGAAGATCTGTCCAGTGGTGAGAGAGGTGTGTTGAAGTCTCCCATAATTATTGTATGGTGGTCTATTAGACTCTTGAACTTGAGAAGAGTTTGTTTGATGAACATAGCTGCACCATTGTTTGGAGCATATATATTTATGATTGTTATGTCTTGTTGGTGTATGTTTCCCTTGAGCAGTATGTAGTGTCCCTCTTTATCCCTTTTGATTAACTTTGGCTTGAAATCTATTTTATTTGATATGAGTATGGACACTCCTGCTTGTTTCCGAAGTCCATATGAGTGATATGATTTTTCCCAACCTTTCACCTTCAGCCTATGTATGTCTTTTCCTATCAAATGCGTCTCCTGTAGACAGCATATTGTTGGATATTTTTTTTGATCCATTCTACTAGCCTGTGTCTCTTAATTGGTGAGTTTAAGCCATTAACATTTAGGGTTATTTTTGAGATATGGATTGTTCTTCCAGCCATATTTGTTTATTTATGTTACTTAACATGGTTTGTTTTTCCTCTTTGATTATTTTTTCCCCTTTACTGTACTACCTCCCACTGTTGGTTTTCATTGTTATTTTCCATTTCCTCTTCCTGTAGTGTTTTGCCGAGGACGTTTTGAAGAGATGGTTTTCTAGCTGCAAATTCTTTTAACTTTTGTTTATCGTGGAAGGTTTTAATTTCATCTTCCATCCTGAAGCTTAATTTCGCTGGATACACAATTCTTGGTTGGAACCCATTTTCTTTCAGCATTTGAAATATTTTATTCCAGGATCTTCTAGCTTTCAGAGTGTGTGTTGAAAGATCAGCTGTTATCCTGATTTTTTACCCCTAAATGTAATCTGCTTCCTTTCTCTTGAAGCTTTTAAAATTCTCTCCTTATTCTGTATGTTGGGCATCTTCATTATAATGTGTCTATGTGTGGATTGCTTATGATTTTGCACATTCGGCGTCCTGTAGGCTTCTAGCATTTGGGATTCTGTCTCATTCTTCAAGTCTGGGAAGTTTTCTTGTATTATATCGTTGAACAGATTGCTCATTCCTTTGGTTTGGACCTCTATACCTTCCTGTATCCCAGTGACTCTTTAAGTTTGGTCTCTTTATGTTATCCCATATTTCTTGGATGTTCTGCTCATGGTTTCTTAAGAGTCTTGCTGAGCTGTCTATGTTCTTTTCAAGTTGAAATACTTTGTCTTCATTGTCTGATGTTCTATCTTCTAAGTGTTCTACTCTGCTGGTAGTATTCTCGTTTGAGTTTTTAAATTGGTTTATTGCTTCTTGCATTTCTAGGTTTTCTGTTTGTTTGTTTTTTATAACCTCTATCTCCCTGTATAGTTGATCTTTTGTTTCTTGGATTTGTTTACGTAATTTTTTGTCGAAGTGATCTTTCATTGTCTGATTTTGCTGTCTAATGTCTTCCTTGATACTCCAGATCATCTGAAGCATGTAAATCCTGAATTCTTTTTCTGACATTCCATCTGCTGCAGCTATTACCTCTTCTAAAGTTGAGTTGACCTGCATTGCTTGTGGTCCTTTCTTTCCTTGTCTTTTCATACTGCTCGCGTTTCTTTCTGCTTGGTGAAACTGTTGTGTTTTTGAATTTTCCCCCTATATGTTTATATTGCTCTTGTATAGTTGCAAAGTCTCCCTTGCAGGGGCAGGTGGCGGCTGTGCTCCTCCTCCAATTGGGGTGATCTGTCTATCCCACCGGCGGGCCGCTGATCCCCTTCTCCAGGTCTCGTGGTCTGCCTGCCTTGCGGGCAACGGCTGGGACCCTCCTCAAATAGGGGTGATCTGTCTACCATGCTGGCGGGCCGCTGGGCCTGTTCTCCAGGTTGCATGTCTGCCTACCTTGCAGGCGCGCGCGGCAGCTGTGCCCCTCCTCCAATTGGGGTGATCTTTCAATTAGGCTGGCTGGCCGCTGGGCCCCTTTTCCGGGACGCGTGGTCTGCCTACCTTGCGGGCGGCAGCTGGGCCCTTCCTCCAATTGGGGTGATGTGTGTACCACGCCAGCGGGCCCGCTGGGCCTGTTCTCCCGGTAGGTCACAGGTCTGCCTACCTTGCAGGCGCGGGCGGCAGCTCTGCCCCTCCTCCAATTGGGGTGATGTGTCTACCACGCTGGCAGGCCACTGGGCCTGTTCTGCTGGTCGGTTGCAGGTCTGCCTACCTTGCAGATGCGGGTGGCGGCTCTGCTCTGCCCCTCCTCCAATTGGGGTGACGTGTCTACCACGCTGGTGGGATGCTGGGCCTGTTCTGCCGGTCGGTCACAGGTCTGCCTACCTTGCAGACGCGGGCGGCGGCTCTGCTCTGGCCCTCCTCCAATTGGGGTTATGTGTCTACCACGCCAGCAGCCGCTGGGCCTGTTGTCTCCTTATCTGTTCTTAATAAGAGTGTGATATTGGCTTCAAATGATAAATTTGGAAATGTTTCATCACTTTCTATTTCATGGAATAATTTGAGCAGTATTTTGGAATTAGTTCTTTAAAACTATGATAGAATTTGGCTGAGAATCCAGCTGGTCCTGGACTTTTTTCTTTATAGGAATTGGCTTTTTATTTCTGTGTCTATCTCATTGCTAGTTACTGGTTTGTATAGGTTTTCTATATTCTCTTTATTCAATTTTAGCAGGTCATATGTGTCTAGAAGTGTATCCATTTCTACAAGGCTTTCCCACTTATTGGAATATAAGTTTTCAAAATAGTCCCTTCTAATTCTCTGAATTTCTATGATGTCTGTAGTGATTTCTTCCTTTTCACCAACTTTTGTTTTTTTAAATCTGGGTCTTCTTTCTTTTTCTTTTGGTTAGTTTGTCTACGGGTTTATTAATCTTCTTACTTTTTCAAAAAATGAACTCATAGTTTCATTGATTCTTTACATTTTAAAAATTCTCCATTTTATTGATTATGGCTCTGATCTTAATTATTTACTTATATCTACTAGCTTTGTAATAAGTTTCTTCTTGATTTTTAAGGATCTTGTGAGGCATCACTAGGTTGTTTATTTGGGGTCTTTCTGATTTTCTTAATAGTCACTCATAACTATTGAACCTTCCTCTTAGAACTGCCTTAATACTGTCCTATATGTTCTGGTATCACTATTCTCATTTGATGCTGTTATTTTTAAAGTTTTCCCCTTAGTTAGTCTATCATCCACTCATCATTCAAAAGGGTATTGTTCAATTTCCATGTGTTTATATAATTTCTGTATGTCTTTTTGTTGTTGATTTCTAATTTAATTCTATCAGATAAGATACAAGGAATTATATCAATTCTTTTTTGTATTTGCTAAGAGTTGTTTTGTGTCCTAAAATATAATCTATTTCACTGAAGGTTCATAAACAGCTAAGAGGAAAGTGTATTCAGCTGTTTTGGGATTAAACATTCCATAGATATCTGTTAAGTCCATTTGATTTATAGTACTTTTCAGGTCTGAAAAGACTTTACTGAGTTGATGTCTGGACTGTTTTTGGATTAAACATTCCATAGATATCTGTTAAGTCCATTTGATTTATAGTATTTTTCAGGTCTGAAAAGACTTTACTGAGTTGATATCTGACCTATCTATTGGTGAGAGAGGTTTGTACTATTGTACTGGGGTCTCTCTGCGTGTTTAAGTCCAGTAGTGTCTGCTTTATGTAATTAAGTACACTGATGTTTGGGGCATACATATTACTACCATTATGTCTTTTTGTTGGATTTTTTTTTTTTACCACATGAAGGACTTTCTTTGTCTATTCTGTTAATTTTGTCTTAAAGTCTGCTTCTTTGGCAATGAGAGTAGCTACTCCTGCTTGTTTTGAGGCTCTATTTACAAAGTATATTAATTTCATCCTTTCAATTTCAGCCTATGGTTGTTTCATCTGTAAGATGAGTCTCTTGCAAACAACATATAGTAAGGTCTTGTTTTTTAATCCATTCTGCCAGCCTATGTCATTTAATTGAGGAATTGGAACCATTTACATTTAATATTATTATTGAGAGATGTTTATTTATTTATGCTATTTTTATTTACTTTTAATGTTTAATTTGGTCCCATTTCTCATTTCCTTAGCTCCTCTTCAAATGAGATTTATCCATTTGTGAACTTTGGAGTTTATTGTTTAGTTCTTCTCTGCGTAGTATATCTTCAAATATTTTCTGTAGTACTGGCTTAGTGATCATTAATTCTTTTAGTTTCTTCTTGTCTTTGAAGGTTTTATTTCTTTGATTCTCAAGGATAGCTTTGCTAGATGTAGCAATCTTGGTTGATGGTTATTTTCTTCAGGGCTTGGAATGATGTATTCCTCCTGGAGTTCACTTTGTGCTGAAAAATCAGAAGTTACTTTGATGGGCTTGCCTCTAAATGTGGTGGGACATATTTTTATTGAGGATTTTAAAATTCTATTCTGATTTTTCATTATAATGGTTTATTGAGAGGGTTTTTTTAAATCTTGTTGATATTGGGTTGTGAATGTCTCTTGTATCTTAATGTCCATCTATTCTCAAGGTTTAGAAATTTTTATATTGTTTTCCTAAAGAGGTTATCCGTTCCATTAGGCTGTGTCTCAAAACTCTTTTATAATGCCAACAATTCTTAAATTTGTTGTCTTAATGTTGTCCTAGAGTTCTTATATATTCTGGTTATGATTATTTATTTTTCTGTATTTAATACTGTCTGAATGTTCAAGTCTGGCCATTTTTTCCCCTAGCTCTGACTTTTTGTCTTCCAGCACAGTCTACTTTACTGGAGAAACTTTCAACTAAACATTTTATTTGATTTATTGTGTCTTTCATTTTAAAGTTTTCTGTTAATTTTTTTTTCAGTGTTTCTAATGATTTCTATTTGGTTCTTTTTCAATATTTTTATCTCCTTAGTGAATTTCTGTATTGGCTTTCTTACTTCATTCAGTTATTTTTCTGTGTTCTCTTAGGATACATTGATCACTTTTATAATGATTCTTTGAATTCTTTATCTGATATTTCATCACTTTAATATCTTTGAAGTCAGTTGCTGATCAATTATGAACTTTAGCATGTGTTGTACTCTTTTTTTCATATTTCTTGTATTCCCATTTTGTGTTTTATGCATTTGTTGGGTGACTATCTTTTCTACTCTTATATGTGGGTCTTTTTAAGGTACAGCCTTCTCGTACCAAAGTTACCTAGAGCTATACAGATTGAGACCCCTTGTAGGTGTGGTATGCCCCATCTTTTTGTTAATTATATTTTTGCTGTAGGAGTAGATTTCCATGAGTAGGACCTGTATTCCCTTCCCCTAGATATTTCTACTTGGATCCTGGTCATTAGTCTGAGTTTTTTTCTCTTCTCTTTTTGTATAAAATTATAGCTGAAGTTTGAGCACGGTGAGTTTGTGTGTGAAGCAAGATGCAAACAATATACAGCTTTGAAATAAATGCCTTGTGTCTACTATGATGTCTGCAGTACTAATTACCACAAAAAAAAAAAAAAAAGGAATCGTGGGGTCAGCAATTGCCAACAACAAAAACAATAAGTAGCCATAAAGTAGATCTGGCATTTAAAAAATAGCATGTATCAACTATTCCATGCACAGTATAACAACTGTGTGTGGTGTGGCAGGAGTTCTATAAACCAAATATTTCTAAAAATGGTAAAAAATACACTTCTTTAAGAGAAATGAAAATGTGATATGAAGATAGAAGCAAGTTTGCACTGTTTCAATTGTGATCAAAGAGAGTGCAGAAGAGATGTAGCAAGTGATGGTTATAAGGAAGCAGAAGACAAAATAGAAAAAAGAAGTAAAGGGAGAGAAAACAAGAGAATTTGGATTTTAGAGGGAGAATGAACTTGGGAATGAGAAACAAAACAAAACAAAATCAAAATAAGACCAAACCCCTAACCCTCAAAAGATAAGGAAAGATAACTGTCATTTAAAAATGCTAAAAATGAAAAAAAACAATTATGTATGTGCATATATCCATGAACCAGTCAGCACAGAAATAAACCTCAGAAAATGAAAAAGAAGGAGGAGGAGGAGGAGGAGGAGGAGGAGGAGGAGGAAGAGGAGGAGGAGGAGGAGAAGAAGAAGAAGAAGAAGAAGAAGAAGAAGAAGAAGAAGAAGAAGAAGAAGAAGAAGAAAGAAAGAAAGAAGAAGAAGAAAGATTGAAGATTGTTAATAAAAAATGAAAGAATTATCTCCACTGAGGTGGTCAAAACAATCACTAGGAAGGTCATTGCCTATGTCCATCTGTCCTTCTTTCCATTTCTGCTTGAGAGAACAAGTGCTGGGAGGTGTTATCCCCTTACTTTTTCTGTTGCTTACATAGCTGCCAGTTGGAGTGGCCCCAAACTGCAGCTAGTTGAAATAGCTCTCATCGTCTCTTCTCACCTATATAAGGTAGGAAGGAATGGGAAGTATTGTTGATTGGAGCTTTGTCTGGACAGATGAAATCAATGCACTCCCAGGTGAGGCTGTTGCAGAGGTCTAAGTGGAGGGTTCCTGTGGCTGGGGCTTAGGTGTGATCAGGCCTTAGGGACTTTGTTGGGTGGGAGCTGCTCTGGAAAGATTGGATCAACACACTACTAGGACCCAGCAGATGCCAATCTTTGTTGGGAGTCTGGATCTAAAGATCCTCCCAAGAATTCTCATGGGATGGGGAAGTCGACCCTCCACCCTTTCCTATCCATGAATGCGGCCTTCCCAGCTTAGTCCCTTAGTGTGTTCACACTTGCCTGCTCAGATTCCCAACCCTCTTCAGCTGGTCGTGTGAGTCACCAGGTTCAAAGGAAAAGCAAGCTGGGCTTCCCTTCATATTTCTGACTTGAATCCTCCTGGGTACAATCTTCTCTGTCCCTATTTCATTCACATTCTGCTTAGTACACCCTCGGCCACACAGTAGGTGCTTGATGGGGCAGTGTGACAATGTTTGCTATGACCTCTTAGGTTCCTGCAGCAGCAAGCTACAGCATAACCCCCTCAAGATGGCAGACTTTTCTTGTCCCCACATGGACCAGTTGGATTCAGATTGTCCAGATGGAAGAGTAGCTAAGGACACGAGTGCCTTTGTCCTGGGTGGGGTTTGGACATTTGCCAGTGTCCACTGTAGTAGTCCACCTTGACCATCTGAAATCATTGCATTGCATGGTAAGTCCATTTCATATAGACTCTTGGTAATTCCAATTAAAGCAAACAATTTTGAAGCAAAACCATATCACATATTCAGACCTTGTATATAGGCTACATTTTTTTTTGTTACCGTGATCAATTGCCAGACAAAGCATAGAAATGGATACTTTGAGATAGGAAATCAACTGAGTCAAAATCAATCATTTTTAGCTGAATATCGTGAGAACAAGTTTGCCTACTTATTTGCTAAGGCAGGGTCTTCTGTTCTCAAATGAAGATTTGTGATGTATACATGCAGCCCCATCATGCTTAAATTGTTGATTATGATAAATTATTTGGGAATCAAATGATGCTCAAGTGATACTTTCTTACTTTTGTAAACCCCATTATTAGACATGCTTTTGGCTATTGAGAATCATTGAATAATGTCTACTAAATATTTTTTTTGCAAAGTTATCAATCATTCATTCAATGCAGCATAGGCTGCAAAAGAAATTTTTCAAATGAGAATAAAATGGGAAATTGATGCTAGGCAAATACAAACCAAAAGAAACAGAGATGATGATATTTATATCAAACAGAAAAACATTCATGCTAAAAAGCATTAAATAAAACCAATATGTTAGTCAGCCTTTTTGGTCATTGTGACCAAAAGACCTGACAGGAGTGTGTAGAGGAGGAAAAGTTCATTTTGGCTCACAGTTTGAGAGGTTCAGTCCACAGTTGGCTGACTCCACAGCTCTGGGGCCAAGGTGAGGCAGAACATCATGGCAAAAGGGCTTGGAGGAGGAAAGCAGCTCAGGGCATGACAACCAGGAGCAGACAGAGAGCACTCCACTTATCATGGACAAAATATAAACCCCAAAGGCATGCCTCCAACGACCCACCTCCTCCAGCCACACCCTGCCTGCCTACAGTCACACCCAGTTAGCCCCTATCAGTGGATTAATCCACTGCTTAAGTTAAGGTTCTTGTAATCCAATCATTTTACCTTGAAACTTTGTTGCATTGTCTCATATAGGAGCTTTGGAGGAACACCTCATATCTAAATCATAACTACCTACAAAGGTAATTTTTATGCCAGACAGTTTAGATGACAAGAGTTATGGAATTAATATCCCTGCATCAGAGTATTTAACAACAATGTGCACAAGACAAAAACCATAGGAGATACCAGGAAAAATAGATAGGCACGCTAGTTGCAGAATATTTTAATATGCTATTCTTGGGCCATGATACACTAAGGTTAAAAAAAATTAAGGTATAGAGAGCTTAACTCTTTCCAAATCCTGTTATGAAATTAGAGTAAATGATACAAAACGTGACAGATATAAGGACCAAATATTTATGCAAAATATTTAAATAAATAGTAAAAGCAAAATCCCACAGCACATTAAAAAACTATTCCCAGAATTCAGTAAAACACAGTCCAGCAATGTAAAACTAACTGTTTTTTTTTTTAATTTTAATTTGATATGTATGACAGCAGAATTCATTAAATTCATATTAGACATATAGAGCACAATTTTTCATATATCTGTCTGTATTCAAAGTATATTCCCACCATTCGTGACTTCATATATGTACTTAGGGAAATGATGTCCATCTCATTCCACCATCTTTTATATACTACTTTCCCCCTTCCCTCCCTTCCCTCCCATTTGCCCTATCTAGAGTTTGTCTAATCTGCCCATGTTCCCCCTCCCAACCTCACTATGAATCAGCCTTCTTATATTAGAAAACATTCGGCATTTGCAAAACTAACTGTTTTAAGGAAGTTTGTTTCTAAATTTTGTCATAACGATGGCTCTGAGGACAAAAATAAAATGATGTATCTAGCAATGGTCAAAAGGCATTTAATCACCAATCTTGATTAAGAAATAAACTCAACAAAATAGAGATGGATTGAAACTTCTTTAATATTATAAATTATAATATTAAATCAAATTTATGAACTTTAAAAATAGGAAGAAAGTGGTGCGTCTTGTATGATTTAAAACATTTACTGTATTATCTTGGTTCTGGCCATAGAATTTTATATTTTTAAAATTCTAGACTGGGACTGAGGCTGTAGCTCAGTGGTAGAGCGCTTGCCTAGTATATGTGAGTCATTGGTTTGATCCTTAGCACCACATAAAAATAAACAAATAAAATAAAGGCATGCTGTCCATACACATCTACAAAAAGAAAAAAAAAAGGATGCAAACAAAAACTGATTAAAAGAAATTCCAGACTAAACCAGTGTTCTCTCTCTAATCACTTTTATGTGAAATAGCTTAGGGAATTCTTGACAACATATTAAGCTGTGAGATATATCAAAGGGACAGACCTCAGCAGGCCTGCAAAATACAAAAATCTTCCTAGAAAACCCAAGAGAATAATTTGAAAATTTATCATAATTAAGAATAGTGGAGCTCAACAGCTGGCTACAAAATAAATACAAAAAGCAAAAGGTTCACTTAATCAGCAAGAACTAATTAAAATTCCTGATGAGGGGAAAAACAGATTTTGTTAATAGCAACCACAAAAACACAAAATGTATGTCAGGAATCTGGAGCTGACACAAGGAAGACCCCGAGATCCATGGTGTGGGAGAGCTGAGGACCGGCACAGCAGACTCAAGACAGCCCTGAATCCGTACCCCATGCCCGTGAGTCAATTGCCATGAGATGAGCTTTTTTGCAATGGGAGTGGCAAGATGAGATGAGCTCCTCAAAGAAAAGGCATTCTATGTCCTTCCACAAATACAGAGATGGAAGAACTAAGTGGATGGTTAGGAGACTAATTTCTAAAATAATAAATGGGATCCTTTGTCAGGTTGTTGTTAATCTAGAAAAATAAGGGGCAATTCTTATTAGGACTTTCAGTAAGGAAAACTGGAAGCTTCTGTTGTTGTTGTTGTGTTGTTTTAAGGCATTAAAAGGAGCACACAGGAAGGAAGGCTTATGCACAGGCGATTTCTATGTGCTCCACTTCTGGGGAAGGGAACTGGGAATAGGAGCAGGGCACGGGGAAGCAGGACTTCTTGCTTTTCACAGCAAACCTTCTCTTGGCATCCTTTGAATTTCTCTACCATGTCTATTGAATTCATTGTTAACTCTATGAATAATTTAAGCCCATAAATTTCCAATTGAAAACCAGAAAGGAAAAACAATGAGACCCCCCAAAATGACAGATTTGACTATCCAAAACCTTAAAACACCAGTAAATAGAAGCACAAAGCAAAATTAAGCTGGCAGTAGTGAAATATGCAGGCGTATCCGCGTCTCAATGTCAAGTGTCGACTTGGCATTCTCCATGGAAGGAGAGATTGCACCAGAGGAGGATCAAAGAGCAAAGCAAGTCGTGAGGGTAGATGAACCCGGGACACACACGGGTTCCCAGAGGTGGAAATGGGAACACCAACAAACAGGTGAAATGTCTCCAGCTGGCTTTGGGTCAGGGTACCCTGATTAATATGGCAAAGAAATACTGTTTCTCACCAATCAAAAAGTCAAAAATTAGAAATGCTCTGTTCCTGAAAAAGCACAGAAGGAGACCAGGTTCACCCAGATGACCGAGCACCGAGTAGCAAGACTTTCCCAGAATAGTACATGGACATCTCCTGAGCCTGAAAAGCAATCCCGTCCTGAGACTCAGAAGTCCAATTTCTGTAGAATCTAGGCTACAAGTGATTTGCAGGGAAGAGAGTGATTCACGCAAAGGTGTTTACTGTCCCCTTAGTTATAGTAACAATGAGGAGAACGTTCAGAGCAGAACCTGTCATGGACAGAAAAGCCCATCATCACCTCCTGCATCAAAAGACCTCAACGCTTGGAGACACCACGATGTTGTCAGCTTTGTGAGTCAGCCATATGCAGTTCACAGACTGATTTTCAAATGAATGCCAGCAGCATTTTTTCCACAGTTCGATGCTCTGGGCAGTGGTAATAACTCGGTTGAGTGTGGAATCTGAAAGATGCGAAATGGGAGTGGAGGGCAGTTTGGCCAGGGAAAGCTAAACTGGGTTTGGCAGCTACCTGCATGGAAGAGGGAGAAATGACATGATGTCTACTGTCGTGTCCCCAAAGACAGAGAGAGCTAATGAGGGGAAATTGGAAAGGAGTGTGGAAAACTTCATAAGTGGTCCTGAAATGCCAGGGTAACCCTGCCCTGTGATGGGCTGAGAAACCGAGAGAGCCAGAGACTAAGCCTATGCAAGTGCAGGGTTCAGCTCCTCCGCTCTCTCCATCCTGGCCATTGACTGAGGCCCAGCGGCCCTACTGCCCCATCCTAGCACATCTGCTCCCTGCCTCTCCCACAGGCCTGCCTCTTCCAAGGTGGAAGGACAATGGCCTCATTGTAGACTGTGGTTTGCAGCCTCACCCCTTAGCTGCAGCATGGACTGCCCTTTTCTAAATGACAGTCAGTAGTTGGTCTTTGAAGGATAACTTTCTAGGGTCTTATTCAACATGAAGGTTTTCTTTCCAAACAGGATTACCAAACCAATAACAATGACCAGGCAGTGGTTGAAATCTGTATCACAAGAATCACAACAGCCATCAGAGAGACAGAGTCCATTGAGAAGCACGCCAAGGCCCTTGTGGGGCTCTGGGACTCCTGCCTGGAACACAGCCTGAGACCCTCAGGGAGGGACGAGGACCCGCCTCATGCAAAAATCGCATCTGATATCATGAGCTGCATTTTACAGGTATGTCAGTGTTCAATGGCAAGCTGTTTGACACCAGGCGAGAGCACAATGTCTAACCAAGAGTCAGTTTTTCTGTACCCTTTAGATACTATAAAAGACACCATGATCTATTAGCAGCTGATCCAACAGGCTGGTGATTAAAAAACCAAGAAAGGCCTAGTGGGCCCCTGCTACAAGCAAGACCCCCTGTAGGGAACTCAAAGCAATACCACAGCAAGCCTCTTGTCTACTTGGAGAGATAAGATGTGTGCCTATAAAAAGCTAATAATAAAGCAGTATGTCCAGAGAGATCCAAATGCAGAGCACTGGAAAATTCACAAGGGAACTAACTCTTTCATCCTAGGAGACCAAAGAGGGAGTGAAGACTGAAGGGAGGCCGGGAGCTTAGGCCACATGGGAGGAAAGAGGTAGCTTTAAGAGTATTTCTACCAAGCGCAGTGGCAACATGCCTGTAATCCAAGCAACTCAGGAGGCTGAGGCAGGAGGATCTCAAGTTCAAAGTCAGGCTCAGCAATTTCGTGAGGCACTAAGCAACTTAATGAGACCCTGGGGATATGGCTCAGTGGTTAAGCACCACTGGGTTCAGACCCTGGTACAAAAAAATAAATAAAAAGAGTATTTCTGTATGCGCTGTGAATGCTTCATGATGATATCTGCCTGTTCTGACCCTGTTTAATTCCTTTCTCTGATATAGATATGAATTTGGAATTTGGGCTTAGACACAAACCAGTTGTATGACAAAGAAATGTAGGGCATGTCCCAACTTCCTGAGCCATGGTTTCTTCATCCTAAAATGCAGATTAAAGATCATTGTTTAGGACAAATTTTATGAACCAGTGATGTTGGCATGTGTTTCTTAAAAAGGAAGTCTGTGGCCAGGTATGTTTGGAATGCTGACTTCAAGTTTTCCCCTTCGAGCTGTCAAAATGTTTCATAGCAGATTAAAGACCCTGAAAAGTCCTGCAATTAAAAAGGAAAAAGCAAAACAAACTCTTAATTTTGTTTAGTACAGCATTTGCCAACCTGATTAGTCACAGCACCCCTCTTTCTTCTCCTCGCCTTCAATACAATGTTGATGAACATCCCTCAGAGCCCACTGACTTCCACTGTGCCCAGGTACGGACATTCTGGTCACACTGAAGTCCTCGGCACAATATAGTGGATAGTATTAGTTTCCCTCCTCCTCCTCCTGATCCTCCTCCCTTCCTCCTGCTTCTCCTCCTCCTGTCCCCCCTTCCTCTCCTCCTCCTCCTGTTCCTCCCCCTCCTCTACTCCTACTCCTCCTGCCCTCCTCCTGCTCCCTCTCTTCCCACCCTGCTCTTCCTTTCCCCTCACAGTTGTCCACGCTTTGCTGGCCTACATTCTACTTAGTCTGCTCCATCCAGGGACTTGTCAACTCACAGACCACACATGCCACCATACCGTTTTCCTGGGTAGGAATGGGTGGAAAGGTCATGAGGATTTCAGCAAAATCAGTAGAAGATGACTTCTATTTCTACAGAACAGCAAACACCTATCAGATCTCTTCTTCCTTGATTGTCTTGAGTATATCATTGGTGCACATCAGAAACAGATTATTCACTCCAAAGAGCCACTCTGCAGACATTCAGATAGACACGCACAAATCAGTCCTACTTTCCAGCTCCTTCTGCATTTAAAACCACTGGTGTAGACTTGAAAGCAGAGGTATCCAACGGAAATCTAATGTAAGACACAAAATGTGTCATTTTAAATTTTCTAGTAGCCACCTGCAGAAGTAAACAGAGATGAAACTAATTTGATAACATATTTTTCTTTTTTTAAATTTTTTTTTTGAGAGAGAATTTTAATATTTATTTTTTAGTTTTCGGTGGACACAACATCTTTGTTTGTATGTGGTGCTGAGGATCGAACCCGGGCCGCACGCATGCCAAGCAAGCGCGCTACCGCTTGAGCCACATCCCCAGCCCGATAACATATTTTTCTTAACCCAATATGTGCAAAGTAATACCATATCAACATGTAGTCAATACAACAATTAGTGAATGGTTTGCATTTTAAAATCCTGCCTTATAAATCTGCTTTGTATTTCAGCACCTCTTACTTTGGACTAGTCACATTTCAAGTGCTGATGTGCTTCAAGGGGTTAGTGGTGCCACTGTTAGCATGGGCCTAGAGTCGGGCAGGTTGTCTGGGTGGAGGTCGTGTTGGAAAGGTTTTGAGGAATGAGCAGGAAAGTTACCAGATAGGTGAGCAAGAGGACACTCCGAGCAAGCAAAATGAATACACATGTACTTCAGTAATAAATTTTAAAACCAGCTTGTGCAGAAGTACAGATTTGTGAACTAAGACCCAAGTTGGAGAACTCTTAAGTGGGCTACCCTTCCAAAATGCCCGTAGTTCTAACACAAAGGGATGTTTTATTCTGGGCAAGGTGTTTTTGTGTCTCCTATGTAAAAGGGGGGCATAAAGCAAATGCTTTTGAAAAGTAGAAATGGCCAACTCACTGGTGATCAGAATAAATGGATTTGTAGGATTGTTGAGAACAGGGTTGTGAGGTACGGGACTGCTATTTTGGGAAAGAGAAGAGAGAATGACTAAGAAATTGGCTCTTGATTGAGAGGGACAAAGAAGCCAGCCTGCAGGGATGGGGGTGGGGGGGTGGGGGTGTTGGAGTGACCTTCTTGGGTCCCAGGGGGATGCAGAAGCACTGTAGAGATGGCAGGAAGCTGTAAGGGCACATGTCCTTCAGTGTGTCTCCCAGAACCTCAGCAGGCCATGGTGGTCTCACAGTGAGGATTCAGCCTCCAGCCAATTTTAAGGGGAATTTTTGCAGTAAACATTGAAAACATGATTTTTTAGCACTTGTAATTGAGGTTCTTGTGGGAACCAGGGAGAAATTCAGATGACTCATTTTGCTTTGTTTGTTCAGTGAAATAAAACAGATCAACTTTCAAAAGTCAGGGAGTCCGGATTTTTAGCTTGCTCGAAATGGAGAATAAAAAAGGAATGATTTCCTCTCTACCTGGATTCCCACTTCCCAAGATACAGATCAGCAATCAAGATCATCCTGTCTAACCAGGCAAGGGCCAGGGCAAGGGCAAAGGCAAGGACAAGGGCCAGGGCCAGGGCCAGGGCCAGGGCCCTGGCACTTCCCACACCGTTGACCATTTTGATTTGCTTTTTGCTGACTATTCAATAATTTTAAACTGAATGTGAGCACCTATGGTTTTATACACACACACACACACACACACACACACACACACACGTGTACTTTTTGATCTTTCCTTAACCCCAAATGTCTTGTTTTGGCCCACTGTCAACCCTACTTCAGGTATCCACACTCATTCCTCTTTTAATTGATAATCATATTGAATTCCTTCTTTTCTTGGTTCTAAACTTATGAATTTGCTGCACTGACCTTAAAAATAACTTAAAATTCCAGTCACTTTCTCTTCCTCCCTTGATACAAAATCAGTACATGTGCGCGGCAGGCTCGTGTAAGCTCTGGGTCTGGTCTGGTCTGGTTTCACTTGAGGCTTCTGCTTCTACTAACCCATCCTGTGTTCTCAGACAAGTGTCTGTACCTGTCACCTACAAAACAGCTCACCTGCCAGCTCAGGGGAGAGGCGGAGGTAGAAGAGCAGAGAGCTTCAGAGCTTGAAGCCTGAGAGTCTTAGGGACCTTGTTCTTATGTAGATGTGAGACTGGCACGTTACGTTCTCCAACTCACCGTTTTACCATCTGTACGGCGGGAGGGCATTGCCTACATCCCAGGATGCCTAGGGTTATAGGTGACAGGGAGAGTGACATCCTCCACAGTATAGTAGCTTCCTACTAAGTGCTGCGTCTTGTAGGACAGTGGCATCGAGAGTCCTGTCAGCTCCATGCCATTAAGCTTCTCATTGGGAGTGGTGCATGAGAGGGGTGCCCTTTCCTACAGAAGGCTCTCCATTTGGGTCCAGACAGGACACAGAAACACCTGGTCCAAACTACAGCTTCTCTCCAGCTAAGAGCTTCCTCTGGAGGAAGGTTACCTCGTGGAGTCGGCTGCTGTCCCCACAAGGCACACTACTTCTAAGCCATAGACAGACTTGGAGAGGGTTGATGAAGATTAAAATGTGCCTCAGGGATGTTGTGATTATGGACACAGTTGATGTACTGGAGCGAAACCGTAGCAACCAATAGACGGGCCATGATGGAGTCTGAGAGCCGTTGCTGGGTGGACCCCTGATGTCTAGTTCAGGTTCAGCCTCTTCCCAGCCACACTGCTTAGCCCAGCTGTTCCCAGGTGTTGAAGCAGCTCTGCGTCACCTCTTTCCCCATCTCTGCCACCTCTGTGGATGACTGTGTGAAGACGAGGATCACCCAAGAGGGTTGTTGGAGATGGGGTGCTAGGAAAAGCCTCAAGTCCAGTTGGAAAACCAGGAGCCTCTATTTCCCTCCTTTAGAAGGATCCTGGGTCCGTTCTCCTCCATTCCAGGATTTGGTCATCTCAGTCTGAGTCCCCCAGTCAGTGCTGTGTGAAGACACACGTGCTGCCCCTGGCTGGGTCTACCAGGTGTCTTGGATGACCGAGTGTCTCCTCCAGGGCTCTTGGAGGAGGGACTGCTGTGTCAGGGTAGAAGTTTATTCCAGCCAGTCCCAGCTCTCCCATGGACCCATGGTGTAAGCTTGGGCAAATGGACCCTTCTGTGCCTCTATTTCTTGGTCTATAAAATCCACATGATAGGAGTAGCTGCCTCGTGAGTTCTTTGGAGAAGCAAACAAACAGTAAATAAAGACAGAATGTGTAGGACAGGGAAGCACTGCGTGAGTTTCAACTCTGGCTGATCCCGTCATCATCCGCAGGACACTCTAAAATAGCTCTCAACACTTTATAAGAGGCTACTGATTTAATAATTTAGTCTAGCCGTTGTTTACTGCTTATTCCCACCCTGTCCAAGTTGTAGGCTCTGTTTATTCGTGGAATTAGTACCAGCACCTAGAATAGTGTGTGGCACATAGTAGGTGCTCAAATAACATTACCTGAATGATCGATTGAATAAATGGTCTCAGGAAAGGTGCCTGCTCTCTGGCTTCCTACCAGCTACCCTTGTCCCTCACGAGGTGTGAAACCCCAGTCCTTAGACCATGGTGGTCTGAACTGGAAGGAGACTGGGGTGACCACCTGGCTCAGGTTCCTAACACCTGCTGCTTACCACCTGTCAGAAAATCCACTGGGAAGACTTAGGCATGTGTCAATTAAATTTTACATATAACTAAACTGGTAAGAATCTAGCATTTTAGATGGAAATCCAAATCAGTACAATTGTCTGATTGATAATGAATGACCAAGGAGTGAAGTTTATTATTTTTTGAGTTCCATCGTTTTTATGGCTCTTTAGTTGAAGTCTAGACCTGAGCGTCATTTAGCTGCCAAACCTCAGATAATGCCTCTGCTTAGCTTATTCTATTCCATCCTAAAACACTGGGAAATGTTCCCAAAGTGCATTTTCAGGAGGAAAATCTCCACCCACAGCTCCAGCTGGTGCTGATCTAGTTGAGAGATACGATGCTCGATGCTTGGCGGCGTCTGCGGAACAAAGCCCTCTTGTGTCACCTCTGTGGCTGGACGTTGCTGTCCCCACGAGCAAGTCTTTGTGTCCACACTGCCCTTCACTGTGTTCACCCTGAGCACAGAACTGAGAAAGAGGAGACTCAAACCAAGCACTCGCCTCTGCGATGAGGGCACGTCTGTCAGGCTCGGCCATTACCAGCTGCCGCTGAACTTGGACGCCAACCCCAGGACTTCCTCTGCCCCTGAGCCACATCATTCTAGATAAAATAATTTGTGGTTGGACATCTGCTGCAGCAGCAGCTCCTTTTGCTGTCTTTTAAATGAAGCTCAGCCGTGGAAGGCGCTGTTGGTCACCTGTCAGGGGTCCCCTCCTCTTGCTCCCAACCTCTTGCTCATGCCCTGTTGGTGTCAGCAGTGGCTGTGGCTCCTTGATAGGCTAAGAACTGTCGGGGCCCTGTTTGGACCCTGATAGACTTTGCTGTTTACGTGAACTATTTGCTTTTTGCTTAATCTGTCACTGTTTGTGTTACTCAAGAGATCCCCAAATATCATGTGGGTAGAAAAACAGGAAAAAAAAAATGAATGTGTTAAAGTTTGCTTTTTAAAACAATAGCATTATGCATTTGGGGAGAGTTTTATACATTTCACTTGGAACCACACATCAGAAACTTTGTTAGCTGGTCACTATTTTTCTCCAGAACATCTAGAGTTTTCTAAAAAGGACAGCCCAATCTTTCACTGGTGCTGGGAAATGCTCGCTCTTTCTGAGGTTTAAAAACGTCAGTTGCTGGAAACACTCATTTCCATTGATCTCTCCCCATTTCTGTCTGTGTTCACAGGTAGCAGGGAACACTTTCCAATGCCATGATCTTTGGTTTTTCAAGTCACATAGCAGTGCGCTTGAAGATGTGTTCCTCTAGGGGAACTTGTTCTACTGCAAATGGTTTTTGGCAAAAGACTCGGAGTAGATGAAGTAAACTTGGGCATGGAGTTCTTGGTTGGAAAGCACTAAAGACTATGTGATTGTGTTTCACCCTTGAGGCCAGAGTGATGACCCATCACTATGGGGACAAGGGTATGCTGTATTAAAGTTCACCCATCAAAGGCCTCCATGTAATGGACAGACTGGCTGCCTAAAGGAGTGACCCAAATGAGACTGTGGGGTTTGGGAACATCCAGTGCTCTAACTGAAGTGACTTGAATGTAGCCTCAAGGTATAGGATGGGGGCAAATTGAGAAACTGGCCAAGTCAATTACCCTTGTTAAACACCACCTCTGCAGAGTGTGGGAGCACTGGTTTGGCAAGTTTACTCAGCACTGAGGGGTAGGGAGATGGTATGTGGGAGATAGAATGGACTCGATGGATAGAAAGTTGCAGTTAGCAAAGGGGGAGATTCTGCTTAGGACTGGCGTGTTATTAGAATCAGGTTTCACCGAGGTCCTGGATGAAACGTCCCTCAGTATCTCTCTGGTCTGGTCTGCCTTTGTGCCCCCTTTGTGCCTTTGTGTAAATACTCTGGGTCCTGGTCTGGCTCCTTGGTATCCTGAGAACGAGAAAGCAATGCCCAGGGCCTGACCTCGGGAAGTCTCCCTCTGTGGGTGAATCCACTGGATGACTGAGATGCACCAGCTTGAAGTTCTTTGGTGTGAGTTGGATCAAAGAGTTGGCAGATCCAAACATTCTGTGTGGCCTGACCCAGCATCTGCCCAGGCTTCTGAGGCTGAGAGCAGCCCTCCAGGGGTTGGGGGTGGGGGGGAGCAGCCAGTCTCCCAGGGAGGCCTCCTGACTCAGCAGTAGTGACCAATCCAATCAGGCCCACTTTAATTCACCAGAAAAAAGAGAAAATCCAAAGACATTCAGAAGAGTCTGGCTGTAGGCCATGCTCCTGATACTTGGGTGGTGTTAGGAGATGTGAGATGATCTACTGAGTAGAGCTGCAGTCTAGATACATGTTCTGTCACAGAGCCTAGAGTCAGAGGTGGCTTCATGATGGGATACCAAGCTCGGCTGGTAAGGACTCCTTTTTTCTGCCTAGAGGTCAGAGGGACCCATGGGTCTGGAAAATGGATGGAAGTACAGGAATGGATTAAAGATTGTCCAGATGTAGTTTTGTTTCTAGTGACAAGAAGGGAGGGGGAGCTCAAGCACAGGAGATTTGATTGGCTCATTTAGAAAACCACAGCCTCAGCACAGCCACAGCATGGAGCTGAAAGGCATGTCCAGGTCTGGCCCAACTTGTCTCTCAGGGACATCCAAATTTCCTTGAGTTTCATAAGGGTCCCTAGCAGTGAGGTCACAGAGGGTGGCAGCTACTCTGGATCTTTCCCTCTCACCTCCTTGAATCCAGCAGAAGAAAGCCTTTTACACAGCCCTTCTGTGGGTTCTTAATTCTGGTTTTTGTGTCCGAGCCCTCAATACCTCAGATAGAAATGCCACTGTGAGCATCTGGGATGGTTCTTCAAAGGGGAATAAGGGTGGAGTATCAGAGGGAGGATGAATGGACGTCTAAGGAGGTTGAGGTTTGAAGGTGGAAGAAAACCAGAGCAATGACATTTTCTTTGATGTCAGGAAGTATTTATGAACTGGACACCAAGATTGAGTAGTACAACGTCATCCCCCTCAAGATGACCAACACTTGTAGGAGCACACATTGGACTGTCTCAGCCATCCCATAATATGTGCTCAGCATAAGTTAGGGAGTCATCTTCCTGACACTGTCACCACTGTATTATATTCCTGGCTGCATTGGACTTGCCACTGTTGGTCACTGTCATTCATAAGCCCTACAGGAGGTGTTTAGGTATGCTTAAATATTCAGGCCTGCATTTATGCTAACTTTTGAGCTCACTTAAAAAATACATGAAATCTGAATTTACGTGACTGCACCTCTTTTTCAGAAAAGAGGTCATATCACATCTTAATGATTCTCACTAAACACAGCCATATAATCAGAACCCAGACCTAAATTAATAATTAATGCAATTGAGAGAATTTTTGTGTTTGGTCCACTTTGATATCTTCTTGTGTAACATATCTGTTTAAATCCTCTAGTTTTTTATTTGGTTGTGTCTTATCGATTTGGATTTTTTTTTGTGTGTATTCTGGGTGCTAGTAGACCTTTGTTGGATGAATTATTACAAATATTTTCTCCATCTTTGGACCATCTTTTCACTTTCCTAGAGATATCACAGAATGATTAGAAGTTCTTCCTTTTATCCACATTGTGATGTTTCCTGCATTGTTAAGTTTTTGAGCAGGCGGTGGGGAGCCTTTGTCTACCTGAGGATGTTAGGATGTTTCCTGTGCTTTCTTCTCATCTGTAGATATGCATCTGTCTGGAGCTGAATCTCATTATGGCTGGTGTGATGGTTGGTACAAATATCCAGTGGCCCCACCTGCCTCGTTTCTAAGATGACATCCGGTTGCTCAGGGATCCCATGTATCAGTGACAATCCTTGCCTCATGTCCTTCCTGTTATCCTTTTTGTATAATTCCATGTGCAAAAATTGAATTATACATTTTATAATATTAGGATATATAACGTTCCCTTTAAGCTTAGGGGAAAGTTTAAGAGTAAAGTCTGGCTTTACATTGTATTAGTCAGGACGCAGGTTTGGCTGCTGTAATGAAGACCTATGACAGAGGACTGAACAGCACAGGACTTGAATTGTCTCCCATGAAACAACTCAAGAGTGTCATTCTTAATGGTGGCTCGATGGCGGCTCCAACCCAGGCTCCTTCTGTCTATCTTCTTTGCATTAGCTGTGCATGGTTTCTAACTCCTGGTCTCCAGCCCAAGCCCCTTCTATCTTCTCTGCCTTACCCATGCATGTTTTCTAACTTATGATCTAGGATGACTATTTCCATCTTTGTTACCATAGCTCTGTTCCAACCAGCACCTAAGGGAGAGAAGGAAGGAGAAGCTAGAAGTGAATACCTTAATGCCATTCCTATCCCATCGCCCAAGACTTTGCACAACGCCACATCTGATAGCAAAGAAGACTAAAAAAGGCTATCTTTAGCCATGAGCCCCTGTCCCATCATAATTCAGGAATTTATTGCTAAATAAAAAAGGAATGAGTCATTATTGTTTGTAATAATATTCTTGTCCACTCTTCTAGGTTTCCCCCTCAGTGTTCTGAATCTGATCACAATTTACCTGGTATTGATGGCCTGAGTGTGAACCTCTATTAGCACAGTAATCCTGAGTTGGTCCTCTTTACAAGCAAGAGAATGGTCCCTTAGTAGCCTACCATCTTCCTGTGCCAGGCAGTTTATGCCATTACTGCTTTGGGGTCTATTTATCAAACACTGTTTGGTTGGTAATTGCTTTTACTAGTGAGACCTAGAGTTGGGCCACACCTCCATGATCACCCACCAGGATGGGGGTAGACAGACTAGGATCCAGAGGCTGTTCTTCCATCGGTGCCTTCCCCTGCATTACGTCCCAGTGACAACTGTCACCTTACATCAACATTGGCTTTATCAGTTATTCAACTAACCAGGTGTTTATTGAGGACTTCTCATAAACCCAGAATTATGGGAGGAGCTAGAGGACCCTCCAAACAACCACCTTTCTGTTGTGATATCATAATATGAACTCCTTTCCCAAACAGAGAGGTGAAGTTGATGATACTAATGTGTGTCATTCATTTTTAAGAAAACAACTTGTGTCTTCCAAATATTATTTCCTAATTAGGTAACTACATGCCAATAGAAGTATTTTATATGCAAGGGTATTTATGTTCAGTTACAAAATCAATCAAGAAGAGAATTTTTTAGGGTACAGAATGCCTTATGTTTTTAGTCAAAGGTTCAGTATTTGTTCCTTCTGAATCTCAGCTGAAACTTTAGTTTCTTGGGTTTTTTTTGGTTGACACATGACCTTGTACATCTTTGTAGGGCAGGGGGTGATTTTGACACCTGTGCATAACATGCAATGGGCGAATTAGAGCAGGTAGCGTTTCCCTCCCTTTAAAGTCTTGTTATTTCTTTGAGTTGTGTCAGGAAGCTTTACACCCCCCTCTCAGAGCCTTTATAAACTGTATAATAAATCACTGGGAACTAAGCCACCTGCTGTGTTGAGCACAATAGGTACTCTTCCCTCCAGAATGTGCTTTGGTTCTCTGACAGTCCAGCCTCTAGTGGCCACTATTCCACTCTCTACTTTTATGAAATCACCTCTTTTAGCTCCCTCTTTCTGTGCCTGATGTATTTTACTTACCAGAATGGCCTCCAGTTCCCTCCACGTCACAGATGACAGGATGCGCTCTTTGTTATGGCTGGGTGATATTCCATTGTGTGTCTCTGCCGCGTCTTCTTTCCGCGTTCCTCTTGGATTGACTGCACAGAGCTGCAGTTTTTAAGTTACAGTCAGAAAGTGACTTCTTCAATTTTCCTTTGGTTGTATTCTCTGAGGAGTGTTCCTCTCCCAGGGACTCCTGGCTGCCATGGAGATTAATCCCCTTTCTTCCTGGTGCCTCTGTGTGCGGCTCCATCCTCCTGGCTTCCCCACACCCACCCACCCATCCATCTGCAGCTATTTCCATCTCCCCACCCAGGGCACCAAGGGCTCCTCACCTGTGCCTCCACAGGGTTCTTCCTGTGTCCACAGCTTTCCTATCCATAACCAGCCATCTCCTGTGCACCTCTCAGGTCCCAGCCAAGATGTCGCCTCCTCCAGGAAGTGTTATTGACCCTTCTTGATGCCCCTTCTTTGCTCCCTGGGCACCCTGCATTCTGCTTCTTCTGTCAACAGCCTGTCAAATTCTCCCCAAAAAGACCGAGAGTTCCCAGGTGCCACGTAGGTGGGGCAGAGCCTGCGTTTCCACAGGTGCATTCTGGGAGCTTGGCCCAGGCAATATTTGGGATGGTTAAGTACATGAGTGAACAGTGAGTCGCTGTCATTTGTTGCTTTCTTGTGTTTCCCCAGAATTACAACCGGCCCCCTGTGATGGCACTAGCCATCCCCATTGCCGTGAAGTTCCTCCACAGAGGCAGCAGGGAGCTGCGCAGGAGCCTGTCTAACTACCTGTGTCTGGCTGCCATCGCCAAGGCGGAGCTCCTGGCCGAGCACACCGAGGTGATAGTCAGGAGCATACTTCAAGGTACAGTGTGAAGGCCAAGCTCAGGTGCATGTCTCTGGGGTTGTCTAGAGGTGTCTTCCTAAGTGCTTATGGTTTGTGGAGGGAGATCTGGAGGTGAGGACCCCTGGTCTTCGGCCCTGCTTCTAAGTGACTTGTGAGCATACATAAAGTCTCTAGGTCTGGCTGAGGCTTCTGTCCATCTGATGAGTTGCCTGGACACATTGGACAAGTGGTAGGCGCCCCTCCAATTCTGCATATCCCAGTCCAGGGGGCTGTTTCCCACCACCCTGGCCGCCTGCTCCAACTCCAGCTCTAGAGGGTGTCTCTGTGATGGTGGGGTAGGCCCCACTGCTGGCGGTACTGAGAACCTCTTCTTCCCATGGTTTCCAAAAGTAAAAAATGCACTTGATTAGATGAAATACACCAGAGTGTTTAATGTCTTCTTCAATGTGATCATAACTTGGTAGTGACTTAAAAGAGAGAGGCCACAAAAAAATCAAACCAGGGCCTCTCTCTTAATTGTTCCAACTTTGGAAGTACAGACAAGGTCAAATTACTCCACACAAAATATTCACCTTGTCTTCTCTTTTTCTTTTGGCTTCAGATCCCAAACTTTTTTTGTAAAATTTGGGATCAGATAACAAGAGATAATATAAGTGATATGTATTCAAATGCCCCCAGTCTCATTTAAAAAACAAACAAACAAACAAACAAACCTGTGAAATTCACAAGTTACTTACCCCTTATTTCACGGACACACCCCACACGCCCAGGTGGAGCTTCCACACTGTGAAGTGCTCCCAGTCCAACTGATGAGATAAAAACTAGCAGTCCGGTTCCATCCAGCCTCAGAATTACCAGTTAATTAGTCCCTTAGTTCCACCCAGCCCTTAGGATTAACAACAAACCAGTCCTCCAGTTCTGCCTAGCGCTTGGGATGCCAGCTCAGTCCTCCTATTCCCAGCACCAGCTTACTGTAGACCTCCTAAGGAGGGTTCTCTGCACCCCTAGACCTCTGAGTGGGTCCTCCCAGTGTCTGCTGATGCTCAGATATATCTGAGGCAAGCTGAATGGTAAGGTCTCTCTCTCGACCTTGTACTCGCCTGTGAAGAGTTGTCATTAATAACCCCAGTCAGGATTTTTATTTCTAATTTCCTTTGGCTATAGAATTTAAATGCTAATTTCACTTTATATGTGATATTGAATTTGCTAAAAGTCCAGAAAAACAATTATACTTTTTCACCTCCTTGGAAACACTATTGGAACAAATTCATAGGACTTGCAAACATTGAAACACACAAGCATTTCAAGACCGTGGTAGTCCAACGTGCTACTAACAGATTTATGAAAAAAAATTGAATGATATCTTTACAGCCGCCAAGAATTTAGCTCATCCATTTGAGATTTTTTAAAATATGGTTTCAGTGACAAAGAAATCTTTGAAACACAAAGTATACTTTCTAAATTCACTGCAAGCATTTGAAATAAACAAATGATTTGGTTTATTTGATTTGGCACCATGAAAATTACCATGAAATGAATGGTAACTCGAGCTACAAAAGATTGGGACTGCGTGTTTCAGGATTTAGATTTTCAGGATCAATGTGACAGTAAAAGTCCCCCATGGCCCACATGAGTAGCAACACGGAAGGAATTTTGCTGTCTCTGAGTAGCAGATTTTCTGCTCTTCAAATCTTTGTCTAGTCCTGCCGAACAGCTCTAGGAGGCATGTTGGGACTTCATTCTTCATTACTGTAGTTTTTCTTGCCTCTAGACTGTCAACTTTGAC
Source organism: Marmota flaviventris (assembly GCF_047511675.1). NCBI lineage: Eukaryota > Metazoa > Chordata > Mammalia > Rodentia > Sciuridae > Marmota > Marmota flaviventris. The sequence continues at coordinate 112,494,781 of NC_092505.1, read as the reverse complement.
CTGTAGTATCCTAATTTTCATATTTCTTCTTCTGAATGGCCAACCACTTGACCAAAATTATTATAATGACGTTAATAATAATTACAATGGCTGAAGTTTACTGCATGCATTCTTTATGACATTAATCCATTTGTACCCACTGTATCATGTAATGCCCACAAGAACCCCAAACTGAGGTACTATTCTTATCCTATTTTATAGTTGGTAGTATTTTGAGTAGTAAAAGCCCCAGGTATAAATGGTTTGACGAAGGAGAAAAGGAGGAGGAACAACTCCTCTTTGGCACATGACCGAAGAAGTCCACTAGTAAGTATATCAGATTTCTCCAGTGGCTCAGTGGTTGTACTGAAGGTCATTGCACAGTTCTGCTCCCTGCGGCTGGGTTTACTTGTGTGTTCCACTGTGGGCCGCCACAGCTCCTTGTCCATGACATCACAAATACTGGCTGTACCCCAGGCCATCCAGCCTCATGTCTGCTTGCCCTGACATGGGCCACAGACCATTTCTGAACCAGCCCATCATCACTGCCAGGGCACACTGTACATCCTTGGCCAGGCTTAGGTCACGAGCCAGCCTGACAGCAGAACCACCCAGATGGGAAGTGTAGAAAGAACGGACCCCAAAAGAAACCCAGGCTATTCAATAAAAGAGAATAAAATTATGGCATTTGCAGGTACATGGATGGAGTTAGAGAATATCATGCTAAGCGAAGTAAGCCAATCCTGAGAAACCAAAGGCCGAATGTTTTCTCTGATAAGTGGATGTTAATCACTTATCAGAGGGAGGGAGCATAGGATGAGTGGAGGAACTTTGGATAGGGAAAAGGGGAGAAGAGAGGGGAGGGGTATGGGGATAGGAAAGATGGTGGAATAAGACGGACATCATTACCCTAGGTACATGTATGACTGCATGAATGGTGGGACCCTACTTCGGATACAACCAGAGAAATAAAAAATCGTGTTCCATTTGTGTACAATGAATCAAAGAGCATTCTGCTGTCATGTATAACTGATTAGAACAAATAAATTTAAAAAACAAAAAAGAAAGCCAGGCTGATGCCAGCAGTAGTGTGAGTACATACAGGATCCCACAACCCCACAAATACCTACCATTGCACTTTGTACACTGGCAAGCTGATGCTCTGGGAGGTTACCAGGGGGATCGGCCCTGGCCATGTCACACTGCAGCCCACCCCCACAGCTGAATCTCAGTTCCACCCAACACTTGAATTCTTATCTTTCTGGGCAGAACCCAGCTCCCCATAAATATTAGCCAGGATGTTGAAGCCAATCATGACTGCCTCCCTATATTTCAATCCCTTGGGGACCAGGGAACTTGCCATTTCCTGTGAGGACACATGTCGTCTCTAGACAAATCCAAGTGCTCAGCTTTTCTTCCACAGGCTGAATTAAAAGTTCTCTCTCTGGGGCTTCCCACTTTGGGCTTAGGCTATTGTCCTGTTGGGCCATCAACCCCTATTGCTCTTCATAATCAAGCTTCTAGATGTGGGGACACACGGTGACACCTCCCACTCCTTCCTGCGCTGGCTTTCCTCCTCTGATGTAACCACCATGGCTTCCTCCCAGTTCCTTCAACTCAGCAGATGATGAGTTGATTCTACATTCATTTGCATTTGCGGGGTGTACCCCAGTCCCTCTGCATGGCCACCCTCTTGTTCCCTGTTGTCATCATGGGCAATCCATGCTGCCCCTGATGCTCCAGGCTCCGTCGGGTGCATTTTGAGGACTCAAATGGACCCCCCCCCCTTCCCAGAGGCCATGAGTCAGATTCACTTTCTGTCCACCACACAAGCTCACTTTTGACTCCCGGTGAAGTTATTGTCCATTAAGTCTCCACATATACATATAGTTATTGTTTTGGGATATTATATGTGTATGTATGCATGTGTATACAACTTGATTTAACAAACATGTACATCTTTATATATACATCATATATGCAAACATTTATGTGTATATGCACAATATATATAATGTGTGTATACGTACAGTTGTTTGAGCATATTCATCAGTCTCCACTGCATTCTGGTGTTTAGCTGGTTTTTTAATCCTCATGTAAGGACTTACTTATCCTTAATTCTTTATGCTTTTTTTTCTCATGAGATTTCAGCTTATTGCTTTGCCATGTCAAGATCTTATTGGAGATTATATCTTTCATCTCAATATATCTAGCAGTTCTTCCAAGGTTCTTGTCATCTGTATGCACACTGGCACTCTGGTCTCCATTTTGGAGCCTTAGTTAAAGCATGGGTCAGATAGAGCAGGAGAGCCTGGTGGTGTGGCAGTGGTGTCTGCCCCTTAGCTTCAGTTGGTATCATTTCATTAACAATGTTTTTTACAATTTATTATAATATGTCTGTCCCTGATTTCAAACCAAAGGCTTTGTGTATGTTTATAAATTTTACCCCTGAAGGTAATTATTTCAATAGTTCCAAGTCAATTTTTTTCAGTTTTCATTATTAATGGTTATATAGGTAATGTTTACTTTTACATTAAATGTAAATACAAATTTATTTTATTCAAATTGTGCAGACTCCATTTGTTTGCTTTGTATCCTCTGAATTCTCAGTGAGAGGAAACTATAAAAGGCCTTTTCATAAACTACAAAAGGAGGGTTACAGACATAAACAGAATTATATTGAGTCACACTTGAGTTATATTGGGTCACACATGAATGTTACAAATAAAGTAGACAATTGCACCAGCATTGTAGAGTCAATGCACAACAAATCTTTTCTTAATTTAAAAAAATCCCGTCCCATTTAGTTTTGTGGGCAAAGTTTAATAAATATGCAAGAAATAAAAAATTATAATTTTATGTAAACTTTTCCAGATAAAAAGAAGTACTTTCTCTAGCTAAATAATGCTTGTATGTCCATGATACTATCAGACAAGAATGGTGTAAGAAAAGGAAATGCAAGTCCATCTTTATCTGAACATAGATGCATAAATCATAAGCTTTTAGCAGCATGACTCTAGCAGTACTTGGAACAGGTGATGATTAGCATTTGTTGAGTGTGTGCTATATCCCAGCCACTGATCTTTTACTCACATAACTCTCCCCTGGTAGTTTACGAGGAGAAACTGCATTATCCCATTTTATAAAATGCATAGTGACCAAGTTGGATCTACCCCAGGAAGGCAAGGATGGCTTAACCTGCAAAATGTACTTCCCTACAGTAAGACTAACAGGGTAATCAGTGGTCAGTAGGAGTGTCTTGAAAAGTTCTGGACCCACTCATGGAAAACAATTGCAAACTAGGAATTTTGGAGAACTCCCTTAATGTGATTTAGAGGATATTTATATATTTAATGGTGAAACAGCAGAAGCATTACCTTGAAGCCAGGGATGAAACAAGGATTTTACTACATTGAAGTAGATGTATTTACTGTGGCACTATAAACCCTAGATGAGAAAAATAAATGAACATTGGAAGAATCAGAAAGGAAATGGCAAAAAAAATTATCTAAAAATATGATTGTTTGTAGTATAATATATAAATATTCTCTAGTCAATTTTAGACACAATGACAGAAAGTTTAGTGATTCAATTTGTAGAAACCATTTGTTTGTCTATGTGTCAGTAATATACATTGGAAATAAATTAGTTAAAATTATTATTTAAAGTAGAAAAATACATGATATCTAGAGGGAAAATGCATGTGACTCTTGAGTAAAAATTATAAAACCTTTTTGAAAGCAATGAAAAGATAAGCAAGTTGATCAATATACTATTGATGCTCATGGATGGGAGAACTTGAGGTAGCAAAGATGTCAACTTTCAATAAATGCAGTGACATTTTAATAAAATACCTACAGAGATTTTTATTAAAGATAACAAGCTTGTTTTAAAATGCACAAAAGAGTAAGTGGAACAGATAGCCAAAACTATTTTGTAGAAGGAGAAGACGGGAGCAGTGGGGGAGGAGGAGGTGGTAATTTCCCTACTTGTGAAGTCATAGTAACTAAGAGGGTACAGTACTAGTCCTAGAGTAGATAAAAGCCCATGTGACAATGGGCAGGCCAAAGACAATCCCCTGCACACATGAAAATTGGACATATGGCAGGGAAGACTTTGCAGTGGAGAAGAGTGGACTATTCAATAAATGGTTCTAAGACAGCCATCTGCAGAACAGTACATATGAATTAATTTCAAGTATAATAAAGACCTAAATATAAGAAGGAAAAATTTATCTCTGTTAGTTAAATTCAAAGTATGTTCATAATAAAAGCAAACTAGCAACTTCATTTTTCTAGCAAAGGGTACCAAGACCTCAAACTAAAATCATACCTTTGATTTTATCAAAGCCAAGAATATCACTTTGGGCAATGAACTTATTTTCTGCTTAAGCCATATTGGAGGTAACTTGGTATTTCATAACATCAGAACCCTTTTAGAGAGACTGTTGTTTAGTGTTCCTGAGTAATTCTCCACATTCACTTTCTGCCATATGAAGACAGATATCCTTCTGACCAGCACTGGGAAATAAAAGCATGACCAATGTGTAGGCTGCTCTAGTTGCCACATGGCTCACCCAGGAGGCTGACAGTACTATTGTGGTTTTGAGATCGTCTCCAAAATCTATGGGGTTTGGAGAGCTCATAGGGAGCGTTCTCCAAATTTTGATTTGGAGCTCTATGATGCAAAGCACAGTCTGTCATCAAACTCAGAAGCAGTGCTGTCCCTTCCTCTGCATTTCTGGGTCAGTAGCCCCAACCAGGAACCATGCCTTTCCATCAACATGCATTTTACGTGGTCCTCTGGCACAAGGCAAAAGATGACCTCAAATGATTTGAAACCTAAGCAGAAGGTTGGAAAGAAAATATAATATTGTCTCAGCAAGAGTCCAAATTCCTTTCTGACTTTACTGGCAACAGCCCGCAGAAGACTGTCTAGTTAATTATGATAAATTCACCTCATTTCTTTCCCTGTGTGAGACAAAATTCAAACCACTGATTGGTGAGTCGCTTCAGAAAAATGAAGATAGGAAATTGACTCCCCATTTATTATGGAAGTAATAATATGCCCCAGGTAGGGTGGATGAGCATCTATGCTCTGTACAGCACTCAGCCCATAGTTCCTCTCCTTCTTATTGTCGTCAGCATTGTTGCTGCTGTTCTCTCTCTAGTCATGTATTTGCTATGTACCATCCCATGTTAAAATGTTAGAGGCAGAGCCATGTCCATTCATGGAGTTTCATCTTCTCCAGGGAGATGCTAAGCTATTGAACATTCATGATACAATTATTATTAAAAGATCTTCAGTTTCACCATATTTCAGGTTGCTAGGAAAGAGTTTATTGATCAAATATTCTAGGCAACAAGTTATTCAACTTACTAGGAATATTTTAAATGAATGTTAATACACATGGGGAAATTTTAAATATAATACTGGGAAAGCCAATCGAAAGATGAATAAAGGAATAAAGACACATCTTGTAAGAGAAAAGTATTTCTTTGGAGTTGTTAGCCAAGGCCTGGATCTGATGTAAGCCAGAGTTTGCACCTTGATGACTTCACCAGCAGATGCAGCTGTCGAGTACAGGAGGCCTCACAGACAGGAACCCACATGCTGGACTCTGAGACCACTCTGCACAGTATGGCAGGGGGAGCCTCACAGACAAGGCATCCATGTGCTGAACTTGGGCACTGTTTTAGTCAGTTTTTGTGTTGCTCTGACCAAAAGACCTGACAAGGACAACTTAGAGAAGGTTAAATTTGCTTCGGCTCATGGTTTCAGAGTTCCAGTCTGTGGTTGGCTGAGTCCAGAGCTATGGGCCTGAGGTGAGGAAGAACATGGCAGAAGGGTATGGTGGAGGAAAGCAGCTCAGAATATCAGATCCAGGAAGCAGAGAGAGGTCAGCTCACCAGGGACAAAATCTAAACCCTAAAGGCAAGTTCCTAGTGGCCTACCTCCTCCAGCTGCACCATGCCTGCCTACAGTTACCACTCAGTTAATCCATTCAAGCGGATTCATACACTGATGAGGTTACAGATCTCCTAATCCAACAATTCACCTTTGAACATTCCTGCATTGTCCCACACACGAGCTTTTGGGCAACATCACATATTCGAACAATAACATTCCTCCCCGGCTCCCACCAAGCTCATATCCATCTCACAAGGCAAAATACATCCAGTCCATTTCCAAAAGTCCCCATAATCTTAACAGTTACAGCATTGTCAAAAATCCAAGTCCAAAATCTCGTCTGAGACTCAAGGTAAACTCTTAGCTCTGAATCGCCATGAAGATCAAAACAAAATTGCATGTCCAATATATAATGGCACAGAGTAAACGGCACAAAGGGGAACAGAGGGGCATAGAAAGAAGTGATAGGAACCAAGTAAGACCAAAATCCAGCTGGGCAAATGAGTCCTGTAGCTCCATGTCCAGCATCTGGGGCACATGGCATTATGATCTTTTCTTCAAAGGGCTTGTGCAGCTCTGCCCCATGACCTTGCTGGTATAACCCCCATGGCCGCTCTCCTTTCTGTATGAAACAAAATCCAAACCACTGATTGGTGAGTTGCTTTAGAAAAATGGAGACAGCAAATTGACTCCCCATTTATTATGTCCCATGTACAATGGTAGAGGCTTAAAGAGAGCATCTAATGTGGAAGAGCATCTAATGGGAAACTGCAGGAATCCACTTGTCTCTGTTTAATTCTTGTAGCTTTTCTGGGCAGACATTTCTGGCATGTCTTAAACTTGAGGGTCTTCACTGCAGCTTTGGCTTCCTTGTCATATCTTCATGCATCACCCTTTCAGGGGCTGCCTGCAAGGATTCAAACCCTGATGCCCCCTGCCTGGGTTCCCAGGCCTTCTTTTGAAATCTCACTGGAATCCTCCATGACCCCCTAAGTCTAGCCACCTGCATTTCTGCAGAACCAGCACCACACGGTTAATCCCAAGCTCTGCTATCCTCTCAAGAAATAGTCCAGCCTCCTGGGACCATGGCTGGAGTGGCCTCTGAGTGCCTGGGTGGCTAAGTGTGGTGAAACAACTTCCAAAGGTCTCCCTGTGCAAGCAGAGTGTCTTCTCAAAGAAATGTTTACTTTTACAACCTTTAACTGAGATAGGTGCGATCTTGCCAATTCCTGAGATGCTCTTAAGCCATCTTTCCTGTTGTTTCTGAGTAAAGTACTTAGCATCTCTTTAGTGGATATACTCCCTTTAGCAACCACAACTATCTTAGCCCCAGCTGCACTCACACTTTTCTAGAAAAATTGCAAGTTTTTAGAATCGTTCTGCTTTCTGCTTCTGATTATTATGGTAAACTTGGCTGAAAACCATGAGCAATATTAATGCCACACCCTTAATGCTGTGCTGTCTAGAAATTTCCTCCAACCAGATTAATTAGGCCATTGTATTTAAATTCAGCTTCACAGAATGTCTCCAGACATGGGCATAATGTGAAGAACTTCTTTGCCAGAATGTGACATGAATTGCCTCTTGTCCAGTTTCCAATAGTGTGCTACTTCTCCTCTGAAACTTGGTGGTCCCAGTCTACTGTCCACAGTCCTGTTGGCATTCTGGTATTATAAGCTCCCACCTGAATCACCAGTTAAGCAAAATGTACAACACTCTATAGCTTTTCCAGCTTGCATATTTAACCTTTTCAAAATTCCTGCCCCAGTTTCTGAACCACTTGGTCAGGTTAGTCACAGCAACAACCCTACTCCTGGTACCAGTTTCTATTTTAGTAAGTTTTTGTGTGACCAAAAGACCTGATAAGAACAACTTCAAGGAGGGAAACTTGGTTTTAGTTCACAGTTTCAAAGAGAGGAGAATATACTGTAGTGTATTCATTTATGTGCATAGCATAAATGAATACACCACAATGAATTTCACCTTCATGTATATCTACAAAGCACTAATTTTTAAAAAGAAAAAAACATTTTTAAGATATACATTTCATTTCAAATGTTATTTCATCTTTCAGAGAGGAGAGATATGGGGAGATGGCCAGCGTCTCGGGTGTTCTTCCTGACGAGGAGGTGTAAGCCACCTGAGAAATTAAAGTCTAGAATAATTAGTAAAGAACCAAAAACAAGTAATCAGAAAGATATTTTCAAAAGTGGAGCCCTTGATAGGGTTAGTCCACATGGGTGGAGCTGGACAAAACATGGCAGTTTATTTAAGGGGGTACATTAAAAGGCAGAGATAAGGTTTCAAGGGCAGAGTCTTGCTTGTGATGTCTTGCAGCCAGCAGGTTGATTGGCATCTTGGCAGGTCACACCCATCTCCAGTGCTGTGTGGGACATGGCAGAGTGGCATAGGAATTCACAATGTCTCTGGGCAGTCTTACACGGAGGAAACGTCCACTGGAAGTTCCCAGACACCAGATGTTCCTATTCACTAGGCTGCGATGCTGACAAAGTCCACACATAGCTCAAGGACGGCTCACAATACAGAGAAAGAGAGAGCACACTCTGCTCACCAGAGACAAAATCTAAACCCCAGGGTCATGCCCCAGTGACCTACTTTCTCTAGCCACACCCTGCCTGCCTATAGTTACCCCCACCTGTTCTGTTCAAGTAGATCCAACAGCTGATTCATCTCACAATCTAATCTTTCGCCTCTGAAGATTCTTTAGTCTTTTCACACATGAGCTTTTGTGGACACTTCATATTCAAATCATAACAGGCACCTTTCTCCACAATGTGGTTAAGAATGCTTCACAATGTCCACGGTCTGGACTATGAGTCCACTCACCATAATGTAGAAGAATCCTAACATCATTTATTAGTTTGTATATTTGTTTCTTTCTTTATTCATATTTTAATCTTTCTTTATTCATATTTTAATTGGGAACAACTTGGAAATTATGGAACATAAATAAATGAATGCCACAATGAATTTCACCTTCGTGTATATCTACAAAGCACTAATTTTAAAAAAGGGAAAACGTTTTTAAGATATACATTTCATTTCAAATGTTATTTCATAGTTTTGATAGCACTTTTATGTTCAATATCTCCTTGAAAAATCTTTATCAAGGTAGGCAAGTTTTGTTAATAAGTTAATAGGTAATGGTGCCAGGTTTGGATGTTGGATTTCTGACCCAAAAGCCACCATGCTTTTTTCTACACTCCAGATTGATCAAACTGAATGCAAAAGTCAGTAATATGAATTTCCATGTTCATGGAATCCAGAAATACATGGGCATACATAATTAAAGTAACTAAGACTTTTAACTTTAGGAGTGCTCTTTCTTTGAGCACTGAAAGAGAAGATGAAAGAATGATCTGAGAATCATCTACAAAACAAATTCTAGGATCATTGGCCTTAGTAACCTTCTCAAAGATGAGCTACTAATGTAAGATTTTACAAGAAATGAAATAGAAATCAATTATAATTATTTTTATAATTCTAATTCTTTAGTGAATTCAAGTCAATTAAGTGCAAGTTATAAATAGCAAACTCTAAAATTGTATGATATATGCTTAGTTGTCTAGTATCCTGAACATATCTTAGAAGAATTAATACTTAAAAGCCAATGTATAGACAAAGAACACACATCAACTGTTTTATTCACATATTATCTCTGTTGAAGAGTTGTTTCACTAGACACACCTACACATGTGCTAGTGACTGGTATCCCAGTTTCCCAGGGACTCAGGGATTCATGGGACATGAGGACTTTGATAAAGCTGGAACAGCCCCAAGAAAACCAGGACAGTTGGTCCCCCTACTCCACACAAGTGATGCTTTACATGTATGATGTATTACCTATTAGTCACACACACATTATTTCCTCCTAATAGTCTGGTCCTGAAGAATTATTTCACTATGCTATGATAGGGCGATGGCTCCAGTAACTAACCAGGAATGAAATTGTGTGCCAGTGTGTAAACTAAGCTAGTGAGCTGATATTTCTTTTTAGATATTTTTTCTCAGGTTTACAAAATTCTTTACTTCTTCCTTTTGCTGACACCTCTGAATTCTAAATTCATTTAGTGCTAATAGTTAAGAAAATAAAAGTCCTGTATCCAACTTCCTGAAAATTACAATGTATCTTTTGAGTGTAGGCTGTGGATATTACAGAGAGATTAAGATGCATGGTCTTTTTAATTTAAAAAGTTACTGATCAGGATTAGATGGGGTAATATACTAAATGGATTAAGAAGATAAAAGTGTGTTTTTCTCTTATGTAAAGAAGTCAGGGGTAGATGGCCCAGGACAGGCTAGCTGGCTTCATGATCATGAGAAACCCAGGCTTCTGTATTGTTCTATGAAGTCTCATGGTCTGAAATGGTTACTGAAATTCCAGCCATCATTACTACATTCTAATCAGACAGAAGGAAGAAGAAGAAAATCATATGTAGCATTCAAGAATGGTCAGAACTTAGACATATCCATATCCAGCTACAGGTAATGCTGGAAAATGTTGACTTGACTTTAGTGGCCATATGTGCCACTAAAACTAGAATTCTATTACTTAGGAAAAGAGGTAAATTGGGTATCAGAGAACAATGAGAAGTCCTGGGCGCATATTTCCAGACTCGATGCTATAGCAGTTTCTGTTTTCATGACTCAAGGATTACTTTATTTTCTTCTTTGCCCCAAACATACAGTTACTATAAGAAGTTAAAAGGCCCTTGCTTTTACTTTTGTTAGCCTACGAGTGCACATTTGTCTGGTCCACATCAACTGGGGTCTCTTAATAAACAGGTCTGTCTAATCCAGGAGGAAATGTGTAAGGGAGTTGCAGCCGAGCCCAACTCTGCCTGAATCTGGGTGGGTTTCATTCTCCCCGCTGAGAGCTCAGGTCATACAGACAATAGCAAGACAGGGCCTCAAGTGGCAGGGCCTACGTCAATGATGTGATTTCCCAGGGTCTGAGACTGGCCTCTCAGCTCATAACTGCAAGTAATTTTCTTAGAGACTCATCAGCCTGGTTTTGTGAGTCTCAAGAGCGAAATGAAACTGTAATGATATCATGAACATCCTCAAAAATAATTAGATTTGAGGGAGTTTCATTGCCTAAAGGCACAAAGAGTCCAACCCCCACCCCCTTTCCTGAGAAGGTCCAGGAGAGATAGGTAACTTGTCAGAGGACACTCAGCTAGTTATAAAATTACCTCTGGCCTTATTTGCAAATCTACATGCAGGAAATGATCTGCATCTGTTCCAGCCTCATCTTTAGAAGAACACATCAGGCCTGTGGTTCACCTACTTCAGGAGCAGCTTTTTAACACTAGCCCCTGCATGGGTCCACAGGAAGATACCAGTGCCCCTGGATGGGACCAGGTTGGGCCAACCTCTCCCTTGGGCACTGGAATTATTGCTCGGTTCCCAGATTTCTAGTTCTCCCCAGTGACCACAGCTTGCAGGTACACGCTGTCTCTGGGGAACTCAGATAATGCATGTTTGTTCTGTGTTTAAACAGTGGGAAAATTGTATATGCTCATGGAATCATCAAATTGGAAGAGACCTTGAGATCATGTTTCCTCAATTCCTTGACTTCTCAGGGGAGAAAACTAACCTCCAGCAAGATGAGGACCTTGACTCAGCCAAGATCCTGTTTCTTACTTAGGATTTAGGGGAAACCCAAATTAATTAATAATTGCTATTTACATAATCAGTCTCTGAAAACTAATTGCCTACTTTAGATGAAAAGGGAAAAGTGAGGTTCTTCAAAGCCTGCCTCACACTTAGAATCAGAGGCCAGAAGCTAGTTTTACAAAACATTTTATTAACAGCAGAGCTTTACAAAAATAAAATTAATACAAACCATTTTACAATATAATTTACACAACTATCCTCTTGAAAAAGGGATGTTTGACCATAACACATAAACTACATTCGTATTCGTTAAGTCACTTTGTGGTATAAATACGTTTTTATCATAATTTTCTGTAGCAAAAGTACATACCAAGAAGAATGAACAGTGGACAACAAATCCTGTTTTGTAATTCTTCCAATGCAAAATTCGTCTCTGGCCAAAAATAAATTAACCAAAGCAAAGCAGAACAGTCGTCCCTCTGTTCAACATGCACAGTTCTTTTCAATTATTTGGAGTTTATCTGACAGCGACGCCGCATTAATCTGAAACCGCGTGGCACCGAGTCTGGTAACAGAACCCCGAAGCCTTCTCCAGTGTCTCCCTTCCGCTGTTTACTCTGGATTGTGCCAAGGTAAATACGGGCCCCAAATGACTCTGGCAGTCGTGGGTCTCAAGTGTCCTCGTTGTGCACCGAACTTTGGAGCCTCCTGGAGGCTAGCGGCGTGTCAGCCAGGATGACCTTGGCTCCAGAGCCTGCGCAAGGCCTAGGAGACGTACTGCGCCCCGCCATGCGGCTGGACCTCGGTGACGCCCCACCCGACCACGTTACCCCGGCGGCTGCAGGACTCGGGCCCCGCGGCCTCGGCCACCTCCTCCGGGCGCAGCGCGCGGTCCCACAAGTTCAAGGCCGTCACTCTGCCCGCGAAGGCCCGGGCCTCGTCGAAGCCGCCGGCACAGCAGCCGTTCTTCTCCTGGCCCAGCTGCAGCGCGCCGCCCTCGGGGACCACGTGGCCCCTGGCCTTCCCCGCCGCAGCTGCCACCAGCTCGCCGTCCACCCACAGTGACGCGCGTCCATCTGCGGAAGTCCAGGTGCCGCACAGGTGGGTCCACCTGCCCGGGGAGACCGCGGTGTCGGCCACCAGCGTGTTCTCCTCTCCGCCCACCACAAACGCTGTGGACCCAGGGCTGAGGTACAGCTGGATCTCGTAGGGACTCCTCTTGGTGCCGTAGGAGAACAGCACGGTCTTGTTCAGTACCTCTGTGGCTTTGACCCAGATGCACACACTGAGGGACTCGAGCGTCATGGGTCTCACGGGGTGCACGCTTCCAAAGATCTTCTTGGAACGCATGGGGAATAAAAGCGCCGTTTCACAGCCTAGAGCAGCAAGAAGTTAGGAATAAGGAAAAAAAAACAAAAACAAAAAACCTCAGAACTAGGCTGCATTTAGTTATTTTAACACAGGCACGTTAATAACTATAATTGACAACTATATGCAGTGTTATATTATCACTTAAGGGGCCTCCCGTCTAATCTCTGTAGAGCAAAGAAAATGAAAAGAAAGTCATCTGTCTTACTCAATGAAGCATCTGGATAGAGAAGTGAACACCCGGATAGGCCACCCAGTCCAAACCCAGTAATATCGATCTCCCCTCCCACTTAACTTTTTTTTTTACTGTTGAATCACCATGAGCCAACTTCAGACAGTGAGCCTATAATTCCCAGGGGTTCAGAGCTCAACTGACTTCCCTCTTCTTGACTTCTCTAGCCTCCTAAAATAATAAACTCGTGAAACCCAGTGGACCTGCCTCATTATATGTGGCTGTTCTCCACGTCTTTTCCAACAAAATTGTAGCACAATGATGTTATTGGAGAATACATTTTAATATACCATATGTTCTCAGATGTTTGAAGTTGTGAACTTTTAAAAGTTTTCAGAAAAATAATCTTTGAAAGCAACAATGTATAATAATGATGACTAATCAGTATTCATTCTGGGCACCAGATACTGTGCTAATCCATTGGTGTGTTATTTTAATCCGTCCTCACACCAACCCTAAAAAATAGACTTTTTATTCCCATTTTACATATGAGAAAATGAGGCAAAAAGAACTTGTCTGTGCTTCCATAGTTGATACATTTTAAAACTGGAATTTTAACTTAGGCAGTCTGGTTAGAGAAGCCACACCTTAAACATACTGCTTCCAAATAATAAAATCCTTGGTTTGGGCTAGGAAGCTGGAATTCAATTTATTTTGCTGCTCATGAGTACTATGCAGCTTTTGATGAGTCCCATCATCTCCGCAGGCCTCACTGTTATCTATAAAAAGCCCTTCTATTTCCCAAGTCTGTAAGCCACAAGTAGACAGCACTCAAGAAGAACTGGGTAGTCCAAGGACATGCTTAAAAATTCCTACTTTGTTCACATCCTTATAAATATTAGTTGAGTGGTAACAGAAAAGCTTAAGAGGAATTAATTCTTCCAAGGGTCCTGGTTTGAGAACATATTTCTGCTAAGGAAGACTTCTGAGGAGAGGACTTTCAAACTTGGGGTGAGAGTTCATGAACTCCCACCTCTGTCCTTCTCAAGGCCACAGGAGCATCCAGGAGCTGGGGATGCTACAGGGAAGACCTTCCAGGGTCTTTTGGAAATGATGATATTGAAATTTTAACAGGTGGGCTCTCTGTGTGAAAAAGAATTTTTTAAAAACTAAATTAGAGCCAGACATTCACTTTATAACAAGCTAAAGGTGTGCTCTAAGATGGTTTTGAAAGTAGACTCCCAGAACATTTCAACACTAACTGGTGAATAGGAAGAACTTGCAGGAACCAAACACCCATGCAAGGGGTTGTAAACTGTGCTCAACTCCTACAAATGGCTGTGAGCTGGCTTTGTCCTGAAAAGATTAAGCACATGTGGACTTAAACTTTTTGTGATGGTCAAAAGAAAGCCTGAAGTTCAGGAAATCATATAAAAGTAACTACAATATTAATTCACAAAACTGATTCTGGTACTCTGGAAAATGCAATCTGTTCCCTGAAAAAGTTAATGCCAAGGTTTTAAAAATTAATTTTTAAAATGAAATTACTAAGTCTGAATTTTTTCTAGATGCAGGCATTAATTAAAAAATAAAGTTCATAGAACAAAAGATTACCCTATCCCAGGGCATGGGAGATATTCTGGTCTGTTAAATTTTAGTCAAGTGGTGTTCAAGAGAGTGCCTACTGCAATCTAATTAACTGACTTCCTGTTTAAATAAGCCCAGGCGGTCAGGATCGCATTCCAGAGCATTCCTGGCTGTGTCTGGGAGACCCTGCTTCTCTCTAGGCTGTGCTGCTATATGCCTTCATAGAGTGGAGCTATGTGTTGGCTTTTTTTTTTTTTTTTTTTTTTTTTTTTTTTTTTTTTTGGTGGGCTTCCTTTAGGGGCCAGTGACTGAGGTTCTTTATGCCTCTTTAAAATGTCAGAAACTCTCTCATGAAATGGCTTTTAACTAAGATGTTTTCCTAATTATATTAACAAAGACCAAACAAAATTAAAACCAGCTTCTTAGAAAGCTGACAACAGAAAGATTAGGAATCCCTTAGGATCTGAACTGGCAGGAGACCAGAGGACAAATTAAAGCTTTTGGGTAAAAGTATTATTGAATGTAGTAAGAATTGACATTTAGAATTCATAAGTATATCCCTCTTCTGCTGTAACTAATATGCAAAAGTGAAGAAGAAAATTAGGGCAGCTCTTCTGTTTTTTGGGTACATTTTGTGTACACTGGCTTTATGTGGTTTGCAAAGCACAGAAATTTCATGCATTAACATAGAGAAATTATCATTTGTCTCCTCTCACATGAAGGCTGTATTTTATATTCAACTCTATGTTTTGTCTCCTCTGAAGCCCTATTTAATATTTAAGAAAATATGCCCTGTACTGCTAAACAGTCCTCTGATACTTGGCAAAGATCTACATTCTGGCATGGTTTCCAAGAGTTTAAAGGAACCACGCTCTCACACATGCTATAACTCCTTGCCTTATCTGCTAGAAGTTGTTTTATTGGAAATGATGGGAAGGATGGCATTGTTTGTTTTTGTTTCTGGAGATTCTTATAAAAAGTTTGATATATTTTCTGACATGACACGAATTTTCTGAAACAATCCCAAATGATTATTACCTCACCATTTCTTAGAAATTTTGACTAAGAGTATTACTTAGCTCCAAGTCTTTTTTTCTCTTTCTTTGACCAACTTCAAAACGCATTATATTATTATAACCCAAGTCTGTTGGGAGGTTCATGGATGTCACGGGGTCTGTTCCCACAGGTTGCACCTAGTGGGGACTGTCTTTCTTCGCGGCCCTGATCCTCTGGGTCGGGCAGGACCGCCTGCACCTAACTCTGGCAGGTCTCGCACACCCTCCTTCTTCCACGGTCCAACCAATCCCACAGACCCTGAGCGCTGGCGGGGGAGGAGGAGCCCTGGGGGAACTGCTGACCCTTTGGGAGATCATATTCTGCCAAGTCTCCGGCTGGGAATAGGCCCGGAGGAGGAGCCGGCGGGGCCCCTGAAATAGCGCGGGAAACCGGAGCTCCAGCAGAGAGCGGAGCAGGACAAAATTAGAAGACGTGGAAATCCCTAACCGAGGGAAGCTGAGCCGCGCGGGTCCCGGTCACAACCGGCCAATGGAGCCCCTGCAGCGCCTGGCGGGATAGGGTGTCAGCGGCCTTTGACTGATGGCCAAGCCCCAGCCTTCCTCTGGGCGGCCCAGGCTGGGGATGATTCTAAGGGCAGGCTCCGCCTCGCGTGCAGCTCTGTGCCCGTGGCCCGGCTTGCAGCAGCAGAGCTCCGTGGTGGTTTCTGCTGCAGAGGAGCCGCGTCTCGTACCCGCGCCGTGCTTACCTGCCGGCAGCCAGCGCCCGGCCGCCCAGCCCTGCAGGGCGCGCAGCTCGGCCTGCGTCCGCCGCAGCTCCTCCAGCAGTGCGCCCGGCGCCTCTGCGCCCTCCAGGCGCGCCAGCCTGCGGCCCGCGTCGCGGCTCGCCTGTAGCAGCTCATCCAGCGCGCCCTCCAGCCGGGCCTCCGCGGGGCACGGCCGCGCCAGGCCTCCGGCCAGCCGGCCCAGCTCCGCGCGCAGCCTCTGCAGCTCGCCGCGCAGCAAGTCGTCGGTGGCCTGCAGCAGCATGCCCTCGCGCATCTGCGAGTTCTCCAGCATGATGAACAGCTTGTCCCACTCCGAGTGCTCCCGGCTGCAGTCGCACGGCGTGGCTAGAGCGGGACACACAGGTTACCGCCAGGTCTCCGTTGGGAGTGCTCGGCGAAAGCCGACCTCCCTAGGTGGTCCCCGGGCACAGCCTGGTCCCACCCAGCACCCCGCTTCCTTTTGAGGACCGTAAAACAGCACGTAAATATCTCAAAAATGAAGGAAACCAGTCCCAGAGAGTTTAGGTTGAACTCTAGGAAATTGCCGTTTTTGCAGCTAGAGTTAGCCAAATGTCCAACTCACGATGTGTCTGCTGCAGAAAAAAACTTTCGAAACCTCCCGCTTTCCTCAAGTATCTCTCCCTTTTGCAAAAGCAAACAATCATCTTTAGCTTGTTCCCTTAGCTACAAAGTATATGTACCTTATTTAGACCAAAAGGAGCGCGATAGGTAATTGGGGTTAGCAGAGAAAGTTGAAAGAAACTTACGGTCCTCAGTGGGGTGGAGTCCGTTGAATATTTCGTTCTCCATGTTCACATACATGAGATCATAATCATCCGAGTTCTCGGCCAACGCTGCAGCGCAGACGGCGCAAAGCAGAACCACAGGGAGATGCATTGCGGGAGGAGACCAGTTCTTCCCTGGCTGGCGGGAGGGGAGCAGGCAGGGGCTCCGGTGAGGGAGAGCGGGGAGTGAGAAGGAGAGCCTGCGCCAGAGCTTAATAAACCCTGCGAAGCCTGAATGGGGATGAGTAATGCCGGTGGCACCGCACCACACCAGAGTTCCCCTGGATTTGGGGGAGGGGGCTGGATGGGAGGGCGAGGGGGACGTGGAAGTTGCGCAACATTAAGCCACAAAGTTTACACTGCAGTCAGAGGAGGGTCAGAGGGGAAAGAAGGGAGAAACCCGGCTTGACAGTCCCCCTGAGGATTCCCTGTTGTAACTTGAATTGTTAGCACCAGGGATGAGGGGGCGGGGGAGAGACGTAACTCAGCGGGAATGGAGGTGTGAATGCAAATAATCATTTCGGCATTTGGTGTGAGTTTTTATTATTTCACAACCATTTACAGAAAACTTTTTTTTTCACTTGTCCTTTGGACACTTTTCCGCTATGAAAATGGCTCTCTGATTCCAAGATAAACCAACCCAAAGAATTTCTCTGACTCTAGAAGCCAAGTTGCTTCTGAGTTATCTTGTCTTTAATCCTTTAGGAGTTGAAACTATACTTTTACAAACACATTTTAGATAGCAGGCACAGTACAAATGGGTAAGCCTAAAATGGAACGGAGCTGGGGGAGAGGGTATATTATAAATGGCTTTAGGCATGTTTCTTTTCATAACTTAGTATTACATGGACGTTATGTTATTCTGTGAGGCTTAGAGGAAAGGATCATATGATAAAAGTAAATTTAGTAACTCCTTCTGACAAAATATGGAGAACTATGACAACTGAAAAGCCTCCTGTAAAAACATCTAGCAACAAATTTTAAAAATCTAGAAATGTGTTTACATTATAATAATATTAATAAAAATTTAAAACATTTAGATGGGTTCCAAAGCCAGATGGGTGTTACACTACACGCCTGTAATCCCAGAGACTCAGGAGGCTGAGCAGAAGGATCACAAGGTCAAGGTCAGCCTGGACCATTTAGCAAGACCCTATTTCAAAGAGAGGGGGGTGGGGGCTGAGGATGTAGCTCAGTGGTAAAGTGCTCAATAAAGTAAGAAAACTATCCAGTACCAGAAGGGCAGGGGCAGGGTCAAGGAGGATGGGTCATCAGCCCTAAGCAAGTGTAGATGACTATGTGGGAACAGAGCTGGGGCAGAGGATGGGTTGTTAGATGTGAGACCTTCCTAGGGCCAGGACCCTCAGAGGTCTACAGATTAGACTTCAAGGGTAAAACCCCACTCTGCCCAAGCATATGAAAACAGGAATCAAGTGTGGCTCTCTTCCACTGAACTCTACAAGACACCTAAGGGTTGATGACTTTGAGCCTCAAATGTTTGGATTGCAGAGGCATACCATCTGCCACAGTAAAAAATGATGCACAATCATGGATATTTCAACATGTGGGGGAATGAACCATCATACCTGAGAAATCAACAGAGCCAAAACAGTAAAACACCTCTCCTAATAACTTCATTTATTTAAAATCTCAGCTCAAAACTAGAAAATAAGTTTAAAATTATTCCAAGAACTAAAAGAAGGAAGTAGGAATATGAGAAGGAATAAGATATTGTCACACTGATTGACGCACACCTGTAATCCCAGCAGATCCTGAGGCTGAGGCAGGAGGATCCTAAGTTCAAAGCCACCTTCAGCAATTTAGTGAGGCCCTAAGCAATTTAGCGAGACCCTGTGTCTAAATAAAAAGTGGCTGGGAAGGTGGCTCTGTGGTTAAGCACCCTTGGGTTCAATTCCCGGTACCAAAAAAAGTAAAAGACTAGGTAGGTTTTCTTAATAATTAAATATAACTTCTAAAACTTAATAAACTAATAGAAAATGTTAAAAGTGTGCAGAATTGATTAAAAGGCAAATTGGTCAAAGCTAAAGAGAGTATTAATGACCTGGAAGACAGACATAAGAAAATAAACCAAAATACACTCATTTTTCTGTTTGGTTTCTGAAATCCTTTCAATGTTTGTTTAGGGGTATGATTTATTAAAAAGTTAATTTTTTCTTTGCTCAAGACTGTTTGTTGTAATTTTTAGGACAACCTCCAAAACCAAAAAGAAATAGATGTCCAAATACAAAGAATAGAGATAATTAAAAACAAACAAAAACAACCCCAAACCTCTTTGATCTATTTAATAGAACATTAGAGGAAAGAAAGGCTCAGAAAAATCAAGATCCACAAAAAGCACAATAGGATGTGGCTAAAAACAAGTCCAAATAGAACGATAATCACCACAAATGAAACATTTTTTTCCTTAAGAGACAAAGGTCATCAGATAGGAATATTTTGAAAATTCAACTATATGTCACTGTCACTTCTGATAGAGACCAACATCTAAGACATAAAAGAAATGTTGAAAGTTAAAAAATAAAATAAAATGGAAAGGAATGAAGGTAACCTATGAGGCAAAAAGAAAAAAAGAACTGTTCAAAACACCAGTACAGCTGTGTTACTATCTGGTAAAACAGATATCTAGGGTAGTGGCACAATTGAAAACAAGGATAGTCTCAAAGGATAATTAAATAAAATTATGATTAACAAAACACTTCACACTTGGAAGTATCTAGTAACATTTCAGAAAATATATACCAGAAATTGACAGAATTATAAAAGAAATTAACAAATCGCTGATCATAGAGGGAGAAGTTAACAAAATTGGTGAATTCATCTGTGGCTATAGGACACAGAAACTTCAACCATAAATTTAGAAGTTGTTGTAATAAAGTATACAGTGCCTGACAGTTTGATAGGCAATTTCTACCAAATATGCAAGGGACACATAATCCCCATCTTATTCTAAGTGCTTCTGATAAGAGAATGTGCAGGAATGTGCTAAATTCATCTCATATGTCTTAGTACTTTTTTTTGTGTGTGTGTGGTGCTGGGGATTGAACCCAGGGCCTTGTGCATGTGAGGCAAGCACTCTGTCAACTGAGTTATATCCCCAGGCTTAATAATTATGATATAATTAGTATAATTATAATACCCAAAAGAGAATGGACATTATTATAGAGGGATAGTGAGGTGATCTCATTTAAAAACATAGATATTGATACTATATATAAAGAATATCCAAACAAACACAGAAATGTATGCATAAAATACATCATAACTAAGTTGAGTTTAATCTGAGATTGCAAGATGATTAATCTTAGACCATCTATGAGTTTATTACATTAGCTGCTTCAATAAGAATCATATGATCATGTCAACAGATGGGAAAAAGCATTTGATAAAATTCAGCCCTCAAATCAAACTAGAAAACAGATGGGAACTTACTTAGACAGATAAAAATACCAAAACTGTTAGGTTCCCATCAATGGGACATAATACTTGAGAAAAATCAACTCAGTAGAGGAAAGATTTATTTTTGCTCACGAACTCAGAGGTCTGGGTCCTTGGTCACTGTGCACTGTTGCTTATGGGCCCTCAGTGAGGCAGAACATCATGGTGGGGAGGGTGTGGTAGAGCAAAGCTGCTGACCTCGTGGCAGAGAGGAGGCAGAGATAGAGAAAGGGGCAAGGGACAAGATATGCCCTTCAAGGACATGCTTCTATGACCTACTTCTCCAACCAGGCCCCACCTCCTGAAGCACCTATCACCTCCCAGTACCACCACAGGCAGACAAACAAGCCTTTAGTACATGGCCTTTGGGGGGACATTTTAGATTCAAACTGTAACAAAGACCAACACAAACAGATACAAATAGGACTGTAAATTATAAAAGTATGCTTCCTTGGAAAGGTATTTGTTAAAAACAGGAATAACATAAGGGTGCTCAGGGATGTGGCTCTACTCATTGGAGAATAAGAGATTCCAGCCAGTGAGATAGGACGTCAGGACGTGAGATGAAAGAACATAAAGATGGAAAGAAAGAACCTCTCATCAATCATCACGCGTTGATTACCCACACGCAGAAAACCCATAAGACTTAAAAGACATTATTAATAAAAGAATTGAGCAAGCTTTGCTAGATGGAAGAGCAACATACAAAAAAATCTATTGCTTTCTTAATACTAGCAGATAAATTGAAAATATCCTTTGGTGGAGAAAGCATCCATTTATAGTAGCAGCAACATATGTAGGATACCTCTGCATCAATTTAATAAAAGATACATAAGGCAGAGCCAATATTACAGCCCTTTCTTGAAAGACATAAAAAATATCTACACAGATGGAAAGATAAATCATATTCTTGAATGGAAAGACTTAGTGTCATGAAGATGTCAATTATACCAGTCTATATATTCAATATGGAAAAAGAATCCAAGCCTATTTTTGAAGGAAGTTGATAAACTGTTGCTAAAATGTTTATATAAGTCATCCAAGAGGAATTTAAAGAAGTAGAAGGTGAGGAAATTTCCCCTATCATGATTTATTATAAGGTTATTGTAATTAAGAAAATGTGGAATTGATGAGTGGTAGAATAGCCCAGAAACAGACCCAGCAAGTATGCAAAACCTGGCATATCAAAGAAGTGCTGCAGATCAGAAAAGCAATGCTGGCCACTCTGTAAGAGGTGCTGGACAACTGTTCTTACACAAAGAAAAAACTAGAATCAGGTTCTTTCCTCATATGTACAAAAGCAAATTCCAAATAGATTAAAGGGTTAAAAAATGCTTTTAGGAGAAAATATTTTTGTGAACCTGAAAAAGCTTTCTCATTAACTACACAACAAAAACCCCTCATAAACCATGAAATTAAAAATTGAAAAACAAACCAATTTAAGATTGCTACTTCAAATTGATAAACCAACAAATAATTATCTCCCAAATAAGTAAAAATTTTTCTAAAAATTCATAAGAAAAACACAAACATTCCAATAGAAAGTACAGAAAGGATATGAATGGCTAAATCACAGGAGAGGAAATGACTGGTAAATACACTTTAAAAGGGTGCACAACTCACAAACCATTAAGATGAACACCAAAAACATGAGATATGATCTTGCACCCCCATCAGATTAGCAAAAGCCAGGGAAAGCCAGTGGCCATCAAGATCAAATGCTGGGAAGGAAACAGAGCCACAGAAACACCAGTGCTGCTGGTTGGAATGGAAATTCCCATAATCCTGGTAGTAGGCAGAATAATGCCCCCCAGAATGTGCACATTTCATCCCTGCAACCTGTACACATTAGACAGAATTGGTATGTAAAACCATCCAGATTATCCAGGCGGGCTCAATGTAATCGCAGGGGTCCTTAAAAGTGAAAGAGGGAGCCAGATGGGGTGGCTCATGCCTGTAATCCTAGTGGCCCGATAGTCTGAGGCAGTAGAATAAAAAATTCGAAGTCAGCCTCAGCAATTTAACCAGGCCCTAAGCAACTTAGTGAGACCCTGTCTCAAAACAAAAAAATAAGAAGGGCTGGGGATATGGTTTAGTGGTTAAGTGCCCCTGGGTACAAAAAATATATATGGTGGGGGGGGGGTGGGCTGGAGACGAACACAGGTATGTGCTCAGTGTCTCAGGATCCACAAGGAACCAAGCCTTGCCTGCAGTTGGTCTTCACCTGGTGAAACTCATGTCAGACATCTGAACTCCATCGTCACTCTAGTTTCTTACACAACTATAGAAAACTAACACCATGGCTTTACAAAAGAAATTCAGGAACATCTATAAACTGACATTCCAGGGGCACACCACCATCTTGCTGCTGAATTATGTGGTCCAGGGGACTGTGAACTTCACCTGAGAACATTCTAGAAATTCAGAAATGCTTCCTGATTAAAAAGAAAGTGTTAATTTGTGAGTAAAATTTATAGGATCTCTATATCTAGCTGTCTTCATCAGTCTGGTCCAGAAAAGGTCTTCTGCATTGATTTTTGTATTATTTGATTAAAATTGAAGTCAGCTGAAATGACTAATCTCGGGATTTCCCCTTCAACACTCCCCGGGCCTTTAGCCAGCACTATACCAAAAGCCATGGCAGTTTCCCGTCCTGCAGTCCAGCTGCAGTCCATTCAACATGACCTCACTCATCAGTTGATCAGAGTATATACACAAGTGCATTCTAGGACCTGATGTGTTCCGTACAGATGGTGTACTGCATTAAAACTTCCTGACCCTTTAAAGAGAAGCTCTTAGTAAAAACAAACAGCAAACAAACAAAATAAGTTATTTAAAATCACAATGTTGAAACTAGACTCTGATAAACACAACTTCTTTTAAAGAGAGAGAGAGAGAGAGAGAGAGAGAGAGAAGGAAGGAAGGAAGGAGACTGAGTATTTCTACTCACCTGTACTGTGGCCATGTTTGAGATTAATTCTATGAAGTGCATATGGAAAAAGCAGCTCTTGTTATTTTTTTATACATTTGGTTTTATCCAGAGTTACCCTTTCACTGAATGTAAATATTGATATTCTGAAAATCCTAGCCATCTTTCCTTAATGCTTGTAACTAAATGTCTCTTATATGTAAGGTTGTTCCCAGTACCTAATGAAGGGCTGTATGTTTCATTTCTGCTGATCTGAGTCTTTCTGGGTAGGTCTCCTATACACAAAGCCAAGTTTAAAGTAAAAGTAAACAGAGCCAAGACAACTCTTGTTCAAGAGATCCCTAGAAACCAATCCCCCAAGACACTTAAGTACTTGAGAGGATTTTGAAAAACAAAAAATCCATACCATAAAGCGATAAGCAGATGTTTCCCATGTGTCGTTTGCAGATCAGTCCCTGCAGCTTATATGACCTTTTTCTCTTGAAATTTTGCCATTTTAAATGCAGTTATCTTGTATGTCTTTGAGGCAAAACACATGTGACAAACAAGCTGAATCTAAACTGCTCTTGAAATCGTGCAGAAATTGGGGATTTAAATTTGCAAGGCTACTTTCTAACCTCTCCAGGGCATAGTTTCCAGATCATTCTTCTGATGCTTCACCTTTGTGGCTCAGGAATGTGGGCACATTCCTCTGCACGCCTTTTTGGTTCAGTTTCACAGAGTTTCCCAGGTTCCCTCTGTGACCCTGCTGGCTTTTCACTTCAACATCAAGGATTCTTGATCAGAGCCGTTTCCTTCTCAAGGATGTGGTCTGTGACTGTCCCTCAGGTGGCATGACTTGGGGAAACTGTTCATAAGGTAATAATGCTGATTATATCACAAGGTGTTTCCTTTTAGGGTATCAGTTTAAATCAAGCTTTAAGTGATTTTTGAGAACAAGATGCTTTGTGATTTTGTGTGTTTGTTTTTATGCCAGGGATGGAATCCAGGGGCGCTTAACCACTGAGCCCCATCCCCAGCCCTATTTATTTGTTTGTTTGTTTGTTTGTTTGTTTTGGAGACAGGTTTATCTAGGGCCTCCAACTTGCTGAGGCTAACTTTGAACATGCGATCCTCCTGCCTCAGCCTCCCAAGTTGCTGGGATCGCAGGCGTGTGGCGATGCTGTGTGTTTTCAACAGAAGTGGTGGCTGGGGTCTGTACTATTGCGTGTGTGAGTACAGAGGAGTTGCTTTGGCAATGTGGCATTTCTGTGGTTGTGAGCTGGTGACATCGCCACTCCCTTGTGTCTCCTCCACAGGAAACACCATGTTGCTGAGGGTGCTGCCTGCCGTGTGTGAAGAGCAGCCTCAGCCCATCCACCGACACCTGACAGGGCTCCTGGCCTTGATGCCTCAGCTGGAGCAACCAGAGCAGTACCATCTCCTGCGGCTTCTGCACGTGGCAGCAAGGAGGCGACAAGTGGAGGTAAGAAGTGTGTTCAGACACCGTGGTCCACACAACCTGCACGGTTCCGGATGGTGGGACAGGATGTGAGCGCAGTGTTCCCTCACCCATCTCCAAAGGAAGGCCTTCACCTCCTTTTACGAGCACATGTAAGTATACACACACGTGTATTTGGTGAGGAACTGGCTCATGCAGTAATGAGGCCAAGCTGTCCCATCTGTTGTCTTAAAGATGGAGACCCAGGAAAGACAGTGACGCAGTTCAAGTGCACACTCCTGAGAACTGGAGGACCAATGGTGTCCAGCCCTGTCTGGGGGCAGCTGAACACCAGTGTTCCTGCTCAAGCAACAAGGCAGAGCCACTCTCCCTTCCTGCAGCTTTTTGTTCTGTTTAGGTCCCCAACCATTGGATGGTGCCCTCCTTCGATGGAAGGGCAATCTGCTTGAGTCAGTCTACCCATTAAAGTGCTGATCATGTCCCAAAATATTTTCACAGGCCTTTCGGAAATAGCGTTTATGCAAATATCAGAGCACCTGAGACCCAGTCAAGTGGACACATAGTTAACCACCACAGGTAGTAAAAGTCACCAAGTGCAAACTTGTAGCCATTGTAGGATGACTTTCCTGTCAGTCTAACAGGGCTACATAGGATGCCTCTTTTACCCCTGGAGCTACTGCTGACCTGGAGGACACCCAGAGAGGAGCTAGAGGGTGCCAGGAAGGAGGAAGTGGAATTGGATTCTGAAGGAATCCAACACGCATGCTTAGCCAAGATGGATGGTGAACCCCAGGCTATATCAATTACGGTGGCACCTGTGCTCCCTCCCCCTAGAGTGTCAATATTTGGCTTCAGGGGATGGGTGGGTGCAGGCAGTCATTTACCGTGGACAGCATATGGAAGGGACGCTTAGGAAATGACCATGTGAGTATAGGCTGCCAATTCAAAAAGGGCAGAGAAAACCAGGAGAGTTAAAAAAAAAATACACACACACACACACACACACAGTAAGAATAAAGAAATGGAAGGTGTGTAAAGAAATATTAGAAAGGACAGAGTGCTGGAGGAAGCTAGGGAAAGTGTTCCAGGGTGCAAGTGGAGAAGTAGGTTTCAGAAAGGATTAAGGATGAAAGGAAGGTTGAAGGTACAGTGTGGGTGAGGAGTGGCCTGGAGGGTCACTGGTCCCCTCAAGGGAGGCCACTGAGTGGACTCCCAGGGGAGGTGCATTCATCAGCTACTGGAGCTATGATAAAGCACACCAACTTAGTGGTTTAAAGCAACACGAGTTTTTATCTTTAGAACTCCGCAGGTCAGGATCAGCGGGGCTGATTCCCTCTGGGGATCTGGGCATCTGTTGTCCTTTCTGACTTCCAGATGTGGCTGGTGTTCCATGGCTTGTGCCTTCAACTCTCATCCCTGCTCTTCTCATCCTGTCTCCATCTCTGCCTCTGGTACCCTCTTCTCCCTCCCTCCTAGGAGGATGCTTTTGGCCACACGGGGGCTGTCCACATACTTCAGGCTAATCTGCCCATCTCAAGATCCTTAACTTTATCCCATCTACAGAGTTCCTTTGGCCACACAAAGTAACACACATGCAAGTTCTGGGGACTGAAACATGGATATCTTTGGGGGACCATTATTCTGTCTGCCACAGGAGGAGCCTGGGGAACAGGTGATATGGGGAGAAGGGACGAGTGACCCAAAGTCCAAACGTGGCTTCACAGACACAACTGGTGTGCCATTCTATCTGTGCATTGAGAGCAGGAGCAAAGCACACATCGTGGGGTGGGGGGGGGGGGGTGGGGTTCAGGAGAAGTTCCAGAGGGATCTGAGGAGCGGATCATAATTCAAGTTGTTTCCCAGGGGTAAAGGCTGG
Source organism: Marmota flaviventris (assembly GCF_047511675.1). Taxonomy (NCBI): domain Eukaryota; kingdom Metazoa; phylum Chordata; class Mammalia; order Rodentia; family Sciuridae; genus Marmota; species Marmota flaviventris. Next base: position 112,467,858 of record NC_092505.1, on the reverse strand, counting down.
ATATGAAGGTAAATGAAGCCAAAAGGAGGCTCACTTAAAGGATGAGGAGGGAAAAGGGCTGGGGGCCACCCACCCAATATGGTGGGATGCAAGAGAGAGAGAGGACACCCCCCACCATGGTACTCTAGGAGCTTCCATCCAAACGCTGTGCTGCCCAGAGGCCCAGGGAGGGCTTATGAGCCCTGTCCTCACAACCTCCAGAAGGTTGTCCTGGATGAACTCTCAGGCCACTGAGCCTTAACATCCATGCTTGCTACTCTTTCCTAGCTGTTCCAGTCCTTTAGATGGCAGCTAAAACATGCCGTGACTCTTCTCTGGCTCCTTTCTCCCTCCGTTCCCACCATAGCAGAGTTTCACATTGTAGTGAAGTTGTCTGTACTGACCCCTCTCCTCTGGGCCACCTTGACCCAGGCAGGTGCTTTAGACATGAGAACCTCCTGATCATCCCACATCCCCAGGGCTGGTACTGCACCTGGGGTGGACACAGAAGTCCTTTCATGGCTATTTGCTACATGGATGAGTTAGTATTAGTGCCTAAATCTGTGGGGAACTTGATCATTTTCAAGGCCTTTTTATTTACATTTAATATCTCATTAAATCCTGCAAATAACTCTGTGATGTGTTATTTGCCCCCCTGTTTTTTGTTGGTCAAAATGGATCCTCTGCAAAATAAACTTGCCCCTCGTCACCTGTGTAGTAAGCATTGAGACAGGTCCAGGGCTTTGAAGCCAGACCCTCTGGCTCCAGCTCCCTCCTCTCCTGGCCTAGGGAGGTCACTGAATCCCTTCCACTTGAGAAGCTGCGAGGGGGTTCTCTCAGCGCTGGCCCCAGCCGACAAAGGGCACTGATAGTGGCTGAGCTCATGCCATGTACCAGGCCCTGTGTGGGTGTTCTGCAGACATTACCTCATCCATTCCCCACAACAAGCTTTTTATTTTACACACGGAAAAGCCGGAGTTTGGAGAGATTACCAACAGCGGTGGAGACAGGGAGTGGCTTGGCGAGGTGGCTTTTCACACATGCCTCAGTCTTATCAGCCGGACCAGTTTTTATCTGGGTGATTCCATGTCTTTCTCCAGTCAGAATAGCCTCCCCAAAACCACCCCCTACAGACAATCGGAGTCTGACGCTAGTGAGGTGACTCCCAGAGCCAGATAGGTGAGGCCCAGTGACAGCATAACCTAGTCTGGTTCCAGCCAATGGAATCTCTCAACACTAAAAGGTTGAGGGGTCGGGCTGCAACGTATGGAGCAGGTGGGTGTTCCAGGGAAGTTGGTAGAAGGCGCAGGGCAGTGACAGTCCGAGGGCAGGCTAGACAAGAGGAGGAGGAGAGCTGAAGGCAAGAGGAAAGGGTGAGTACAGACTTGGGTGGGCATTGTGGGTGCTGAGTGTGAGTCCCGGGACCAGGAGGCCAGGGTTTGGAGGCCCCTGCGGTGACATGTGGGGACTCTGCTGTTCAGCATCCTTATAGGTGCAAGAGTCGCAAAGGGAAATAACGGCCCTGCTGGTCTCCTGTGGGCCTTCCCTTCACATGCAGGCTGCCCTCACCTGCCCCTTAGCCCTTCTGCAACTCTCTGGGCCTAAGCTGCCACAGGCCGTGAGATGCAGGAGTGGCCGGTTCAGCTCCTCTCCCCTCTGTCCTTAATTAGACAGTGGGCAAGGGGACAGGAGGAACTGTGGAGGCAGGGCTCGCTGAGAGAAGAAAGTGAGTGAGTGGTAATAATCAGAAACACAGACTGCAGCCAGGCACAGTGGCCACACCTGGAATCCCAGTAACTCAGGAGGCTGAGGCAGGAGGATTCGAGTTCCAGGACATCCTCAGCCACTTAGTGAAGCCCTAAGCAACTTAACAAGACCCTGTCTCAAAACAAAACACACACACAAAAAGAACTGGAGAGTTAGCTCAGTGGTCAAGCACCCCTGGGTTCAATGGCAAAATCCCCAGTACCTAAAAAAGAAAAAGAAAAGAAAGAAAAAATAATGCAGACTGCTGCTCTCAACTTAAATCCAGTTAATTTCACTTCAGGCAAAATAAGCAGCTAAACAGGGAAGGCTTTGACCCTGTGAGACTGTGATTAAAGTGGAACCTTGATTTCCGAGTAAGACAACTACCGACTCTCAGAGGTAGATGGTGTGGGCCTGTAGATGGGAAATGTGCAGGTTATTTCCTGTTTCCTTTTGGCCCTTCACACCACCCACCCTCTGACAAGAAGAAGACAGCCCTCTAGGTCTGGAGGGTCAAGAGTAGACCCTGGAAAGATGTTCTTTACGTAAGCTGGTGGGAGAGCTTCAGCACCCCCCCCCCCATGTTGAACTCTGGGCTGTGGTTGGCTGGGCAGGGGGACCCCATTCTTCATCTTGGCCTCTGGGCCCTTCTTTTCAAGAAACTATTCTTCCCATGAAGAGAGGCTTCCCTGCTCATGAATTATGGTTGATAACTCCAGAGAACCCTCGGGATCCATTTCTGGGAAAAGGCTGGGCAGTCAGTTTTCCAAGTGGCCCTGATGAGAATCAACGCTGTCTGTTCTTGGCCGTCACAGCCCTGCCACAGTCTAGCCAGCAAAAGGAACAGCCTCTAGCATGTGTGTGCACCTCTGTTTTCCTCAGGATGTGACCCTCTGAAGGGTGGTGCAGCCCCCTGTGGAGTGACGCTCAGACCCAGAGGAGCTGCGGGGGTGGCTGCGGGGGTGGGGGGTGGCTCCCTGCAGAGAGAGGCTTCTCACCAGGCAGCTAGAAAATTCCTCCACGCACGCCCAGTTCTGCAGCTCCTAACCGCGCTGCGGGCTCAGGTCAGCCTGGGTGTTTATTTAAAGTGAGAATTCATCCACGGAACCTCAAGAAGAAGGAGCCATGGAGTACATGGACCTCTCTCAAACAGCCCTTGGAGCCGAGCCCTGGTTGTCAATGACATGTTTTTTCATTGTGGTGGGAATGACTCATAAAGGAAAGGGTGGCAATCATTTTGTAGATTTCTTGAGATTAATGAATTTAATGCCAGTCAAACTGATTGAGAGAGAAAGTTTGGCTTCAGGGTTAATTTAAGAGGCAGTGTGAGAGTGCCCACTTGTCTCCCTTTTACTCTACACACAGGAATATAAATGTCTTTCACTGCCAATTAAGTTATGGCATGGTCTTCAGAGGACCCTGTCCTTAAGGTGCCCAAGGCCTGGAGAGATGAATCCACAAAACTTGAACTCAATGACTGAACACTAAGCTCATGAACAGCCTCATGTAGAAGCACAGAAAAGTGGGCCATGATCATAGCCGTCCAGGCTGGGGCCCTGTCCACTAGCTGTGGAGGGCTCTGGTCTGCCCTCCCTCTCATGCCCCATCCCTACCCACTCACTGACTCCAGATGTCACAGTTGGAATCTGGAATGTCCCCCAAAGGCTCGTCCCCAGTGCAACAAAGGTTCGAGCTGGGGTTTTGAGGAGTGATTGGATCATGAGGGCTCCGACCTCATTGGTGGATCAATCCATTGGTGGATCAATAGTTTGATGACATTATTGGAGGTGGTAGAAATTTTAGGAGGTGGGACCAAGTTGGAATAGGTCACTGGGGACATGCCCTGGTGACTTGTTCCTGGCCCCTTTTCTCTCTTCTTCTCCTTTTCTCCTTCTTCCCAGCTCTCCTCCACCACACCCTTCCACCATGATGCTCTGCCTCACCTCAGGCCCACAGCAGTGGAGATGCCAAGCATGGCCTGAGACCTCTGAGACCATGAGTCCTCATAAACTTTCCTCCTTCAAGTGGTTCACATCAGGTGTTTTGGTTACATCGAGGCAGTGCTGACTGACACACAGCTGGCCGTAGCCCTGGACTGTTCCTGGACAACACAGGCCTGCTTTCATCAGTCATATAGGCCTGGGTGCTCAGGCCTGTCCAGAGGGCCTTCAGAGGACAAGCCATTCCAGCAATGTGACCTGTATTTCTGAGGGGTGGCTTAGGTGACCTTCATGTGTGAACCAGGATGTTCGAAAAGACAAAAGTAGGAAGAGAGGGGCAGGGGCAAGGTAGGCAGGGTCAGAGGCTGAGGACCAGTGCTCCATACCCTCTGCAGAGCCCCAGATTACACTTCAGACCAAACAGCCCAACGGTTTCACTGCAGGTTTGCCAGTTTTGTGGAGCAGGGAAGCATTTGGGCATGTGATATGCACCTCTAGTGGGAGTCCAGCCCAGGTCCTGAGGGGGTGGGTGGACCAGAGGGAAGATGGAATTTGGAATTATGGTATATCTGTGTTCAGGCACTGTGGTGCCAGTGCCTTGCAGTGGGGCCTCGGGGAAAGGCAGAATAAGTACCCGCTGGTAAACATGCTACATGGCTGTGACCTTGCTGGATCGACCTTGGGCCATGAGAGAGCTTTGAGGTCTCTCAGGGAGGTCATGGGATCAGATTGGGGTTTTAGAATAGTTCCCTGATGGCACTGAGGAGAATAGAAGGCACAGGCTTGGGGCAGGAGGCCAGCGTGGGAGCTCCTTCCACGACTCAGGAAGGGGCCCTGTGCCATGCCAGCTGCCTTCTCAGCCATCTATGTCTCAGTGGCAGCTCTGTCTGCAGCAATATGGGGCCCTCTCTGATTCATGCAGCCAGCTCCCCGGGAGGCCATACTGAAGACCCAGCCCACGGACGTGCCAGGTGTTTGGAAAATAAAGTCCTCCTAATCTAGGAATAATCTCTCTAAAGCCCAAAGCACCACTTTTCTTTCATGTGTGTGATAAACTAAAAGCATCCATCTTTTTTACCACCATCTTAATTGAACGTTGGACTATTAGGAATTCAAAGCAAAATAATCAACTTCTGGTTTTTGGTAAAATTGTTATTGCTTTGTTTATAAAATTCAGAACTTCTCTTCTGTGTCCAGCTGTCTGTCTGTATATGCCCTGTGTGTGTGCCCCCTTTCCTTTCTTCTTTTCTCCTTTTTAAAAAAAAAAAAATTCTTTTTTAGTTGTAGGTGGATACAATACCTTTATTTTATTTATATATTCTTTAATGTGGTGCTGAGGCTCAAAGCCAGGGCCTCACATGTGCTAGGAGAGTGCGCTCCACTGAGCCACAACCCCAGCCCCCCTCCTTCCTTCCTCTTTGACTCTATGAGGCTACAGACACATCCGACTCTTGTGAGGTTTGTGATAGATGGGCTGAAGTTTAAATTAAAAAATGAAGTTAGCGAGGTTACAAACGCGTGTCGCAGAGCCCTCTGTTCCAGGAATAAGTACTCTCTGTTCCAGGGGTGAGGGATGGGAGATGGAACTTTTGGGGAGGGGCCAGGAAATGTGTGAGCATTTTCCATTCCTGAAGGCCTCGGTTAGGTATATTGCCTGACCTGCAGCAGCTGGCTGACACTTGTGCCCTGTGTGCCCAGGTGGTGTCTCTGCCGGACACAGGCCCTCCCAGATGCACAGGCAACGTTTAGAGGTCACTTGTGCTCCTCACCAGGAACTCGCCCTCTCCTTTCCTCCAAAGTGCTGGATATGACAGGAAGTTTCCATCTACACTCAGGGTCCTAGTTATCCAAGAACTGTCTTTGTCATGCCCTGTAATGTTACATGTGACTCATGACAGCAACTGTGTTTAATTAACATTTCAACAGCTCTGGATGGGAGTGATATTCTATTCAATGCTATCCAGAAAATTAGATTTGCCTTCCTTTGATTTTTTTTTTCCCCTCAAATATTTACCAACCCACCTTCTGGCCAGGCTGTGCGCTGGGCATTGTAACCACTGGCAGAGCTAACTAGTGGTCTAGACCTGCAATGAGAGGCAGGTGTGAGAAGGACCTGGGCAGAGCCTCAGAGGGCACAGCAGAGCTTCTTCAGGGCCCTAGACTGAGAGGCAAGAGGTTCTGAGGAAGCAGCACTTAATCGAAGGCCTCAAGAATGATCAGGAGTTGATCCAGCAGATAGGGACAACAAGCGTTCCAGATAGAGCAAGCCACAGGGGTAAAACCCCCAAACAAGAACAAGCACAGCCGGTCTGGAAAGTGGCCTTGGCAATTCAGCACAGTGGAAGTGTGATCTGTGATGGGAGCAGAATGCCAGAGGGAGGAACGGTGGGCCAGGAGTTGAGTGAAAAGTAGAGTAGGAGTCACTTCAGAAAAGCCATGTTAAGCTTCCGTCTTGACAGCAAGGTCAAGTAGACAGACTTTAAGAAATGAAGGGAGAGCCTGGCACAGTGGTCACTCTTGAAATCTCAGCGACTTGGAGGCTGAGGCAGGAGGAGCACAAGTTTCAGGCCAGCCTCAGCAATTTAGCAAGGCCCCAAGCAACTTAAAATAAAAAATAAAAAGGTCTGAGGATGTGGCTCAGTAGTTAAGCACCCCAAGTTCAATCCTCGGTACCTAAAAAATTTTCAAAGGGTCACATTTTCGAATATAAATTATTTCATCCTTATATTAATAAAAGCACTGAGAACCAAGAAAGGGCAGTGGTAATATGGTGGAAATCATTTTGCTTTAATAATTTCATCTTCTTGTTTCAAAATGGAAAATTGAAGAAAATGTGGAGCTCTTTCCTCCTTCCTTATTTTTATTATTAATGTTTCTAAGCAGTATGTTGCCAGTTTGAAGGCTTTGAGTAAAGTCACCAAGGACCTCTTTCATACTTACATTAAGTCCTCTGAACTGCAGCTCCCCCAGTTGTTTCAGGGGATGTAACTTTGCTGGGACACAACACATCAAAACTAGATTGACAAGTAGCTGCATCTCAGCATTTTATAAACTGCTCTCTGCAACACAAGGCTCAGATTAAAAGAAGAAGCAAACAACAGGCCTAGAGATTTTATTGTGAATGTTAGGTTCCGAAGTGTAGAGGTTTGCTTCTGTCCCAGCGAGAGTGACAATCCCAGGTGTGCTGAGTTCTGTTTTAATACTCCACATACTTGCTTTGGAAGTTGATTGGGCTTTACTGCTTTTCTCGTTTCTTCACTCGTCCCTCCTCTCGTCTCTCTGTAGGTGGTTCAGAAGTGTGTTCCTTTCCTAATCAGGCATTTGAAGGATGCAACCCACAATGACGTCATCCTAAACATCCTCACAGAGATCTCGGGCTATGAGCCAGCGGCGCTGGACAGCTTCCTTCCGAGGCTGAAGGAGATCGGGGAAAGGTTCCCTTGCCTCATCGGACAGCTGGCCAGGATTTATGGAGCTGTTGGGCTTGTGGATGAAGTAAGTTGGGCTTTTCTCTCCATTTCCCTGAATCCTTCTGGCACTTAAACCATTGGAGCTCCAGAGCCTCCACTTTGTCCTGGGACTTCTGGGTTCCCGTTTCTCTTTCAAACCTTTTAGAGGAACAGTGACCTCTGATTTGAACCTTGTTGGTTATGGGGACAGTTCAGGATGTAAGGACTTCCTTGCCTGGCCATCACCTGAGGAAGAAGGGGGGTTAGGATGGAGAGGGCACAAGGACAGACTCAAATCGCTTAACAGCAGTGGCTCATAAAAGGTTTTATTCCATTTCTAGTAGCAGCTCCACTTAACCTGGGGGACCCTCCATAAGTACAAGATGGGGCTCAGAAACCACCTGCTCCCCACAGCCCATAGCTGTCATGTTAGTGAGGCCTGGCTCAGCATGCTTTGAGCCCTCTGGATGATGTCACTTGGGAGAGTGAAATAAATGTTTGTGGATGTTTAAAAAATCTAGCCTAAATATTTACATAGTGGAATGTTTCAGCGGGGACAAGAGAAGGCCATCAAAGTTTGTGGGGATTAAGTGAGGAAGAAAGTTTCTAGAAATTCAGGTTCTGAGGGTGTGCATGCACATGCACACACAAAATGTGTCTCTCGGATGGTTTTTATATTAGGATTTTGAATTTTTATACCCTTAAGTGCAAATATATCATTGACTGAAGTTTTCATTTAATTCACTTGTGCATAATTAGCTATTAGATAAACACGAAATCATCCAACTTTTAAAAGGAATTTCGTGGTTCATCAAGTTCAATCCCTTGATTCTGTACAAGATAAAAAAATTAGAAACAGAAAGATTATATGACTTACCCACACGTAGACTGAGGCAGTCAATGACCCAGTTGGAGTCAGCTCTTTGATATCCTTAATATTTCTTTTCAAATGTTGTCTTAAAAATGAATCTTTAGTGCCATTCTGTTTTATTTCTGCTGAGAGTTGTGGGAAGCTCATGAGTCCTGGGCTTCCTTCTGATTCAGAACCCCTCTCCAGCCTCCCAGAAGGGGATCACTCGCCCGAGCAGCCCACTCGTGCCATGTGAGATGTCCTGGACAGGGTCCCCTGGTGTGGACTTGCTGCTTAGTGTAATCCCCCCGCTGCTATTGGGATTGTCCTGCACCTAACACCCTCTGCCTTCCGGTGCACTTGCCCTGCCTGGCACCCTGGGACTTGCTGGTGCCAGGAGGACTTGCTGCTGTGTGTTTTGGGGATGCCTCAGCTGTCCTCTGCTTGACAGACTCTGCTGACCTTGCAGATCTTTGCAAGGACCAAAAATGCAACCTCTGAGATTGAGACCCTAGAACCTTAAAAAAAAAAAAGCACCTCAATAGCAGTTCTTTTAGTCGCAAACAATCTATGATGCATTAATATGTAGCAATGCATATTGGAGGGGACTACAGCTCCCATGAAAATTGTAATTTAAAAATCTAAAACAGCATTACCTACGTGCAGCCCACGACATGCAGTCATGCTGCCGTAGGGGTATCTCAGTGGAGGCTAGCCTGAGAGTGTTCTGGTGGTCACATTCGTGTGACGCTCAGTGGGTGCAGGGAAGGGCAGAGGTACCAAGTTACCTGAGGATATCTGTTCCCTGGGCATCCTTGGGAGAGGGTCCCAGGACCTAAGGAGAACTCTGCAGACTCTCATGTCCTTGTGTAAAATGGCACAGTATTTGCCTAAAGTCCTCATACATCTTCCTGTGTGTTCTACACCCTCTCTATACGACTTATGATACTGACTGTAGTATAAATCATCATCCTATATTGTTTAGGGAATAATAATTTTTTGAAAATCTTCACATATTAAGTATAGGCAAAATTTTTTCCAAATATTTATCCATAGTTGGTCAAATACCATGAATGCAGAACCCACAAACACCAAAGGAGGAGAGTGATTTATATCAGAATTCAATCCTGTTTGCTTTTCGCCCTCCAAACAAAATTTTCTGGAAGTTCTGATTGCCTCAACAATCAGCAGAGAACAATTATCCATCAAATAATTGTCAAATATAACTATGTACCAGGATTACATGGGGGAGATTTTAAGTAAGTCTTGGCCCCATAGAATAGCCACTAAATCAAAATCTCCAGGAAAGGGGCCCAGGAATCTGGATTTATGGGAATATCTGCCAGGGCAATTCTGCCATAGCTATTTGTAGATCATTCCTTGGGAACTCCCGACATAGATGGTTTAAAGGGATAGACTCAGAATCATGCCTTACCCATCACCCATCCTGCCCTCCTCCAGCGAGCTACTATGAATCAATTTAATAATTTTCTAGATGACTGATATAGCAATGTAGACTAGGTTTGATAGAGAATAACAGAAAAAGCCAACAACAGTGAGTTAAATAGAAACAGGCACCCATTTCTCACACACAATATCCAAGCAGCCATCTGTTTTGAGATCCACATTTCAAAAGCACAGCTTCCTGCCTTCTTAGGCTGCTCTCCCTGAGAACACCTAGGGCACATGGCTTCCAACTCATGGTCCAGGAGGGTACTGTCTCCACCCATAGAATCAGAACCTTAGCGGCAGGAAGGGGACAGGAGGGAGGGACTCTTCCTGACAAATACAACCTTGAGTTCCCACCCCACAGGCTGAGTGTCACATGCACACGAGGGAGGCTGGAACACAGCCTGGATGCAGGAGCTGCATGCCCAGGTTGTGGACAGAAGGGCAGAAGCACTAGTGAAGGATGAGCAGAGGTCTCTGCAGCTGGTCCAGTCATTTAGTTTCTCTGGGTCTATTTTCTATCCTCAAAAACAACAGCATCACCCTGGAATACCTCCCTTCCACCCGGCATTCTTTGATCAAATTAATCCATCTCGTTTAAGACCAGGCTGATAGAATCACCCACAAATGTCAGGGAGCCCCCTTGCTCAGAAATAACACCTGTCTCATTTATTTCTAAGGCCTGCCTTCCTACCATGTGAATGTCCTTTCAAAGCTCAGATGTCCCAAGAATAAATCTAGTTGTCTGAGAAGCTAGTACCTGCTTACCTGAAGTAAAATTTGTTAAACTTTATAAAGAAAAACCTGTGGAGCAATATCCCTAAAGAGCAAATTCAACAGGCGAATCGTACCTGTGTGAGTGTTTCCTATCCAGGTTCTTTGAAAAATCAATAGAAAGTTATGGAGGTACATGGAGAGGTGGGCGTGAAGACAGAAGTCCAGTATGGGGTCCCAGACTCCTATGGGAGAGGAATTTCAACAAAGAGAAAGGCAAAAACTCTTCCCTGAAAACCCCACTACCTTCTGTGTGGAGAGCGTGGGTCGTGGGGAGAGAACGGGCCGTGGGAGTACCTGAGGTGCCAGGTGTTTGGGGATTTCATGAGACAGAGAACCTGAGTGAGCTCTGGTCCCAGGAGCACTGGTCTCATTTTCAAATGTACTCAATTTGAATTTTTTCTCTTTGACACTCTAGTAAAAACGCTTTAGTTGTGAATAGGGGTTCAAAGTAGCAAGTCATTTGTCTGCTGGGATTTAAAAATTTTAGAAATACAGGAAAGTCTTGCCCAACTGTTGAAATGTACAGTTTGGGGCTCATTGGAACCTACTTTGAGACCCCTCCTTTGCTGCCTGGTTTCCAGAAAACTCCCTGGTTTGATCGTTAGGGAGGTCTGCTTAAAGTATGCAATTGCCAATCCAGAGATGGCTGTGGGGTGGGTGGGGTCGGCCGGAGCCATGCAAGTTACATTACCCAGGGCCTGTGTCTCATGCTTTGTGCTTGCATGAAGCCAGATGCAAGAACTGCAGGGCTGGCCACTAGGAGCCTGACCAGACGTGCTTGTCTTTCCAATCAGAGCCCATCTGGGTGGGCAGACTATTCCCAACAGCTTGATAGCAGCATCATAATTTTCCCATCTGTATTACCCAGCCCAGAAAATTGCATATAAAAAACAAAAGGCAAACTCCTATTTTTCTCTAACCCCCAAATTAACCAAGAGATCTTTTTTGCCCAAGTTTAAACAAAGCTGGGTTTAATGGCTCTGTAGTGTTTGTGTCGCTGTGGGAGACCATGTAATGACTCACAGACCGTCTCCAAGTTTGTGCTTGTACCAAGAACACATCTATTAAATGCAGAGTTCAAGTGAAAGGACCACAGGGCAGAGGCCTGTGCTTCTGGGGCAGCTGAAGTGTTGCCCTTGAGGTGCACCTTTCTGCCTGGTTAAGGTCATGTTTAGCTCTCTATCACCCCTGGACTTGCCCTGCTCCTGTGCCAGACTCAGTTGAAGCAAAATCATAAACAAGAAACAGCATTTTTTGGATATGTCCTAGACATAGCAAAACCACATGGGTCCTTTCGTCTTTCTCAAATGAGGATATTTTAACAGATACCGCTTGAACATCAGAAATGACTTCTTTGTAGCTCCTGAGAGTCCTCCCCAAACAACTGATCGGAGACATCTTGCACAGGGGCCGGCATATGGCGCATGCTCAATGAACTTCGACTAACAACAGAACAGCAACATGGATATAATAACCCTGCCCTGCTGGAGAGAGCAGCAAGGGAAGAGTGGGCTTCTTCCTGAACCATTGCATATTTATAGTTGCCAGTTTTCTTCCTAAAAATACAGGTGCAATCCCACTTCCACTTGTGAAGTCTTCTGTGGGCTCGCCTACCACCTCCATGACACTATGGGATGCCCAGGGTTGGCACAGCCCCTCCAGTTTCCCCCCCTCTTCCCTGCCTAGGCTACTCCATGCCCTGCCTTCTGTCCCCTGAGCATCTTGTGCTCTTCCCTGACACACTGTGCTACCTTCAGGGACAGCCCCGACCAGCTCCGCCTCCTTTCCTTGGAACCCTGCCTCCTGTGTGAGTCTTCCTGGTTTCCTCAGGCAAGGTGCATCACCCTTGTCTCTCCCCCAATGCTGGGTTGCACCCCGTGATGTTTCAGCTTCTCTGTGTTATAATTTGTGGATTCCCATCTGTTTTTCCTCCATGAGTCTCTGAGCTTCTAGAGGAAAGAAATCCCACCATATCCATCGAATTCACTTGTGGCCGACAGAATGGGGCAGAACTCAAGGACACAGTTAACTAAGCACTGGAAGGCTGGACTCTCGCTGGAAACTTTCATTAGATCAAGTCACCATATAGTTCTTCCAGGGGATGCAACTGAAGAGGAATCAAAACGTGAATTCTACGTCATATATGCACAAGCATTGTGTGTCCATGACAGGGACAGGGTGGACAATTCCAGAGCCCAGGCAGCTCACCCTCATATCTAACAGGTGACAGATGACAGAGAGGGGAGCACAGGGTGAACATCCAGGAAGCATGCCAGAGGCCTGGCCATAGACGATACGGAAAGATCCTGGCTCCTTGGTAAGTGCCCCAGGTGAAAGACGATTCTGAGTGGACCATGAGAAGAGGTTTCCATGCATGGACTCAAAGGAGGCAGCAGACTGGCTCAAGTGCAGCTCCCAAGAGGAGTGTCCATCATTGGTTATAGCCTAGGGTGTGTCCCCATTCATCATGGGAGCCTGAGCACTGAATGCCACCTAGGGTTGGTCCCTGAACGAATTCATCCCATGAATAAGTTTTACTGGGGTGGGGTGGGGGGGGTGGGGGGGAGCGTCCACACAGCATTCCATGGTGACTGAGAGTGTGGGCGGGAGTCAGCCCACCTGTTTCAATTCTGACTCAGCCACATACCAGCTCTGTGGCCTGGGGCAAGTCAATTCACCTCTGTTGACTCAGTTTTCTCAACTATCAAGTGACCTAGCGATATTTACCTCTTAAGTCTGTTCTGAGGGCTTAGTGAGTCAACCTGTGTAGAGCAGTGTCCAACAAGCAGTAAGCATCAATTAATGTACTTTATTGCTGTGGCCCAGGCCTTTCATTGCCTGAGAAATATGTGCCCTCAAACTTGAACCTGACAGGCTGAAATTAATGTCCCGTCCTACATATGTCCCAGGTAACTGAACTGAAGCCAGGTTGGTTTGTGCTGGGCTCTCCTCAGGGCCTGGGCTACAGAAGGCAGACAGCAGCAGGTACCGGGTTCTCCCTTGCCATGTTTTGAGCCCATGCAGGCCCACAAGGCAGCAGATGTAGCGGTGGAGCGGAAATGAGATGCTTTTGAACGCTTTTGCAATGATCTCATAGCGCGTGGAGAGGTGCTATGGCTACTTGTTTTTCCTTAGCTGGAGACGGCTAGCCTGCACCTGTGGGGAGTCGAGTGGCATCCCCCAGTCCAGCCGTGCCATCATGGGTGTTAAATCCTGTGCCCTCCCCCTCGATCCTCTAACTGGTTGGAATGTGCTGGCCTGGCCCCAGGACGTGTTAATTACATCCTCTCTGGGCTCAGAGTTGTGGACACTTTTCAAATAAAGAAGTGACCCACATTTTGCCCAGGTCGCATTTCTGTGGCATCCGGCAGGCCTACAAAAACACTTTGGGGAGGAAAAGGAAAAGAATGAATAAGGCAACTGACAAGCAGAGCTCTGAGCATCCTGCGGCTGGAAAACATCCTGTGTAAGGGGAGCTCAGGGACAGTTCCCACCTTACCTTGCAAATCAAGACTAAAGAATCCGGGGTCACTCCTCAAGGGCAAGGAACTGTGCTTGGACTACAATTTCCCCAAAGATGAGGAATTGAGTTAAAACTTCAATAGGCTCAATGGCCAGGGACTCATTTTCCTAGCTGGCTGGCACTTAAAATACTACAAAATTATCATCAATTGGGGACGTTATTCTTTTTCTAAAATGAAGATAATTTGTATTTTCTATAACATAAAAATATTCCATGCTAACTATTAATAATACTAACACTTAGCTGGGTGCATTGGTGCACACCTATAATCCCAGCGGCTTGGGAGGCTGAGACAGGAGAATCATGAGTTCAAAGCCAGCCTCAACAAAAGCGAGGCGCTAAGCAAGTCAGTGAGATCCTGTCTCTAAATAAAATACAAACTAGGACTAGGGATGTGGCTCAGTGGTTGAGTGCCCTAAGTTCAGTCCCTGGTACCCCCTCCAAAAAAAAATAGATAAATAACAACAATACTAACACTAAATCTCTAACAAAGTGTGAAGAAAACAAAATGACTCCAAGTATATATAAAATGTACTTTCAGATAAGAGTGCCCTTATTCCTGATCCTCCCTCCCTCAATTATATAGGGCTGAGTTGTTGATTCTTTCTGGGTTCCAGACCTAGCGCTGGTAATCGGCACACAAAGAAGAGCAAGATGGGACCCCTGACCTAGAGGAGCTCCCAGGGAATGGGGGTGAGGAAGATGTACAGACATTAGAATTTAACTCAGCACTTGCTATTTCTGAATTGTGAACTGGAACAAGGAAGAAGGAACTAGTTCTGCATGGGGTTGGGGGTGTTATAAGTGGGGCTTGTAGGGTAATAGGAGCCTGTTGGGGAAGAAGGGGAGGGGATCTGGAGAAAGCACCTCATTTAGAGGAGCCATCCCCTGGGAAGGTGTTGGGTCTTCTGCAGACCTGAGGAATACTTAGAGCATAGCATAAATGGTGGCAGGAGGAGAGAGGTGGACAGGTTGCAGGCTGGGGCCAATCACGGAGTATCACATTCATTAGCAGATAGTTCCTGTTTGCTTCCTTCTCTCTCTACTTTAAGTGGTCTTGGAAAAAATTTTTTTTCTTCATAGTGCAGATATGTTAATGTGATCCCATGTACCCCAGAGTTCCCCAAAAACCCAAGAGCCTGTGAAAGGACAAACAGTCCTCTCCAACAATTGAAACTGCAGAATAGTAAGTAATGGTTACCAAAGTTTTATGTTGCAACAATTTTCAACAAAGCCTGTAATTATCAACTCTGCTTGGGCCCAGTTGACCCAGTCCACAAAGGGCCCTGCTTCCCCTATGACTGTGAGCTTGGCAAGCCCCAGGAGGCTGCAGAGCAGGTTGAAGGGTGTTTGCCTGATCAGTCTCTCCTGACATTGAGCCCCAAATGGGCAGCCTGGTCCCTGCACCTTTGTAGAGTAGCCCCCTGGATGGTCTTTTCAGAGGGGACCATCTGGCTTTCTTACACTGGTGTCAGTGAGGGAAGTTGGCGTGTGCCACCCCCAAAGAGAACAGAAAGTGCCTTTAAAAATCAGTGGGTTCTCTTCTGAGCCATGAGCCAAAAGTGAATTAACCCAGAGAGGAGACAGCATTGACAGCAGCTGGGGTGAAGAGGGTGAGGTAGTTGCTCATTCCAGCTCAGATCCTGCTGCTGTCTTGAGACAGCAGTCCTAGCCCTGCCCCCAGCCCGCAGACCTACATCGCTCCACTATTTCCAACTGCCAGCATCTGTACCTCCCTGCCTCATGGCCTTCCCCAGCTCCTCAAGCTGTTATGCACATGTGAAGAATTACTTCTCCACTCTTTGCCTTTAGCCCCCTGCAACCAGTGTGGGAGTTGGGGCATCAATACCTCCACTCCCTCATCCCTCAAATGAGATAAACTTCCCACTGAATTTCTTAGGGAACAGAAAGTTCTGCTTCCCTCCTTTCCCCACTCTTCCATTCCCTTACTGGTTCTCTGCTGTTTCCAAATAAATGCCCAACCCAAGACAAAGGCATTTCAGCAGCCGCCACAGGCCATTGTGATCTGCCCAGGTCTGAACATTCCAGAGTGTACATCTGCAGCAGTGTAGCACGTATTGGTCTTCTGGAACATTCGCTTTCCATTTGTTTAGAAAGTGAATATGCCCACTCCCAGCCAGTGAGCACTCTGAAGGAAGGACCTCCTCAGGTCCCTAGCATTGCCTGTCCAAGGACTGGGCCATAGCAGGTGGCCCACAGATACTGGCCACTCCATACATAGAGACTGGAACTTGGCTGCACACCCAGGCCTTGCACCAGTAGATGCCATCTCATGACATGGCAGGCTGTATGTGAGGAGGGACAGGACGATCACAGACACTGGGTTCCAGTCCTCAGCTGTGGCTACTGGTTTCCAGGTTTTGTTGCTCTGTCTCCTATGTGGTGCCCAAAGTGTGGTCCTCAGACCAGTAGCACTGTGTGTCACCCAAGAACTAGGATGAGAATCTGCAAGGTGACAAGCTCCCTGCGTGGTGTGCAGGCATGTGGTTGTGAAGGATGTGATGCTCCCTGGGATCCAGCCCACGGTCCTCATCTGGAGAGCCGGACGAGGCCACACCTGTGCAACCACGTGCGATGACATGCATTTGGTCTGCAACCACACTCTCATAGCTTTCTCTGAAAGATCCATTTGTCGCAAAGCAAATAATCAATACACTTTATAAATTATCAGCTTTGGCAGTGCTAGGGTAAATAGGAGCCCAGGAAACATCAGTCTTTACTTATTTAGAGAGTATATGAGCATTTATCTCACACCTGCTGTGTGCAAGGTACTGCAGGGATGCTGAGCTTAATGAATCCTTTCTGTTGTTGAGCAGGGCTTTATTGTTTATTCTCTTGGAAATGCCCCACCCTGGGCAAGATGTGTTAATTCCTGTGGGCACACTTAGCACCCCTCTCTCCATCCGCCCTGTGGAGGGGTGCTTCTAATCCACAGTTTCACACAGATATCAGAGGGAGTACGTACAAGACTCACCTACTGCTCGAGCTTTGATTTGTAGATTCAGATTTACTTGGTTTATTGTGAGGATCTGGAAGCAATCCCAACACCCTGCGGGGTCCCACAGAGAAGTGTCACCACGATACGAGGTTCTACTACCTTTGTACTCTTAAAAACTAGGAAGAGAGCATGTGAAAGCTGAAGAACCTTGGTGCAAGGCCAGCACTGTGCTGTTTCCTACTGATACTTGCATTTCAGCTTCTTCATTATTTATCATAAATTTTAAGCCTTAATTTATTTTATACTGAGTTAAGAGCTTAGTATTGCTTTGTGGGGTCTGAACTACAGTCCCACAGGAAAAGACATACTTACAGTTGGCTAAGCAGCAGGCGGGGACCATCACACTGAAATGTTCACATTATAGCTCCTGGTGTTGGCCAGAGGGCCTGTGAAAACACACAGGGAACATGTAAGAAATTACACTGAGAAAAATACCTTGATGTCCACTGGCTTCTTTTAAGAAACAAGTCAATCTAAAGTCAATGAAGACACAGTGGTTATTTGAGATTAGTAAACTGAGCTGAGCAACCCTTAGAGTTTCCTTGCTAACATCTATATTTTCTAAGTGTGGCTGTTGTTCATTCAAGTCTCTGGGTCAGACTACTCTGTCCACACTCCCCGTGGCCTTTCCTTCCTCCTCCTTCTCCTGCGGTGATTGACCCTGTCTCATCCAGCTTCCCTTTCCTCATGCAAATGTGTCCCAGAGCCCACCATCTATGCAGCAGCTGCCCACCCGAAACCAAGTATCACAGACTGCATGATTTGTAATGATCAGAAATTACTGACTGGCAGTTCTAAGGCCAGGAAGCCCAAGATCAATGGACCTGCATCCAACAAGACCTCTTGTTGCATCATCCCACAGTGAAAGGACAAGAGAGGGTAAGAGGTAGACAAATGGGTCCAAACCCATCCTTTCAAAAGGAACCCACTCTTGAGAGAAGGGCCCCAATCCAGTCATGAGGGCCGAGCCCCCATAGCCTAATGGTATCTTGAAGGTCCCCTGTATTAATACTGTTACCATGGCAACTACATTTCAGCATGACTTTGGCAGGAGACAGACATACAAACCACAGAAGCTCCTGACCATCAGGACTAGTAGATACAGTCATACTGGAGGGGTCGGCAGTTACAAAATTACAAAGCTCCCTGCCTAGTATAATCTGCCTTCCTCATCTCAGGGAGCAAGATGATCTCAAATGCAAGACACGTGGACTCCGTCTCCCTCACAGAGGACATATCGATAGGTGGCTGTGCTGCTTGATTGATTTCACTCACTCATTTATTCATCTTCCTTTCAGAAAACAGTTAAAGCCATTCACAATGAAACACAGTTGCTACAGGACAACCCTGCCAAAAAAACGAAAAAGAAATCCAGGAAGTAAGGAAGGGAGAGTTGTAGGAATCAGTGGGAAGGAACTAGGTTTATACTTTGCAAAATGCATTTTCCATTTAATTCTCCCCTGCAAGTAATAAAATAATACCCAAATATTTCTGTCTAACTCATAATTTAGGAGTTATATTTCAACTACCACGAGTAAAACATTCTGGCTCGTTCTTTTGAAAATAAGTAGGTAACTTGCATCTAATTATGTAATGAGTAAATAATGTCATGTAATAAGAAAATTGTGGAAAGTCCAATTGTAGCTGATATACAGTTCAGCTGAGTTAAATTTTAGCATAGTGCTCCTTTTTCCATGGAACCAAAGAGATGGGTACTTATTTTTTTTCCTGGCCAAAGTTTTAAATACAACCATCCTTCTCTCTCTCTCTCTCTCTCTCTCTCTCTCTCTCTCTCTCTCTCTCTCTCTCTCCCTTCTTTCTGTCTTTCTTCCTCCTCTCCATCTTTTCTTTCTGTTTGGACCAACAACAACATCTTTCCTCAAAACAGTTCTATGATTGGCCTAGAAGGGGCTGTGGTTCCTCTTTTCTCTCACTCAGTGATTACAACACGTTTGCTAAACAAATATTGGGTAATTAAAGATGGGCTACTCTGAGTTCTCTAGAAGTTTTTCAATGCTAAGTCTTCAGTGGTCTTTCAAAAAGTTTCTTTAATTGATGCAAAGGAAATAGTGGGACCATTGTTTGGCATAATCAATGAGAGGTCATTTACACGAAGGGCCCATGCGCGGTGGGAGAAGAAATTCTGGCTCAATTTGATTCATTCTGGGTCCCTTGAGCGTACACAAAAGATTTACCTTTAAGAGGCTATGTTCCCAAGCTCCTAGTTTTTAGAAAGTAAATCTGAACTATAGAACCTCTAAATCTTTTCTCAATCCACAAAGCGACACCATTTCCAAGTTCAAATTAGATGGGCTTTAAGATGTGTAAGTATTGGGGCGGGGGTCAATGTAATGAAAAGATGCTGGAAAATAAACTCAGCACAAATAGAGAGAGGGATTTCCGTTTTGAAACATCAGCTGCTCACATTGAATGCTCTTTGGTGAAAGGTAATTTTAAATCAGGAAAATTTATTTGACATCAGACCATGTCCAGAGTTTTTCCCTTTAAAAAAAAAAAATCAATCCAAGGGAAGACACACTGTACTTGGTTTCCTTATTGTTGCAGGTAGCATGGGCATAGAGTTAATGCAGCTTCCATGCTCCGGTTTCCTATTCATATCCTCAATTTCATTCAAACATCTTTAAAAAAAGACATAACAAGTTCCCCATTAAGTAAGTCTGAGCCCCAATTGCTCTAAAAACACAGCACTGTCCCCCCAGAGCTTCCCACACCCGGGGCACTCACATCAGCATCTGCCAAATGCTTAGAACTGAACAAGGTTCAATTCATGTTTAATTTTTGCCATGTTACAAAATTTGAAGTTCATGCAAAACAAAGGATACATCTGTTTCCATCAGCTGTTTCTTATTTTTATTACTGGATATATTTTTTAAAAATGGTTTTGCCCAGACAGCAGTTTTCACTGGCATGATTTATTGCTCTCCAAGTGCCCGTAGAGACTGTTCCCAGGCATGCAAACAGAATCACAAATAATAAAGGGTGGAGGTGTCTTCCTTTCACATTTCCCTAAATGGCCATTTAGGATATGTAAACATGTTGCCATTCTAATGCAATTTATATCATCAATGGGTAGAAAAAAATATGTTCAATTACCCCAACATGACATTGGAAACATTGAGCAGGACCAAGTGATGAGAGAAATAGGCTATTGAGACATCTTAATAATCAGCTCCCAATTGGAGGATTATTTACCTAAGAGAGAGAGTAGCAAAGCTTCTGTTAACTTATTCTCTACTTTGTTACACACACACAAACACACACACACACACACACAAAGCATTTTAGTAGTTGACATCTTGCGACTCTGTTTAAAAACATTTTCTTTTCTTCGCTTTTGAATAATGAACTAACATTTGATGTCTACCTTATTTGCAAGCATTATATATATATTTTATGATAATATTTTAATGTCAGAAGAGCATAAAAATGCAATTTATTAATTGCAGAATTATTTTGGAATTCATAGGTTACTGGACAGTTTGGCCCTTGCTGTCTTGCCTTTTTGGCTTTAATAACAGCAACTTTTTGCAGAATTAAAATTGTTATAATATCATTTTTTTTACTTCCAAAACAGAAATAGATTGAAAAAGACTAGAAATTGTTGCAAGGAGAAAACAATTGAAATATCTGTAGTTAATGATCTGGGTATCTGTAGTTAATGATTTAAAACTGAGTTCAGGTTACTAAGAAAACAAGCTTGTATATTTTGATTCAATCAAGGAATTTTTTTTTTTAAGGAAACTGCCTTTCTTGGTAAATTGTTGAGATTTTTCATTTCCAGGAAAGTGTATTTTCGGGTTACTATGACACCGATCCCCAGGTGCTTATGCTGCATTGGGTTTGGGTTGGGGCATTTCTAGGACTAAGTCACAAAGTGAAAGAACTGAGAAAAACGAAGGGACACAGGGCTTCCAAGATGGCTGGGTTTAGTTTTCCTGATAACTCACGGACTTCCCCATTAGGACTTTTGACTTGAGTCATGACAGCTGGATTTGTCTAGCATGTCACTGCCAGGCATCATCCCCGGTGCTTCATGCTCTGTCCCACTGAGTCCTCACAGCCACTCTGAGGCAGGCACTGCTCAGACACTGCTTTGAGGCATGGAGGATGAAGTCACCTGTTCTGGTTCTGTGACTGGTCACCAGATCCAAGTCAGGGAGAACATCTGAGCTGCGCTGTGAGCTGCCACAGTGCAGCCGTGCACTTCCTGTCTGCTGTGGCCTCTCGGCTCCCTGAAGGTAGAATTGTTGGGCTGATATTTACTCAAAGAAAATTTTTACAGTGGACTCCTACCTCCTTTGCTTCCAGTTCTACTTTGCTGAGGGGAGCCGCATGTGTCCAGTGTAGGTGTGGTTCAGGGAGGCCTTGGTGTGGCTGGGATGGTGCCACCTGACACCCGGCTCAGGAGAACAGGGCCAGGGTGTTTAGTGACCTCGTGGTTCTGCGTTTTCTAAGGAAAGTGACTCTAACCCCACAGTCAGTGAGACTATTTGAAATGTCATTTGAAAGGTTAACATCTTATACTCTGCACAGAGGTACCAAAAGCCTTTCTGTACCAGGTGCAGTGGTGCACGCCTGTAAACCCAGTGGCCTGGGAGGCTGAGGCAGGAGGATCTCTAGTTCAAAGCCAGCCTCAGTAACGTTGAGGCACTAAGCAACTCAGTGAGACCCTGTCTCTAAAGAAAATACAAAATAGGGCTGGGGATGTGGCTCAGTGGTCGAGTGCCCCTGAGTTCAATCCCGGATATCTTGCCCCTCCAACCATGGCCCAAAAAAAAAAAAAAATCCTTCTGGTATAATAGAACCAAGAACCACATGCCTTTGGTAGGTAGACTTCTACCTCTTCCAGAGCAAGGCCCACTAGTTAAAAATGGCTTTTAAAACTGAAAGTTGGTGTCACTGAAGGGAGCTCTCTGGGGGAAGGGAAGTGGGGAAGGAGGTGCTCACAGATGCCTTCCATGCCATTGAGAATTTTCTGTTTCCATACTTACAGACATTTTTACATATTCCTTCATATGTAGCACACATGTTCTAATGTGAAAAAAATCATTGAAATTTTAAAATGTATTTCCTATGTGCCAGATAACACGCCTGGCAATGAAGACAATAATCTTTATAATAAAACACTCAGGCTTTATCAAATAACTTATTTTTTCCCTTCATTGATATTTCTGGGATCATCAGATCCTATTGAAATAATGCTTATACTATGATTGGTTGCTGCCATTTTCACTTGTGTTTTTATTAGTGCATTTGATCAGGCATAACATGGGGTTCCCTCTGATATGTTTGTGCTTGCATATAACCTAGTTTGCTGCATTTGGTTCCCCAATACTTCCATTCTTGATTACCACCATTTTTAATCAATGGCTCCAAGCCAGGTCCTTCATAGGTATCATTTCCTTATTCCTCACATCATGATAGATTCTGGTAACAGCAGGAGGAGTATTATCACCTCCTATCCCGACAGGCCTGTAAGACAGGGTGGTCCAAAGCTTGCTGGGAGTGCCACACATCATGAAGGACCCTTGGTGACAAGGCTCTCTCCCTCCCTCTCTGCCATCCTCAGTATATCTGACTTGGCTTCCTGACATTGCCCCTCATGCCTGCACAATGGCCACCCCAGACCCAGGCAGTATGTTCAGATGCAGCAAGTCTACTTGAAGAAAAGAGGCACGTCCTATTTCCTTTTGTCTGGGTTGCGGTATTTTCTAGCAATCTCCCACCCCAGAAAGCTTCACCTCAGGTCCACTCATCCAGGATTAGGTCATAAACTCAGCCCCTCCTTCAGGAGTTGGGTAGCTATCATTTTCTCTTTATGGCAGGGTGGGGTTCTTCTGATAAGGCAGATGTGACAGAGTGAGATGCAACTGCAAACAGGTGATCTGAAGTATCCGCCACTGGACTGCTAGCTCCAATTTACCAATGCAGAAACTGAGGCCCAAAGTGGTTAAAGAAGATGCTGATAATTATACAACCAATAAAGACCAGGGGTAGAAATCATCCCAAGTTTGTCTCACCATAAAGCCGGCCATGCCAAAAATTAAAATCAAATAAATCCACCTGTGCAGCCACCCTCAAAAGGAAGTAGAGAAGTAAAAAGTGCTATTTTTCTGAAGGGCATCAGGCTTTCCCACCCTCAGTTCCAGAGCTCTGTGCAGGAGAGGTAGGGGGTGATCTTCCATAATAAATATTGCCATATGCCAGGAAGTATACTGGCACTGTGGGTCCAAAGACGAGTCTGGTGTGGTGCAGACTTTGCAAAGCACAGTGGGAAATGAAGCTCACCTGGCACATATATTGCAGGTGGGCATGTCAGGGCTACAGTGAGGGTAGGGCCAGAGGCTGAGGGGCACAGGCATGGGGGCAACCAACTTTGGCTGGAGGAGTCAGGGAGAACTTCACTAAAGAGGCGACATTTGAATTAGTTTGCAAAAGTACGCAGGAGTTCTTTTCGGGTTCTCTAGAGAAACAGACCAATAGGACAAGTAGATGTAGCTATTTAGGAGGAGATTTACTATGGCAATTGACTCGCGCTACTATGGAAGCTGAGAAGTCCCACAGCATGGGACAACTGGACAACCAAGAAAGCCATTGGTGCTGTTCAGGCCTAGTTCCAAGGCCTGAGAGCCAGAGAGCGGAGCTGAGGGCTGCTGAGGTTAAGTTTGGGAGTCCAGAGGTTCAAAAACTAGGACCTTCTGTATCAAGAGCAAGAGAAGAAGGACATCTCAGCTCAAAGAGAAGGAGAGAGAATTCTCCCTTCTTCTGTCCTTTTGTTCTATTCATGTGGTCCCAACAGATGGGATGATGCCAGCCCGCACTGGCAATGGTGGATCCTTTTTATCCCATTGATGATTCAAATGCTAACCTTTTCCAGAAGCACTCTCAGAGACACACCCAGAAAGCATGCTTTACCAGCTATCTGGGCATCCCTTAGCTCAATCAGGTCGATGTGTCAAATCAACCATTACAAGGGTGCAAGAGGAGGAGGAAGGGAGGAAAGGCCCGTAGCCAAAGGCCTGCCCTGCGGGAAAGCAGCCGCTCCTAATGGAAGTTGAGTCGTTAATTCAGGTAATGAAGCAAAAAGACCTCAGGGGCCTCCTTTATGGAGTGGTCACAGATAACAACCAAGACACAGCCAGCTCCAAAACTAAAACATATCTTAATGGTTTTATCCAGAGATATCTGGATCTGTTATAAAAGGTAAGCAGATTGGGCTGGGGATGTGGCTCAAGCGGTAGCGCGCTCGCCTGGCATGCGTGCGGCCCGGGTTCGATCCTCAGCACCACATTACAAACAAAGATGTTGTGCCGTCGATAACTAAAAAATAAATATTAAAAAAAAAATTCTCTCTGCCTCTCTCTCTCTTTTAAAAAAAAAAAAGATAAGCAGATAATTTTCTCCTTTGACTTTCTCATGATGATGCTTCATTCAGGGATGGTGTCTGTCTTAGTCCATTTTGTGTGGCTGTAACAAAATACCTGAGACTGGTTTATTTAGCTCACAGATCTGGAGGCAAGGAAGTTCAAGATGGAGCAGCTGCATCTGGAAAGAGCCTCTTACTGGGCCAATATGGCAGGTGGCATCACGTATTGATAGAAATGGGAACAAAGGAGGTCAAATATGTGGGGCGGTCTCACTTTGTAGCAACTCAGTCCTACTGCAACCAATCCAGTCTTATAAGACCTAACCCACTCTTGAGACCTGCGCTAATCCATTCTGAAGGTCGGGCCCTGTGACCTAATCACTTCCCACTGGGCCCCGTGTCTTACAGGCTCCATCGCCTCTCAGTACAGTCTCTTTGAAGACCACAGTTCTGGCACATGAATCTTTGTGGGACAAACCACATCCACACTAGAGCAGTTCTGTAATTTTACTGTCTCAAACCAAATGGATTCTTTCTTTTCAAAATGACATTATTCAAGTGTCTTTTTTATTGTCCTTTATTGGGAGAATCAAGAAAGAAAAAGAAAAATATTTCAATATGTTAATGCCACTCACAGATTTCTTATTCTGCTATACAGAGTGAAAGCAAGTGTCTGTTCCCCATCTTCAACCTGTGCATCTGCGTTGGGTCACATCACACACAATATGTAATGCAGAGAATTAAAATGTGGGTAGGAAACAGCCAGAGGTCTTGTGATTTGAATATATGGTAGTTTACCAATGAAACATCAGTCCAATTAGTGTAAAGGCAATAAGAAAATCTACCCACAGCGGAAAGTAGGAGATGAACTGGAAGACATATAGGAGACTTAAACTCAGAATTTTTACCTGCTCTGAATTAAGCTGATAAATCAGACTGAACTTGTATTTCTCTTGGATGGTTTCAGTGGCTTCATAGAAAGTCACATCTTAACAGGTGGGATGTCTTTCCTTTTATAGGAGAACCACAAAGATCTCAGATTTGTCCATCAATTGGTCTGCCTACCCACCTATTCATTTATATCTATCTACAATCTATAATCTGTCTGTCTGTCTATCTATCTTCTACCTGCCTCAGTGATTTCATATTTGCAAATTCACCTGCTCACTGAGTCGTCTGTAACCTTGAGTCAACACTATGATGCTTCCATGGTCCCTCACAGACAGGAGCAGAGTGGGCAAGGATTTTCCCAGCTACAGATAGACAAGGTGACGTGCTACGTGCTGTCCCCCCTGGTACTGAAGAAAGCCAACTCTTTCTGTGGCCTCAGCACCACTTTCTCTTCTCTGTATCTTTCCTTTTCTTGGTGACTTTGCTATTTGAAGGGCCACCCATGTGTACTGCTGAAGTGCTCTTTCGTGTTCCTGAGTGCAAGAGGGCTGCCAGGGCCCCTAGGGAACGTCCATGATAGATGAGCTTCATGCTTCACGTAAGGTGCACTGCTGGGAACTCAATTTAATCCTCAGCATGCACTGGACAAGAAGCCCTTACACAGAAGCATAAGATGAGGTTATGACCAGAGGCTTGCAGAACCTCACTCTGTGCTTCCCTGAGAAGCAGCGCTTCATTACCCCCTCCTACAGTGTGACAGTGACAAATAGCTATGTGTGTGATATGTGTGGTATGTATATAAGCACACATGTGCACACATACACACACATTTTTTCCATGACTAAAGAGAGAGGTATATAAAGTGTTGTATCCTCAGTTCACCTGCCATGAGTCTATTACACAGATTTCCCAGAGCTGAAGTAATTTAGTATCACCCCACAGTCGTGCTTTGCCCACCCCATGATTGATAAATGTGTTAGTCAGTTTTCCATTGCTACAAGAAAATGCCTAACATAATTAGCTTATAAAGAGGAAAGGTTCGTTTTGGCTCACAGTATGTCCACGATCACTTGGCTCCATTGCCTAGGGCCTGTGGAGAGCCAGTCCGTCATGGCCATGGAGTGCAGCAAAGCAAAACCATTTACATCATGAGCCAGGAAGCTAAGAGAGAGATTCAGGGGGCTGAAGTCCCATGATAGCCTTTGAGGGCAAACCCCGAATGACCCCAAGCCCTACCTCCTAACAGTCCCACTACCCCTCACCCTTGATGACCAAGCCCTTAACACCTAGACCTTTGGGGACACAAACCATAGTGATGGGGTTCCCATGACAAGGGACTTTCAAGATTAAAATCCAGAAAAATCTCAGCTACATGAAAGAGTTCGTCTCTCAAAACCAAAGAAGAACTAGGATGAGAGGAGGGACCAGTGTCCACCCTCCCAGCTCTGGGTGGTGTCATGGAGAGGCACACTCCTGGAAAAACACCCTCAAGGAGGTTAGTACCCTGGGCTTCTAAAGATCCTATGCAGAGCCCAGGTGCCCTGGCCCAGGCCCACTGAGAAAGCGTGTTTGTTTTATACTTCTAACCGCACCTACTACTGCCTCTTTGGAGTTAGTGGGGACTTCAAAGAGTTGAGCAGGGAAGAAAGAAAATGTTTAAACAAAGAGTAGCAGACCCAGAAACTAAGACATTCTTTATTCAGGCAACCAAACGTATTAAAAATACTTTTTATTACTCTTTTATAAACTGATTGAAGACAGAGGAGAGAAAAGTATGAATTATGGGGACAAATCCACATTTCCTAAAATGAAAAATTCTCAAATTTTCAGAGATTTAGGACGCTACTTGGATTAGTGGTTTTCAACCCTTCTGCACATGAGAATTATCAGAGAGATTTAAAAATTCCTGTGCCTGGACCCCACCCACATCAGGGCAATTGAACAGGGATCAGGAAGGGAGTTCTCGACTTAGTCTTACAGCCAGGTCTGAGAACCACCCACAGGGGGTGGTGCAGGGAAAGGAAGCAGGGGCCCCCAGACTCCATGGGAACAAGCACGGTGATCAGTGATCAGTCGGGACACAGGCAGGAAGAACAGGAGGCCACAGAACACAAGACTCTGCTAGGGGTCATCTCAGCTCCAGAAAGGGAAACACTTGACTGTGCTTTGGCTGTGCCACGCACTGATTGTATGGCTATGTTTGTCCCAGTGTTTAAAGACTTTCCTGACAAGATGAGTTGTGATATCAATGAGCAAAGTGCGTTCACATTTGGGAGACACACCCAACTTGGTGAACCATGATTTTGCCAAATGACCAATGTGGTCAATGTTGGTTAATTTTACAAAAGCATGCACAGAAAAAAAAAAAAAAAAGATTCATACAAAATGCAAGATAGACAGTGACTTTTAATGTAAGATGAGGAAAAAAGTTAATCAATGTTGTACATAGCAACTAACCTTCAAGAAAACTACCACTAATTGAGTTTGGTTGTAATACTTGCAAAAAAATGTATAGGTATATCATTGCTCTAATTTCTTGTATGGAAAAATGTTATTTTTCTTGAAACATGTCATGTGTTTAACATGCACTAGGTTTCTTGTCTGATAATTCTTTTAATATTTCAATTAGAATTTCATGTATGGTAAGTATCAGTGGATATAACCCAGATAACCCCTTTGGAGGCTTCAATAAGTTTGAAGAAGGTAAAAGGGTCCTTAAACTAGAAGGCTTAAAAACTGCTGACCTATTTTGTGTTTCCAGAGTATTTATGATGCTTATGTAAGTAAATCACACATATACATAAAAAGGACTGCAAAACTGTGATGATGAAGGAGACATAGCACACAGGAGTGGACTGATTTGTGCATGAGTAGATTTGGGTTTGTGGGAAGGGCTGGTGGCATGCCAGCTGGGGTATAGCTTCAGAGACAGAAAGGGAATCTGTGACCTGGCAAGTTAGCTTTCTATTTGAGCCCGATTCCAAAGTGGCAGTGATGGTAGTGCTTTGTACCAGGGTTGCATGCAGGAGTAGCTATCTTAAAAGCTTGTAGAATGAGCTTGGCCCTTGGACACACTGCTCTCTGTGGGTCAGCTGTTATAATTTTAATAATTTTAATAATTTTGAGTAAGGCATGTACGTCAATAGGGAGAGAGTCTGGCCACAGTGAAAGCATGCAGGTGCTGCCTGACCCCTGGGGACAACTGAAAGCAGAAGAATGCAGCCCTGGCCCCAGATACCACAGGCATTGGGGGAGGGAAAGGAATGGGAATCTCCTAAACCCCTTCTTGCCCTACTTTTTAATCCCAAACCACACCTGTTGCCCCTGTGAGGGGCGTGAATATGCTCCAAACTCTCAGAACAGACAATATGAAGTTGGCTTGCCTGCCTAGTTATATTTTTTTCTTGTTCCTGCAGTCTGATTCATGTTCCCTGCAGCTCCATTTGGCTGCCAGAGAGGATCATTCAAAATTATGTTGATTTCAGCAAATAAGCAGCCACCCTCGCCTTGAGGAGGAACTACTGATTTTATAGTGAGAAAGACTCTCAATGAAATTAAAGGAATATATATATATATATGATCAACAAAATGAAATGATGGTGGAATGTCTGTTAAAAATACGAAAGAAGTATCTGATTCCAAAGCTGAGGAAGTTACCTGAAATGTGATATCACATTCTCAGTAGGACAAACAGCAAATAAAATGTCACTTCTCCTGTGTCCCTACCTCCTCTTACCTCCCTGTATCAGCAGGATTTTTGCAATTGTTTTGCAAACTTACAGAGAATGTTGGGCTTCAATTCTCAAACCTTGTTGGGCTCTATGTCACCTCTCTGGGTGTTCCTGATGACACTGGTTAACCCTAACTCCCCTTGTGTCCCCTCCAGCTTTGCTTGTCTTTGAGGACCTCTTCTCCAGCCAGCACGCTCTGTATTTCACAAAGGTGTTTAGCCTGTTCTCTGTCTGCTTCATTCAGACAGTGGACTTTTTGTTCTTGTTCTTCAGTGCTGTTTTCCTAACTTCTAGAATGGGCCTGATATATGACAGAGACCCCCATATCCCACTTTTACATTTAAATAGAAAAAGTCCCTGGGATGTGTTGCATACCATGACTTCACATGGTATGCAAAAAAATGTCTTGCAAAAATCTATTAGACCCAGGAGCATTCAAGGATCATCCTGCAAAACCTGACAACTATGTGAGCTCAAGTATGAAACGGGCTGTCAGGAACTTATTCCAAGGACCTTTATTTTTTAGTTACCTAATGCTGTTGTCCTTTAGTAAACAGATTTCTGTTCAGCTAGCTGCCCAGCTTGTGAAAGCACAAACCTTTGTATCACACACCAGTATGGGGTATTGTGCCCTAACAGGGCTCAAAAAATAATTTTAAAAGATTGACTGGCAGATATATCTCACTTCCCCAAGAGCTGTGCACCTGTGCAATCATACATGAAATCTTTGAAAATCAAATTAATCAATTTGTCCCGCAGTAAATATTTCTTGGAAAGCACAGAATTCCTTGGCAGCTGCTAAACTTCTTTTGAAGGTCACATTTTGTCACACAAGGCTTGCTTAAATCAGTGAACTGAGACAGACACACACTGGGTGTTGAATCTCCGGGCCCACTTCTGTGCCAGGCTAATGACTGCTGAATGAGAAGCAGTCTCTTTAGGAGACTGGACAGGCACAGCAGCCCAAGTTACTGGTGAAAGGAGGCACCTTGAGCCCCTCAAGGCCAGGACGGCTTACTCACCCATCTCACCCAGCGCCCAGCCCAGGCAGGTCACAGGCCTGCAGCATCTGGCTGGTGAGTAAAGCAAGAGGAAGCCAGGGATCACATGCAATCAGTCACTGAACAAGGTCCTGCAGTGAGAACATGGACACCAAGGGTCACTAGGGACACTTAGGGAGGAGGCGGGACAGGAGGTCTACTCTGAAGGAAATTAAAACTTTATTTAAAGTTTCTTTGCAAGAACAAAGGGTAAAAGGAAATTCCAAATGGAAGAATGATTTAGACCTGTGCACCCATCCATTAGAAGGATTTTGAGTCTCAACCTCCAAAATATATTTATTTGTAGTTATGTATGTTCTGATTCACCAGCAAACCTCCAAAATATATTTATTTATAGTTATGTATGTTCTGATTCACCAGCATTATGAATTTTAAAAATATACACAAAGACTGAGATTTTAAAAGTGAACTGAAAGATAAAAATAAGCCATCCTTTGAATCATTTTTATTTACTTATTAATGATATATTGTTATTTCTGTTAAACACAGACTACATTTCAAATTATCTTTTTGATAATTTTGAATTATTTTGGCTACATTCTTGTCATGTGGAATCAGATCACGTTGGCTGATGAGTTTGAAAAGATGTGTCTCTGGGCTGGGGATGTGGCTCAAGCGGTAGCGCACTCGCCTGGCATGCGTGCGGCCCAGGTTCGATCCTAAGCACCACATACAAAGATGTTGTGTCCGCCGATAACTAAAAAAAATAAATATTAAAATTCTCTCTCTCTCCCTCTCTCTTAAAAAAAAAAAAAGACTGTCTCAAAATTAAAAATAAAAAGGACTGGGGATGTGACTCAGTGGTAAAGTACCCTGGGTTCAATCTAAGGTACCCCCCCCAAAAAAAGAAAAAGTATAAAAAAAGAAAAGATGTGTCTCCTAATTGGCATTTTTGTTTGCTTTGCTTTTCATCTGTGCTATTAGAATTGCCTTTATTTCTTTGAAGGAACTTATTTCAGTTACTTGTGGGAGTTACTCAGTTAAAGATAGGTAATATAATCTACTCATCCAATCAAGCATTTAAGAACTGTAGGAGGCTGAAAGACACTTACATAAACAGATGTGTGATAACACACTGTGGAAGGAGGCAGACCCTGCCCAACAGGGGTGTGTGGCTGACTCCTGACTTGTGAGTAGATGAGAGTGCCAGGGTCAAGGTTCATCTTGAGACCACTATCAGTGCCTCCTCCATGCAGGTGGAATAGCCAGTCCACCTGGGAGGGGTAGATGTGTGGGGTCAGATCATTAATGAGCTTGAGAGGTTTGACCTGGTGAGGGAGGCTAATAAGAATATTTGCATATTTTTTTAAGAAAAGAGCAACTGGGGCAAAGTTTTATTTTTTAAAAAAAAAATTTTCCTGGAAATTAGCAGGGGAAATGTAAAATCTCCAAGAAACTAATTCAGAGGAGCTGTGAATAGAATTTATTGATCTGTAGCTAGCTCCTTCCTATGGCTTTCTGTAGAATTGTCACCTGCTATCCATGAGATTCCAATTTTCTTTTAAATTAGAAGCTCCCTTCCTCATTGCTCTTGGCAGGAGAGAGCCAGGAGCTGCCTGCTGTACCTGGTGAGCCAGCTGGCCAGCCCGGAGCATTCGTCCCACCACGTCCTGCTGTTGGAGATCAGGCGCATCACTGAGGCCTTCTCCGGCATCCTGGGCCCTCAGAGCAGAGACATCTTCCGCATGAGCAACAGCTTCGCCACCATTGCTGGGCTCCTTTCCCAACAGCTAGAAACCTCCAGGGCCGGGAGTGGCAGGTGAGTGGGCTCCTGAATGCCCATCCCATGGGTTCCGGGGACCTCTGAGGGGGAGCTTAGAGGAAGGCACTTTCTTTGGGATTTCTGAGGCTTCCAAAGAAAGCCAAGCCCAGGTCTCAGGAGAGTCACTTCTAAGTAGATTAGGGCACTGGCCAGATTTTTCCTATCTTTGGAAACCAAATATAACAAAAAGATTTTAAGAGGTTTTCAAAATACAGTAAAGGAATAAGAATGTACTACAAATAATAATGTCATGTATCCCCCTCACTTGTTTATTCAACAAGCATTCTATAATGACCTACTTTGTAGCAGAAACAAGACAAACATAAAGAGACAGAGCTTGTTGCTTATGCCCACCACATTCACTGTCTGGTAGAGGAAATAAATATTTAAATAACTATAGGATGCAACTAGAGAGAATTGGAAGATTGTGCTAATTTAGGTGGATTCAAAGAATGTGGGGAGCATCGAGATGTGGGAAGCACTGATTTCTGCGTGGAAGAAAGAAGGGTGGAAGTTGAGCTCAGGAAAGGTTTCCAGAGAGGTAAAATTTTGAACTGAGCCTTAAAAGACAATCAGATTGTAGGAGGTTGTCTTTTGGGCAGCATGTGAGAAAGCATGGAACTTTCTAGAAACAGGCATCATTTTCGTATGACTGAGGTGTATGTTACAAGAACAGCAACATTTGGAGATGCTGATGAAGAGGCAAGCAGGGGCCAGGGGATGGTGGGCTGGACGTTACTTCCCCAGAAACTTGAATTTTATCATGTTGGCAATGAGGAGTCATTGTGGGGTTTGATGTGTGGCAGGATATGGTCAGAATTCATTTCAGGAAGCTCACTCTGGCCTCATACAGAGAAAATCTCAGGAAGAAGGAGACAGGAATCAGATCAAATGAGGGAAGGGCAGGAAAGTGTCCAGGGGTGCTGGCCAAGACAAAATTATTGATGATGGTGGTGAATGAGCTGTTAGTGATATGGCCGGGCTAGAGACAGCCTGCCTGGTATTTTAGAGTGGAAGATAATATGATGCCCAGGACCAGACTTTCAAGATTGCCTTTGAAAAAATAAGGAAGATCTTGTTCAGAAGAGGAAGTAGTTTTATATTGTTATGCTAAACTTTGAAGAAAGAAAGATTTGAAAATAACAAATATGCTATTTCATTAGATCTTCATGACCACCTTACAAAGCAAGAAGGGCAGATATCATTATTCCTATTTCATAGAAGAAGAAACAGGGCTCAGGGACAGGTTAAACATCTTCTCAATATTACATACTGACTAGCTGACGGAGGGACTTCAGATGCTGTGCACTGGGAAGGTATTCAGTACTGGAGCAGAGGCAAGGTCCCTCTGAGACTAGCACCAAATATGTGAGGTTCCAGAATAATGAATAAAGCATTTCTAGCATGAAACAAGGATTTCAAAACCATGAGAAGCATTTTCACAAAATAGTGCATGTTTAGTCAAAAGAATGCAGTTTATAGCCACATGGTAAAGAGCCTGGAAATCCTAAGTGACACAAGATGTCATTTCTGCCCTCCAGGGGTTCACAAAATGAACAGAATTGGGGCAGAAGTGCATGTAGCAGGGTGTGGAGCAAGAGAGATGTGCTCACTCACCAGCAGCTGGGAAATTGGAGTATGTTTCACACCCCACCCCACCCCCAGAAAAAAGAAGAAGAAGAAAGTGAAATTTAAGTTCATTTTCTATTTCTTGAGTATCTTCCAGGTGCCAGGCATTTCTTTAGGCACTAGATTAAGTTGTGCAGGATGAATGAGAATTCCCTGGATAAGGGGAGAAATGGTGCTACAAGTACAGAGCACAGCCCATGCCAAAGCACGAGGGCTTCAAGAGAACCAAGTAGAAGTGGGAGGAGGGCAACTTGGACTCTGGTGTTCCTCCCTGGCTCCCCAGCAGCCAAAGTCATGAGTTCCCAGGAAACACAGGAGCTCTGGAGTCTCTCACGTCCCTCATCATCGAAAAGCATCAGTGGAGGGGATCCAAGATGGCAGGCTGCATTTCCAGTGGTTTGACTCGAATTCAAGCAATAGGAGTACTGCTCTTCAGCAGGTTGGGGAAAAGGGGAATTCACCGAAACTCAATATTGGACAATCAGAGTCTCATAGATACTCAGAAAGTTGGGTTCATTGAACAAAGAACAAGAAAGAGTACACTGGAGCTGAGACAGCAGTAGCAGATCCCGTTCACTGCAGAGGGGAGGGAGAACCCAAACAGAGAAATGCAACAGACAAATCTGGAAGGGGAAAACCTGTAGAACAGAAAAGCAGCCTGAATGTAGCTGATCCAGAGGCTACACAGCAAATTGGCATTTGAAAAGTGCTCTGTTTCTCAGCTGGCAGTGGAGAGCTGAGGTGTGAGCTATCTTGAGGAAACCATGCTGCAGCTTGCTGTTGTTGGAGCCTGTGACATCATAGCAAATAATTGCAATACTGTCCTGGCAAGAACCTAGGGTGTACCTAGCAGAATGTGAGCAAAAAAAAAGACACAGCTATTGTACGTAGGGGTATTTAAGTCAGAGATACTGAAAGGAGTGCAACTTGCTTTCACTTTGAGTCTGGTGACAAACATGACCAGCTGAAGAGGGTCAGGAAACTGAATAGGCAGCCATGATTGCACTCAGGGACAGAGCCCAAGAAGACTGTATTTGTGGGCATTAGATCAAGGGAGACTTGTGGAGGGTTGGCTCCCTGGTCCTATGGTCAGAATTTTCAGGAGTCATCTGAGATCCAGACTCTCAGCAAAGATCAGCATCTGCCCAGCCCTAGGGGGTGTTGTTCTAATCTCTTCAGAGCAGATACCATCCACCAAAATCTCTCAAGCCTGATTAGACCTAAGTCCTAGCTGCTGGAATTCCACACATAGAACTCTGCAACAGCCCTACCTGGGAATGCATTGATCTTGTTTGTGCAGACAACATTCCAATCTACAGTACTTCCCATTCCATCCTGCCTTTATACTGGTGAGAGGGAAGCATGAAGCTATTTCAACCAACTTCAGTCTTAGGTCATTCCAACTAGCAGCTAGGTGAGCAAAAAAAAAAAAGGTATAACACCCCCCAGCCCTCACTGTCTCAAAGGGGTGCATAACCCAAGAAGAAAAAGAAAAGGTCGTAACCATCCATCCTCCTTGAAGTTGTGACCACCTCAGTGGAAACAATTCTTTCATTAAGACTTTTTTCTCTTTTTAATTTTTTGTTCTCTCTGTATGGACTCAAAGAGGGAATAAAAACTTTCCAAGATAAGCAGAAATTAAAAGAATTCATGACTACTAATTGGTTTCTCCAATTAGAAAAACATAAGCTAGAAGAATGGATTAAAAAACAATATCCAGCCAGGTGTAGTAATGCATGCCTGTAATCTCAGTGGCTTGGGAGGCTGAGGCAGGAGGATAGTGAGTTCAAAGCCAGCCTCAGCAAAAGCAAGGTGTTAAGCAACTCAATGAGATCCTGTCTCTAAATAAAATACATAAAAGGGCTGGGGATGTGGCTTCAGTGGTCAAGTGCCACTGAGTTCAATCCCTGGTACCATAAATAAATAAATAAATAAACCCACCAATGTCCAAGTATATGTTGTTTGCAAGAGACTTCCCTTACAGGCATAGATAGCCAAAAGCTGAAAGTGAAAGGATGGAAATTTATATACCATGCAAATAGAGCCTGAAAAGAAGCAGGAGTAGCTACTCTCATTTTTGACAAAGCAGATTTCAAACCAAAAGTAATCATAAGTGACAAAGAAAGTCACTTCATAAAATTCAACCAGAAAATATGACAGTAGTAAATATTTATGCCCCAAATGTTAGTGCACCTAATTACATAAAATATACACTACTTGAATTTAAGGTTTAGATAGAACCCAGCACAGAATAATGGGTGATCTCATCACATCTCTCTCACCAATAAATAGATAATTCAGACATAAACTCAGTAAAGACTCCTACAAACTAAAAAATTTATAAATCAAATGGACTTAATAGACATCTATAAAATATTTCATTCAATGATAGATGAATTCATTTTCTTCTCACCTGCTCATGAAAACTTCTCCAACATAGAATATATTTTATGTCAGAAAGAAATTCTTATCAAATACAAAAAAAAGATATAATAAACATACAATTCCATGTATCTTATCTGATCATAATAGGATGAAGTTAGGAATCATCATCAACAACAGAAATCTATAGAAACTATAACAAATGGAGATTGAATGATACACTTTTGAATGATGAGTGGGTGATAGAAGAAATCGGGTAAGAATTAAAAATTAATAGAATCAAATGAGAAGAGTAATACAATATAGAAGAACCTCTGGGACAATAGTAAGTCAGTTGTAAGAGGAAAATTCAATAACTATAAGGGCCCACATAAGAAAATCAGATCCCAAAAAAATGACATAATGAAGTATCTCAGTACCCTTGAAAAACAAAAACAAACAAATTACAAAACCAGTAATAGGAAAGAAATAAGATCAGAACTTATATCAATAAAATAGAGAATAAAAAATATAAAGGATCAATAAAATGAAGAATTTGGTTCTTTGAAAAGGTAAACAAGTTTGATAAACCACTGGACAAACTAACCAAGACAAGAGAAGACCCAAATTGATAAAAATAGGAGAAATCACCACAGAAAGACATCACAGAGATCATTTGGGACTGTGTGAAAACAATAAATTAGAAAATCTAGAAGAAATGGGCACATTTGTAGACACATATGACATGCTGATATTGAATCAAATGGACATAGAAAACCTAAACAGACCCATAACTAGCAATGAGATGGAGACAGTAATAGAAACCACTTCCAACAAAGGAAAGCCCAGGACCAGATAGATTCTCAGCAGAGCTCACCAGACATTTAAAGAAGAGTTAATGCCAATACTTCTCAAATTATTCTATGAAATAGGAAGGAATGAAACACTTCCAAATTCATTCTATGAAGCCAGTATCAAGAACACATCAAGGAAAGAAAACTACATTCCAATATCCCTGATGAACTCAGATGCAAAAATTCTTAATAAAACAATAGCAAATCATGTTTAACAACATATTAAGAAGAGTGTAAGTCATGACCAAGTTGGTTTTATCCCAGTGTTAAGGATTGTTTAACCTATGCAAATCAATAAAGGCAATTCACCACATAAATAGAGTTAAGGACAAAAATCACAAGTCATCTCAATAAATGCAGATAAAACCTTCAACAAAATTTAGTACCTTTTCATGATGATGATGATGATGATGAAGAAGAAGAAGAGGAAGAAGAAGAAGAAACAACAACAACTAGGGATAGAAGGAACCTACCTCAGCATCATAAAGGATCTAACAAACCCAAAAACAAAATCATAGTGAATGAGAAAAAATTAAAGTATTTCCTTTAAAGAAGGAACAAGACAAGGATTTCTCTCTTACCACTTCTTTTCAATATAGTACTAGATTTCTATCCAGAGCAATCAGGCAAGAGAAGGAAATAGAAAGAATAAAAGTGGGAAAGAAAGGAGTCAACTGCTTTTAGATGATATGGTCCTATACTTAGAAGATCCAAAAAGAGCCACCAGAAAACTACTAATAAACAAATTCAGCAAAGTAGCAGGTTATGAAATCAACATACAATAACACTAGTAATGAATCTTCAGAGGAAAAAAAACCCATTCACAATATCCTCAAAAAATATAATATAAAATGAGGTACTTAGAAATAAATCTAATCATGGAGGTAAAAGGCCTCTGCAATGAAAACTTAGAACACTGCAGAAAGAAATTAGAGAAAATAAAAGAAGATGGAAAGGCCTCCCATGTTCATGGACAGGAAGAATTAATATTGTTAAAATGGCCATACTATCAAAAGCAATATACAGATTCAATACAATCCTCATCAAAATACTGATGACATTCTTCGCAGAACTAGGGGGGAAAAAACAGTCTTAAAATTCATTGGGCAAAATAAAAGACTCAGAATAGCCAAAACAATTCTAGGACAAAAAAGCAATGTCGGAGGCATCAATTCAAATTCTACTAAAGAGCTATAGTAACAAAAACTGCTGCAGACACATAGACCAATGGTACAGAATAGAAGAAATAGAGGCAAACCACACAAATGTAGTCATCTGATCCTTAGCAAAGTTTACAAACATACTCTGGATAAAATACAGCCTCTTTAACAAACAAATGGTTCTGGCACAACTGGTTCTCCATATGTAGAAGAATGAGACTAGACCCTTATCTCTTATCCTGCACAAAAATAAACTCAAAATGGATCAAAGACTTTGGAATTAGACCAGAAACTATGCAACTTCTAGTAGAAAACATAGGGTCAACACTACAGCAAATAGGCACAGGGAACAACTTTCTCAATAGAACCTATAGGAAATAATGCCAAGAGTTAACAAGTAGGATGGCATCAAATTGAAAATCTTCTGAACAGCAAAGGAAACAATTAGAAATGTGAAGAGAGAACCCACAAAACGGGATAAAATCTTTACTAGCTACTCTTCTGATAGAGGATTAATATCCAGAATATAAAAAGAACTCAAAAAATCACCAAAAATCCAAATTACCTAATTAATAAATGGGCAAATGAACTAAACAGACACTTCTCAAGAAGAAATACATTTAGCCAACAGATATATGGAAAAAATGTCAACATCATTAGCAATTAGGGAACTGCTAATCACAACTACACTGAGATTTTATCTCACTCTGCTCAGAATGACAGCCATCAAGAATGCAAACCATAATACATCCTGGAGAGGACGTGAAGAAAAAGGAGCAATTTTACACTGTTGATAGCACTGTAAATTAATATAATCACTATGGCAAATCAATATGGAACTTCCTCCAAAGAGTAGGAATGGAACCATTCTATGACCCAGGTATCTGCTCTTCAGTATTTATCCTAAAGAACTGAAGTCAGCTTGCTACAGTGATCCACGCACACCCATGTTTATAGCAGCACAATTCAAACAGTGAAACTATGGAACCAACCATTCATCCAATCAATGAAAATGAGACACACACACACAGAGAGACACACAATGGAGTTTTATTCATAAAGAAGAGTGAAATTATGTCATTTGAAGGAACATATGTTAAGGAAAATAAGCCAAACTCAGAAAGTCAAGGTTAGTTTGTTTTCTCCCATATGTGGAAACTAGTGAGGAAAAAAGAAAGTTGGGAGAGCATGTCTCATGAAAATCAAAGGGAGATCAGTAGAGTAGAGAGAGGGAAGGGACTATGGGAGACAGGAGAGGAGGAACTGGGAAGTATGAGTGAACAATATTGGCCAAATTACACATTATACGCATGTGTGACTATATATCCAGAAATCCCACCATTATGTATAATTATAATATAGCAACAAGATACATTGAAAAAATACAAGGTTTGAGTATGTGACCCAGACTAAGGAAGAATAATTTGTTTCAATGTGGCTGAAGCAAGTCCCTCGGGGCAATCAGGGGTACGCTGGGAGAATAAACCGAAAATTAGGTCAGAAGCAGATTATCACAGCTTATGCGCTGTCAGAAGCAAGGGGCTCACTCTCTAGGCCACGTGGAGGCTTGGAAAAATTCTAATCCAGGGAATGCTGACAGCTCCGGCCACAGTAATTAGCAGATAGGACACATTTAATAAGTACTTCTTTACCAAAGAAACCGGTGACTGGGGAGTGAGTCCCACCGGGGAGCACGCAGTGGACCTGGCTGGAGCAGCAGGCCACGAGGCAGATGCCAGGATGTCGGGGCTGCAGCCTCCACAGGCCCCGAGGGAGGCCTGGGCAGAGTTGGTGGCGGGAGCCTCAGAAGTCGGACAGGTCACTGCCGTGAGAAAGCACCGCATCCTGAGGAAGCCATCACCCAGGGAGGTAGTGAAGCCAAGGGGAGCAAAAGGGAGCAAAACCCAGAGGTCTCGGAAGAGGATGCCCGAGAGGAGGGGAGCCATGTGGCAGAGCCTGGCTGCCCCTGAGCACTGCGTGTTGTCTGAAAAAAAGGCTGCAGTGGGTCATCGCCATTGGCCAGGAGAAGACAAGCTGCCCTGTCTCCTTCTCTCAACAGCATAGTATGGATGGAGCATGTATAAATTCATCGTCACCTGGTTCCATGTATAGATGCCCATATGCTGGGGTTTCTCCATCTTGGTGCCATCGATACTCAGACTAGATAATCCGTGGTGGTGGGGCTGCCCTCTGCATTGTGGAACATCTACCAGCAATGCTGGCCTCTACCCATTAGATGCTGGTAGCAGCAGCCACTCTCAGTTGTGACATTGCCACATGTCCTATACAAGAAAAACTATCCCCAAGTGAAGAACTACTTCTGTCTATACCTACACCATTAAAAAATGGCATTTTCACAGATCCACAGTGTACCTAGTAACAAGCAAAGCCTGCCAGTGTCCGAGAGTCTGTATCAACCACGAAGGCCCTGATGCGATTGCTGAACTATGGCGCCATCTGCGCAGCTGGGGGAGGGGGGCATGTATTGTGTGCACAGTCCAATAAGCCTGCCTCCTTCCACCGGCTGGCACCAGTCAGGGAGGGCTCCAGCTCATATCCTGACCACTGGGCCATCTGTTCTCACAAACACAAGGCTCTGAATGGGCAACACATTATCTCTTAGATTGTGTGTGTGTGTGTGTGTGTGTGTGTGTGTGTGTGTCGTGTGTGCGTGTAAAAGGTTTATACAAATGAAAAATATGTGAGAGAAGGATGTGACATTAGGCTACTGTCAGGAAAATTGATCCTTATTAGCCCCAATCCAATCAGCAACAGTCGATTTTCTCATGGAAAGAATGTAGGAGATAAGTGGATAAAAGCAAAACATTTCACTATCAGAATTTGAGTCTGCATGTATGAGATCACATTTAAGTTCTCCTTCCTTTGCTATTTTTTGGAGAGTGGGGGGAGAAAGAGCAAAAAGCTGAGGTCACCACCACAGTCACCTCAGCCTCTCCATTTAGAGTTCTTCTCTGGGCAGCGCTCACTGTCAATCTCCTTCTGATGGATTGTAATTATTCTGTGGGAACCTCGAAATGCCAGTGTGGACAGCCAGCCTTTTGTGTCAACTGCTCATCCTCTCTGGGATGGTTGCTAAGGCTTCTATCCCAACATCTCTTCCCTGAAAAGCCTTCATTGTGACCACGTAACTCCAGTCACTTTAATCTGTGCCCCCAAAGCAGAAAGGTCTAAGCTTTTGTCTCAAGCATACAGCACAATCTGAGCCTTACAATTAAAGGGAAAATGAATAAGTAAAGAGAGCCAGAAAGAAAATTAAAGATGATAAAATTCAAAACAGATGTCATCTAATTTACAAATCTGACACACAGCTCAGCAGGCCAGATTTTGGACTTCAGGCCAAAACTACAAGACTATCAAAAGAAAAACAATTAGCATCCTAGAGAGAATGAAAACCTAAGCCGAAGAGATTTTCTTGTGCCAAATGATCCTGAATAAACTGAGGGAGTTTTATAAGATGTGCCAGGTGAGAGCACTTGCCTTTCCTCTGTTCTCTGCTATAAAAGAATCTGTATATCTAAATAAAACCAACAGAGGCTAAAGGACAGGATGTTGTCAAGGGAAGCATTTACAATTTGAAATTAATTCAGGAGAATTAAAAGGGGTACAACAGCAATGTGACTTGATAAGAAGGTGCTGGGACAGGAAGAGATTTGCTCCTTTTGAAACTGGGAAAGCCCTATTTTGCCTGCTGGGCAGGACTTAGCCATTCTTAATCACTGGGCTGGTTGTCTGCCAGGATCCCCGGAAGCTGGGGAAGGAGAGGGTGAGCTCCTGGCAATGGTGTGACTGGTGGTTACTCAGTCAAGTGACCATTCGCTAGAAGACACCTTTTCCAAATGGATGTGGGGCCAGGGATGCTGCTCTAATCAGGCACCCTCAGAAGGGGACACTGTGCCTCAGGTCTCTCAGGAGGAGGTCAGGACCAGGCCCCACATGGGATAGGAACTTTGAGGGATTGAAATTGTGGGGAAGAAAGCAGAGTTAGGGAAATAGAATAAAAGAATCCAGAAAAGACAGGGAGAGAGGAGGAACTACAGAGGAGAAGAGGAAAGGTCCCTGAATGCAGCCCCCAGGCCCAGTCCTGGTGCCGGGGCGAGGGCAGGGGTGACAACTCTCTCATTTCTAGCTTTCAGACCCTGAACAAAGACATAGAGGGGAAAAAAATTCCTTACTAGAAAACCTTAAGATAAACCTTTCACTGGTTTAGGTTGGATTAGGTAGGTGATAGGTCTTCTGCAGTTTTAGTGGCAAGGAAGATCATGATGGTGGGATTGTTTCTGAGAATCATGCCTGAAAAGAAAAAAAATGGAAGATAAATTTAGAGTCAAAACCAATATGGTAGACGTAAAACTGACTTCAGTACAATTGAAGGAGATGACACAGGGAAGGAAAGAAACCAAACAGAGTGTGGGGGGAGAAGGAAGGGAAATGGAACAAGATTAAAATGTGCATGGGAGAATGATCTCAGGAATCTTTCCTCCTTGGAAAGCTCCGTAGTTTTGGTCTTTCCCAAATTGCATGCAATGAACATCAAAAATGGATCCCATGGAGAGCCAGGGATTTGATTCAGTGTGTGGTCCTACTGTGTGGTTTATAAAAACCCTTTCTTAGAAAAGTTCTATGAGACCTTTGTAACCCATCATTCCAGGATTTCCCTCTTGACATCCTGGAAATCACATTAGAACACAACCTGCCTTGACACAGTCCCCAAGACACAGCCACAGAGCTGGAGAGTGGTGGCTCTTCCCTGCGGCCAAGACAGAAATCAAGAGGACAGTAGATCACCTTGTCTTCAGCTTTGCAAAGAAGATTGCTGTAGGTCTGACTGAACTCAAAGCAGCCTCCACCCCAAGGCAGATCCTGTGGAAGGGACCTCGCCCACATTCTCCCTAACCCTCACAATGATAGTCCTTGAACACCCTTCAAGATTGTAGAGGCTTTGCATTAAAGCAAAGCAAAGTAACTAGTAGAAAGGCAGGCACAGTAATGTTCTCTGCCCAAGCCCCACTCGATTTCTATGCCCGTGGCAATTTCTGGAGACTCAATGGCTAAATACCCAGGCATGAATTCCTTCCATTTCTTCCTTGAGCCTGGTCCACTGGATCTCAAATTTTCACATGGATGAGAGTCACAGTGTTCACAGAGCTTCGTGTACACTCCAGAGTGGCCTTTGCCTATTCCTACCAAAAACAGGACCCTGCTAACCTTTTCCATTACCTTCTAGAAGGCCCTCTTCACCGCTGTCTTCCCATGGGAGGCTGCGACTCTCCACAGCTTCAGTGGGTACCACTTGCCCTGAGGCCTCCCTACCCCCATTCTTGCCCCTGGTCCTCCTTCCCTCTGGACCTGCTCCTGCAATCCCACCCAAAGCACTAAGTATCTTTGTGCTGTCTACTCTCTCTGCACTTGGAGAGCTGGTCTTCAGAGGACATGCAGTCTCTAAAGTGCTTATAAGAACTGACACTCTTTAAAGCAAAATGTGTTTATACAAAGAGCCCGTTGAGGGTGTGAGAATGAGTGTCGGCTCAGGGAATATGCGCAGGTTGCTCGGGATCATTGTTTACAGCATGTGATGCTCTGGTCAACAGTGCCCCCTCTTAGGAAAATATTGAATGTCATTTGGTCCCACCAAGGTAACTTTTCAGAATGAAATCAGAGTTTTAATAAGAAACCAGTATATCCTCTCAATCTAGACAGGTGGTCACTTGTATGAAAAGAAAACCCTGACCAGAGAGAAAACCCTGGCAGCAGAGAGGCTGTTGTCAGTGCCCAGAGCATGGGGAAGGGTGAGCCAGCTCTGGTGCCTGCTTCTTCCCCAAGAGATTAAGTGTGACATGTGGTACCACTTATGTTCCATCTGTTGTCCTTCCTTATCAGCATTCAGGGTGATGGGAGGTCTTGAGAGGTATTTCAGGAATTCCTTGATCAGGACCATGTGGGTGGGAGACATCATTATCAGCTTTGGAGACAGCGGAGCCCCAGGAGCCCCTTAGGAGCAGCCAGCGACAGGAGGGAGGGGTGGCCCTGTGGAGAGCAGTGTATTGCGGCTTCCCCAGAGCTGCAGGCCCCTTGTGCGGAGTGCAGCAGTGTCCAAGGCGCAGGACAATACAGAAAAGGAACACAAGCTTTGTCAGGCTCCCATGGCCATCTGTCATAGTGACCACATTCATGTCATTTCCTGAGTTTTGATCATCCCTTCAGTCTGATCTAAAAGAAGGTGCCAAAATTCATTTTCTAATCAACGTGAAGGTGTTCCACAGGTTGTTGCTCGGACATAGTAGGGTGCAAGAATTCTATTACCAGTCCTGTAATATGTGCTTCTTATTCTTGAGGTAGATTAAGATGCAGCCTGGGAGCCACCCCTTCTGAGAGGCAATGTGGGTGAGATCCCTGGAGCTCTGGGACCCTTGCTTTTGATGCTGGGTTGACTAGTGACCCTCAGGAAGTTGCTCCACACCTCTGTACCTGTTTTCTCATCTGTGAATGGAATAGTAATAGGCCTGCCTTGCTCGATTGTGTGAGAAGTAATTTGTGTGCAGTAGACCCCCTTATCTGCAGAAGATATGTTCCAAAACCTCCAGTGCAGGCCTAAAACACTAGATAGTACTTAAACTATGTTTTTTATTATATACATATCTATGATAAACTTTAATCAATAAATTAAGTGCAGTAGAAAATTAATAATTAATAACAAAATAGAATACAGAAATACTGTATTAACAGTATACTGTAACAAACGTTATATGAATGTGGTTTCTCTCTCTCCCCCTATCAGAATATTTTATTTTACTTTTTCATGTAAAAGAAGTCCTTTATGGCAAATCAAAATTGCCAACATCACTCTTTGGCTTATTCAAATTGCCAGCATCACTATTCTTTGTGCTTTGGA
Source organism: Marmota flaviventris (assembly GCF_047511675.1). Lineage (NCBI taxonomy): Eukaryota > Metazoa > Chordata > Mammalia > Rodentia > Sciuridae > Marmota > Marmota flaviventris. Next base: position 112,423,380 of record NC_092505.1, on the reverse strand, counting down.
ACCATTGTTAGGTTAAAAACACGGTTATTAAACACAAGAGCTGAGATACACAATGATTGGTCTGGTAATCAGACAGCTACTAAGTAACCACCAGGCGAGTAGTATATATAACATGGACACTCTGGACACAGGGATGATTCCTGCCCTGTGTGGAATGGAGCAGGATAGTGCACGATTTCTTCATGCTGCTCAGATCATACTCCATTTAATACTTATGGATACTTTGTTTCTGGAATTTTACATTTAATATTGCAGAAAACTTAAACCTTAGAAATCACTGAAGATGAGGGAATACTAATGCACTGGATTTAGAACATTGCCTGAGCAGAGAAAGCCCACAGTAAATATTAACTATGGACATTAGTTCTCTTTTCCAGGTGGATATTATAATAAATGAGTATACTTAGGCCAGAACTATCCATAGCTCAGTGCCCTTCTGAAACCAACATCTTACCAGGCTGCGACTACATTATTACAGAAATTGGAAACAAGAGAATAAGAGCTTAGAACTTTTATATAGAATGATGTTGCTACAATACCCAAGTGTATGACCAGTACACATTCCATATCTTGTTCTATTCATCTCTGGAAATTTATTTTTACTGGTCTTTACAAAAATATTGGTCTTTGAAATATGAAAATTTAAAAAAAAATAATTGTTTACCACAGGCATTAGATCCTACACACAGTTTAGCCTGGACAAATCTAGAATGCTCTCCTATCTAACATTTCACTCCAAACTTTGCCTTGAGACCTAAAGGAAAGAGGTGTAATAAATAAAAGGTGAGGAACACACCCCATCTCAGCCATGCATAAAGTGTTGGAGGCAAGAGTTCCTAATATTCTTCATATTTATCAGAAGGCAAAGGTGGCTTTTTATGAAGACAGTGAATAGCCTTTTCTACAGGTAAATGCTGAGTTCTGGGTGGACTGGGAATAGGATCACAGGGTTTCCTGTGGGCTCTCTTTCCCACTCGGGCCCTGGTGTGTTTGTGATAACTTACATCCCTCCATTTCTGGGTCCCTGTTTCTACCTCCTGAAAGTGGTTATAGGGGCCATATTGGAGGTGAGCACTGTGAGAGGGAGTGTCTAAAAGGAAAGGGACTATTTCCCTGTTCCTCTGGTGTCTCTTGCAGAAACCGATGATGCTTTGATTGCTGTCTCCTCACTGCCAGCCCCTCACCTGCCCCTGTTCCCTGGCAATGGAGTGAGTGGGCCTTGACCAAGAAGCACACGCAGCCTGTGCAGTTCCCACCTCGACTCAAGGTGTGTGGTGACATCACCACCCACTTTTTCATAGTTTACAAAATGCTTTTGCAACTTGTGCCATACCCTGATGGTGTTTTGTTAGAATGGGACAGCCTTCTGTAAGGGCCGCCACTCACCCGAGTGCTCATTGTAGACTCAGGGATCTTGGCTAAAGATTTGGGTGCACCTGCTAAAGCCTTGGGTGCATTTATCAGTAGCAAAAATCAAAAAGGTCCCTTTTCCTGGGGATTTATAGAAGCCCTGAAGCCCACCAACTCCAAATAATGCCCATTTGCTTTAAGTCGCCTCTCCCCAGAGTTCCTGACATTCTCGCAGCCTTGCCTCTGGAAAGGGACATGCCTCTGCCCTGCTGCACTTCAGACTGATCTTCCCTTGTCTGAATCGGTGTTTCTGGAGCTTGAATGTGCCCCTGGTCACCTGGGGATTGTGCTGAAATGCACATGTGATTGATTCGTAGGCCTGGGGTGGAGCCGAGATTCTGTGTTTCCAATGAGGGCACAGCGGATCTGCGGCTGCCAGCCCAGTGATCCCACTTGGCACAGCAGGGCTGTGGGCTTTGCACTTTTTCTCGTGTCCCTTTCCCTCCCATGTTGGTTAGATGACTGAAGAGTAAGCACTGATCCTCTGCATTAGAGGTGCAACTTCCTTGTATTGAGGCTCATGCTTCTAATTTCAGGAAATCCTCTCTCCATGTCTGCAGCGGCTCAGACTCATAGTTCAAGTTCAGAGATCCTTCAAAGCAACCATTTCTTTATCCCTCCTCTTGTCCCATGCATGGAGGCTCCCTCTCCTTCAGTACCACACTCCTGGCCCTGGGTAGGAAAAGCTTCTCTTCCAGGTGGGAGACACCTGCACAGCCCCCTTCTGTGTACCAAATGTCCACAAGTGCAGTCACCCAGGGCTTTATCACTTGAATTTTTCACACCCATTCTATCAGGCTATCCTGTCAAATCCATTATCTTGTATAATGGTTTCGGCAACCTGGTGATGTAGTATCATTAATCCCCTTTATATATAACAAGAAGTGAGTCTTAAGAGTCATAAAGAGATTTGCCACATGGCTAACAAGCAGGAAACATGGCCCTCTGTGACCACGATCAGTCCATTTTCCCACAATTCTCTCCTTTTGAAATCTTTTTGGAAAATCTATGCACATGAAATAAACTGTGCAGACATTTCTTTTCAGTGAAGTTCTGCCATAGACATGATCCCATGTAACTGGGCACCTGCCACTGAGCAGGTCAGGGAAAGAGCAGAGCAGCCAGAATCTGGACTTAGCATTGTCCCTTCCCTGTGTGTCCAGCATGCCTGTTCCTGAAGCTCTATGCATTGCAGTCCCACAACAGATGATAGGACCAGGGAGCTGGGAGATCTTCTCTGTCACTCTTAGGATGACCGATGACCCAAGAAACTGCTGAAGAGCAAGGAAAATAACATCCTAAGAATTTAGGCCTGCAGTGTGGATTCGGTCCATTGTGTTCTCCTACTTCTCTAACAAGCTCAGCTCTGCAGGAGTGCACATCCTGGACATGGATCATAAGCCAAGATTGTCAAACATTAACTAATATTATTTTTCTTTGATTAAAGGAGCCAGGAAGAGAGGCTGCCAATCTCTCCACCCCTGCCAGCTTTTTAGTCTCATCTCCCTGCTTAGTGAGAGCAGCGAGCTGCCCAAGGGCCAATTTGTTTCTTAGGGGAGTCGAAGCTCACACAAGAGGGAGGTAATTAGGCCTCCCCCTGGGCATCCCTAGAGGTACTTTTAAAAACTTTACTTTGGCAAGAGAGACTGAAAACTGTTCAGACTGGAAATCATCGGAGCCTCTTGTAATGTGGCGTGTTGAGTTAAGGCCAAGTTAATATTTAAGGGATTATAGAATGCTGGCAACGATTTCTGTAAAATTACTTCTGAAGTTAAAAGTGACAAATGGAAAAGAAATAACAACCCCCTGCATAAGCCCCACCTTCAGGCCCTGGGCTCCCAAGCCAGTACCCGCAGGGCAGGGATCCAGCAACACAGGCACCTTCACGTCCAGTTTTGCGCTGCATGTTTGTTTAGCTCCAAGGAAGGCCTTTGTTTTTTGAAGAAATTCTCCTTTCCTTTATTTTTATATTATATATTAAAAGGGAGAAGGAAGGAGCTGGAAATGTTTATTATGAGCCCAATTCTTTTATCCAACATTTCCTGACCTTCCAACCTACTGGCATCAAAATGTGTCCTACCTCCCCGCTGCAAAGCCCTGGGCCAGGCCCTAGTGGATTAAGGGTCTGTGGCAAAAAGTCCTCCTCAACCATCTTGCCTGGGCCACTCCTCAGTACCACCCCTTTTCCTGGCCTCTGGGCACCACAGACTCTGCATGACCACCGCAGGACGGTGTGTGTAGGAGAGCCCTGTGCCAGCCCTGCCCAAAGGCACCCAGCTCCAGGCAGAGGTTGCTTCTCACACTTTACAGCTCTTTCTCCTTTTTCTTATTTGCTCCCTTGCAGATTCCTCTCCCCTCCTCCTACTTATCTCATTTTATATTTACCAGAATATAGTGTGCTGCCCTTCATCCCAGATAGGCCAAGAGAGGTGGCCCAAGCCTTCAGGCATCTGGTAGACCCCAGGAGGCAGGGCATCTGGTAGACCTCAGCAAATGTGGCTTCAGATGCCTTACTCCACAAACATTCAGGTGGCTAGCTGTGTGTGGCAAGCACTGTGCAGAGACTAGTAGACACAATGAGTAGCACAGGGCTCTGCCCACCAGGTCCCAAGGGTTTTCTTCAGTATGGCACTGCCAGATTTAATAAATATATAGAGAGCACACCTGAATTTCAGATAAAGAATAAATAATTTTTTAAGAATATTTTAGTAAAGTATAATGATTTTAGTATAGTATATTTTAGTATGTTTTAAAATATTAATATTAATAAACCATAAAATGCATATATACATATAAATATGACAAAAGTATTAAGATACATGTATTTTTATTTTACAAAAATAAATATAAATAAATAGATACAGTAATACATACAATAAATATTTTAAGATGAAGAAATATATTTAAGCATATTTGTTCTTTGCCTGATGCCCAGAGGTGACTATGTGTTTTGTATTTCACTCTAGCTGTACTCTGGAGGCAACCCCCTGTCCCTCAAGGGGTCAGTGTGTGCCTAGAGATAACCTATAACTTCTCTGGTGCCCCAAATCTGCTCAGGAGGAAGCTAACAGGCAATTGAGGATGAAGGGAGGCTGCTCCCAGCTACTAGCATCTGACTAGCGTAGGCTCCAGCTCTTGGTAACCAGCACCTGATAAGAAGAGATGCAGGCAGGGAAGGGGACCCAGTGACATTCTCCCCAAAGCCTCATGCAGGCATTTTCCAGGGTCATCAGTTCCCTCCCAGGTATGGAGTCACACCTGTTGGGGACTACTGATGTTTTCTGCTCATATTAACACATGACTTATGAAGTTCTTGAGGGTCTGATGTCATAAAAACAGCCAACAACAGTGTTAAAATCCATCCCAGGCATGTTGTGTGCCTCATGCTGACCCAGCATTTGATATTCCCAGCAGCCTCTGGGTCAAGTACAGGTGATCATTACCCCATTTCACAGGTGGTGAAATTGTTATGGATAAAAAGCACTAGAGACTGAACCCAAGGCCTCATGAGTGCCAAGCATGTGCTCTACCCCAAGTTACATCCTCTGTGCAGAAACTTTTTAAAATTTTGTTAAAAGATTATAAAATTAAATTATATTGGGACATTTACTATAATCATACAAAATTTGAAATTTTTTGGAAGACAATGAAATTATTATAACTGTTGTTATAGCCCAGAGCTTTATGGATAAAGAAAAGGATCATAAATTCATGAGAAATTATTGCTCTAAAAATTTATGCGTTTTGAAATGAAATATAGTATGTAAAATCATGTATATTATTATACCACAGATCATATAATGCTTAATATCTGACATAGAACCATTAAGATATACTGTGTGCTTTACAAATTTTTCAGTTTTAATGATCATAGCTAAGGAATCTCTTTTCATTTTGAAATAACTTCCTAGGAATCAGAAAAATATATTTGGTGACTATTTATGGACTAACATATACAAAAAATAAATAACTTGCTCCCAAATTTCTTAAGAGGATTCATTGACCTTTTAAAAATCAGCCTAGGTAATCACCATGGTTTGTACCATACCATCCACAGATGGCACTGCCTTGGTTTCATTTACAGTAGGAGTAGAGGTCCAGCTCCTGGAAGCCTCTGGGCAGAAGCTCTCAGAACTTTCCATCTGCCATGTGTCTTCTGCTTTAGCTTTCCCTAATCAGCAGTGCTGTTAAAAAAAAAAAAAAAAAGTTTCTTTCTCACCTCACAGGTACTATGCCAGGTGTACTTTGCCCTTAGGAAAAAAAATAACCATATTTGAAAAAGTTAGGATATCTCTATAATTCTGGGGTCCTTTTTTCTCAACATCTAGGAAAAGTACTAGAGAATCAAATAAATGCAAACAGACAAACCAAGGAAGACTTCAGGCCATCTTGCTGAATGCATTGCTAGGGTTTATTATGTGAAAAATTAAACAAATGTCTGGTCTTTGTCTCGGGATCACTACTCCTAAGACGCCTGTACTCTCTGAAGCAATGCTTCTGTGTGCCCTGAGAGCACTGGTGGCTGCAGCCCTGGGCACTTCTATAGCAGGTGACCTCACAGGCCAGGCAGGACTTCAGGTGGGCACTATCAGCCCACCTCTGGGCTCTGCATATGTGGTGTCAGAGGTGTGGAGAACAAAGGCTGCTGACTTGACCCTTGCTCTTGTAAGGAAAGAATGAACTCATGTGTTCTGATTGACAGTTGATCCTTCAATAAAACTTGAAGCAGCTCCAGGCCACAGCTCCAGGCAGGCTCAATGTTAAGAGACAGGTAAAAGGGTTAGTGCTGCTCAGAGCAGCAGAGAGCAGAGACTTGTTTCTGTAGCTAGTTCGCAGGCTCTTTCTGTCCAGCTAAGGTGTGTTTAGCCCTCAGAGGGCTCCAAGTCACACACATGTGACCCCGCTTCAAGGAGGCAATTTTAATGACCCACAGAGTGGTTTATGAACTCTGCTGTAAGACGCATTTGGAACTGTTAATGTCATCATGGGAAAATCCCCATTTCTTCACATCATAAAATCCAGAGAGACTTTTCTAGCTTAGAAGGTGAAAGAGTTACATTACTTTCCAGAAGATTAACAAAGCCGTGAGTTTAAGGAGCCTAGATGAAATTTTCTCATTCTACCAATTTTAGTACAAACATGTTGGCACATGGGAATTTCCGCGACAATTCCTGGCATGAATTTCATACAAAAGCCTTACTTTGGGAGAATTTCTATTCATGGGAGATGCCCATTAAAAAAAACAAAAAACAAAAAAAACTGCATTTTGTTCTCTGAATCCTTCAAGAAGCATTTCTAATACAGAGTTGACACCATCACTGATGTTTCTAAACTTCCTGAAGAATAAGCTCTCTAGAAGCAATTTCAAAGACCTAGAACCATAATAGGAATTTAATAAATATTTGATAAATGACTAATGAAAAAAAAATCATCCAGCAAAGTTTTCAGTTCTGAATAAGAGGCCGTTAGACAGAGGGGATCACTGTTGGGAAGGGCACAGCTGACCAACATCTAATGCAATGGTTTCTGTTCCTTTAGCAGAAAAACCAGCACTGAAAATGGGTTCCCTGAGAAACCCGGAGAAGCCAAGCTCATGGGACCTGGAAACGAAGACCAGGACAAACTCCAAGTTAAAATCCAGGCTTTTGAAGACAAAAAGCTTGCTGAAGGTAGTGCCCTTGGCTCCATCAGAAGACACAGTTTGGGCCAAGTTTCTAAGGAAGAAAGAAAAAACATCAGATTTAATAGGTAAAAATTTCATTTGGTTAGTTTCTAAGTGTACACCTCATGTTTGGTATGGGTTACCTCTTTATGCTGTTCGGGGTACTTTTATGTCTCTTTGACCTATAGCCACACAAAGTTCTGTCCTCTCACGAATGCATATTATCCACAGTGGCCTCAGTATTCAGGAGGCTCACTATTTTAATTGAGCAAAATCAATGGAAGAAAAACCTATGGTTTGTTTATTTTTATAGTTGAATTTTTTAATTAATTTTTTTAATTTATATATGACAGCGGAATGCATTACAATTCTTATTACACATATAGAGCACAAATTTATTATATCTCAGGTTGAATACAAAGTATATTCAAACTAATTCATGTCTTCATACATGTACATTGGATAATGATGTCCATCATATTCCACCATCATTTCTAATCCCATGCCTCCTCCCTTCCCCTCCCAACCCTCTATCCTATCTAAAGTTCGTCTATTCCTCCCATGCTCCCCCTCTCTACCCCACTTTGAATCGGCCTCCTTATATCAGAGAAAACATTCTGCATTTGATTTTTTAGGGTTGGCTAACTTCACTTAGCATTATCTTCTCTACCTCCATCCATTTACCTGCAAATGCCATGATTTTCTTCTCTTTTATTGCTGAGTAATATTCCATTGTGTATATATGCCACATTTTTTATCCATTCATCTACTGAAGGGCATCTAGGTTGGTCCCACAGTTTAGCTATTGTGAATTGTGCTGCTATAAACATTGATGTGGCTGTGTCCCTGTAGTATGCTGTTTTTAAGTTCTTTGGGTATAGACCAGGGAGAGGAACAGCTGGATCAAATGGTGGTTCTGTTCCCAATTTTCCAAGGAATCTCTATGGAAAATGCCGTTCTGACTGGTGTGAGATGAAATTTTAGAGTGGTTTTGATTTGCATTTCTCTAATTGCTAGTGATGATGAACATTTTTTCATATATTGTTGATTGATTGTATGTGCTCTTCTGAGAAATGTCTGTTCAGGTCCTTGGCCCATTTATTGATTGGGTTATTTGGTTTGTTTTTTGTTTTTTGGGGTTTTTTAGTATTTAGCTTTTTGAGTTCTTTATATACCTAGAGATTAATGCTCTATCTGATGTGTGAGGGGTAAAAAATTGCTCCCAAGATGTAGGCTCTCCATTCACCTCACAGATTGTTTCTTTTACTGAGAAGAAACTTTTTAGTTTGAATCCATCCCATTTATTGATTCTTGATTTTAATTTTTGTGCAAAAGAGTCTTTAAGGAAGTTGGGGCCTAATCCCACATGATGGAGATTAGGGCCTACTTTTTCTTCTATAGAAGCAGTGTCTCTGGTTTTATTTCTAGATCATTGATCTATTTTGAGTTGAGTTTTGTGCATGGTGAGAGATAGGGGTTTAATTTCTCTTTGTTGCATATGGATTTCCAGTTTTCTAAGCACCATTTGTTAAAGAGGCTATCTTTTCTCCAATGCATGTTTTTGGCACCTTTGTCTAATATAAGATAATTGTAGGGGCTGGGGATGTGGCTCAAGCAGTAGCATGCTCGCCTCACATGCGTGTGGCCCGGGTTCGATCCTCAGCACCACATACAAACAAAGATGTTGTGTACGCCAAAAACTGAAAAATAAATATTGAAATTCTCTCTCTCTCTCTCTCTCTCTCTCTCTCTCTCTCTCTCTCTCTCCCTCTCTCTCTGTCTAAAAAAAAAAAAAAAGATGTATTTTTAAAAAAAAGATAATTGCAATTTTGTGGGTTAGTCTCTGTGTCCTCTATTCTGTACCATTGGTCTACCAGTCTGCTTTGGTGCCAATACCATGCTGTTTTTGTTATTATTGCTCTGTAGTATAGTTTAAGGTCTGGTATAGTGATGCCACCTACTTCACTCTTCATGCTAAGGATTGCTTTAGCTATTCTGGGTCTCTTATTTTTACAGATGAACTTCATGACTGCCTTTTCTATTTCTATGAGGAATGTCATTGGGATTTTGATCAGAATTGCATTAAATCTGTATAGTGCTTTTGGTAGATTGGTCATTTTGATAATATTATTTCTGCCTATCCAAGAGCAAGGTAGATCTTTCCATCTTCTAAGGTCTTCTTTGATTTCTTTCTTTAAGGTTCTGTAGTTTTCATTATATAGATCTTTCACCTCTTTTATTAAGTTGATTCCCAAGTATTTTATTTATTTATTTTTAATTTTTGCAGCTGTTGTAAATGGGGTAGTTTTCCTCATTTCTCTATCTGAGGATTTGTCACTGATATATAGAAATGCATTTGATTTAGGGTAATAATTTTATTTCCTGCTACATTGCTGAATTCATTTGCTAATTCTAGAAGTTTTCTGGTGGAACTTTTTTGGTCTTTTAGGTATAGAATCATATCATCAGCAAATAGTGCCAATTTGAGTTCTTCTTTTCTTATGTGTATCCCTTTAATTTCTTTTTGTCTGTCTAATTGCTCTGGCCAGTTTTTCAAGAACTATGATAAATAGAAGTGGTGAAAGAGTGCATCCCTGGCTTGTTCCAGTTTTTTTTAGAGGGAATGCCTTCAATATTTCTCCATTTAGAATGATGTTGGCCTGGGGCTTAGCATAAGTAACCTTTATGATGTTGAGGTATGTTCCTGTTATCCCTAGTCTTTCTAGTGTTTTGAACATGAAGGGGTGCTGTATTTTGTCAAATGCTTTTTCTGCATCTATTGAGATGATCATATAATTCTTATCTTTAAGTCTACTTATGTGATGAATTACATTTATTGATTTCCATATGTTGAACCAAACTTGCATCCCTGGGATGAATCCCACTTGATCATGGTGCATGATCTTTTTGATATCTTTTTATATTCTATTTGCCAGAATTTTATTGAGAATTTTTGCATTTATGTTCATTAGAGATATTGGCCTGAAGTTTTCTTTCTTTGATGTATCTTTGCCTGGTTTGGGAATCAGGGTGATATTGGCCTCATAGAATTAGTTTGGAAGTGCTGCCTCTTTTTCTATTTCCTGAAATAAATTGAAGAGAATTGATATTAGTTCTTCTTTAAATGTCTTGTAGAACTCAGCTGTGTATCCATCTGATCCTGGGCTTTTCTTGGTTGATGGGCTTCTGATGATGTCTTCTATTTCCTTGCTTGAAATTGATCTGTTTAAATTGTGTATATCATCCTGATTCAATTTGGGCATATCATGACTCTAGAAATTTGTCAATGCCTTCAATATTTTCTATTTTATTGGAATACAGTTTTCAAAATAATTTCCAATTATCTTCTGTATTTCTGTAATGTCTGACATGATATTTCCTTTTTCATCCCATATGTTAGTAATTTGAGTTTTCTCTCTCCTCTTCATTACCATGACTAAAGGTTTGTCAATTTTATTTATTTTCAAAGAACCAACTTTTTGTTTTATCAATTTTTTCAATTTTATTGATCTCAGCTCTGATTTTGATTATTTCCTTTCTTCTGCTTTTGGTATAGATTTGTTCTTCTTTTTCTAAGGCTTTGAGATGTAATGTTAAGTCATTTATTTGTTGACTTTTTCTGCTTTTAAGGAATGAACTCCATGCAATGAACTTTCCTCTTAGAACTACCTTCATAGTTTCCCAGAGATTTCAATAAGTTGTATCTGGTTTCTCATTCACCTCAAAAATTTTTTAATCACCTCCTTGATGTCTTCTGCAAACCCTTGTTCATTCAGTAGCATATCATTTAGTCTCCAGGTGTTAGAGTAGCTTTTTTTAAAGTATTTTTTACTTGTAGTTGGACACAAAATCTTTATTTATTTTTATGTGGTGCTGAGGATCAAACCCAGTGCCTCATACGTGTAAGGAGGGCGCTCTACCACTGAGCTACAGCCCCAGCCCTAGGGTAGCTTTTATTTCTTATTTTATCATTGATTTCTTATTTTATTCCATTTTCATCTGATAGAATGTAGGATAGTATCTCTACTTTTTGTATTTGCTAAGAGCTACTTTGTGGCATAGTATATGGTCTATTTTAGAGAAGGATCCATGTGCTGCTGAGAAGAAAGTGTATTTGCTCATTGAAGGATGAAACATTCTATATATGTCAGTTAAGTCAAAGTTATTGATTGTATTATTGTGTTCTATAGTTTCTTTGTTCAGCTTTTGTTTGGAAGATCTATTCAGTGGTGAAAGAGGTGTGTTAAAGTCACTCAAAATTATTGTGTTGTGGTCTATTTGACTCTTGAACTTGAGAAGAGTTTGTTTGATGAACATAGATGCTCCATTGTTTGGGGTATATATATTTATAATTGTTAAGTCTTGTTGGTGTATGGTTCCCTTGAGCAGTATGTAGTGTTCTTCTTTATCCTTTTTGATTAATTTTAGCTTGAAGTGTACTTTATTTGATATAAGGATGGAAACCCCTGCTTGCTTTCACAGTCCATATGAGTGGTATGATTTTTCCCTTCAATCTATGGATGTCTTTTCCTATGAGATGAGTCTCTTTGAGACAGAATATTGTTGTGTCTCTCTCTTTTTTTTTTTTTTTTTTTTTTTTTTGATCCAATCTGCTAATCTATGTTTTTTGATTGCTAAGTTTAGGCCATTAACATTTAGGGTTATTATTGAGACACGATTTGTATTCCCAGCCATTTCTGTTTATTTTTGGTATATAACATGACTTGGGTTCTTCTATGATTAGATTTTTTAGTGTAATCCCGCCCTCTGCTGATTTTGATCATTGTTTTTCATTCCCTTTTCATGGAATATTTTGCTGAGGATGTTCTGTAGTGCAGACTTTCTAGTTGTAAATTCTTTTAACTTTTGTTGATCATGGAAGGTTTTTATTTCATCATCAAATCTAAAGCTTAATTTTGCTGGATATAAGATTCTTTGTTGGCATCAATTTTCTTTCAGAGCTCGGTATATGTTGTTCCATGATCTTCTGGCCTTGAGGGTCTGGGTTGAAAAATCTGCTGAGATATGAATTTATCTCCCCCTATATGTGATCTGATTCCCCTCTCTTGCAGCTTTTAAGATTCTATCCTTATTCTGTATGCTAGGCATTTTCATTATAATGTGCCTTGGTGTAGATCTGTTGTAATTTTGTATATTGGTGTCCTGTAAGTTTCTTGTATTTGGTTTTCCAATTCATTCTTCATGGTTGGGAAATTTTATGCTATTATCTCATTGAAGAGATTGTACATTCCTTTGGTTTGAATCTCTGTGCCTTTCTCTACCTTAATAACTCTTGGATTTGGTTTTTTGATGCTGTCCCATAATTCTTGGATGTTCTGTTCATAGTTTCTAACTATCTTCACTGTGTGATCAACTTTATTTTCCAGATTATATACTTTGTCTTCATTATCTGACGTTCTTTCTTCCAAGTGATCTAGTCTGTTGGTTATGCTTTCTATTGAGTTTTTTATTTGATTTATTGTATCCTTCATTTCAAGGATTTCTGGGGGTTTTTTTGGTTTTTTTTAGAGTCTCTATCTCTTTCTTGAAGTAATCTTTTGCTACCTGTATTTGCTCTCTTATCTCATTGTTGGAATGATCAGTTTTTGCCTGTATTTGCTCATTTGGGTCATTCTTTAAGTCACAGATCATTTTAATTATGAACCCTCTGAACTCCTTCTCTGACATTTCATCAACGTCACTGTCCATGGGTTCTGTTATTGTAGTGTCCTGTTTTGTTTGGGGCACTTTCCTCCCTTGTTTTTTCATGTTGTCTATGTGCCTTCCTTTCTTGTAGCATGGATCTGAGATATTACAGTTTCTACCCTATATTCTTGTAATACCTGTGCCAATTGTCTGTACCTCACCTTGATGTTGGGCTTCCAGGTCCTGCTGGTGTCCCTCAGTGTATGCTACTGCTACTAAAGGTGGTGGCAGCAATAGCTGAGGTAACTCGAGATAATAGTTAAGGTGCCCCAAGATGGAAGCAATGTCTTACAGAGATGTGGCTGAAAGGGTGGGCCTCACAGTACCTTTGGGATGCCTGCTCTGAGATGCAGCTGCTTCCAGGCCCTGTCGTCAAAAAGTTAGGGGCTACTGTGTGGGGAAGGCTATGGCAATGACTGCAGTGTCCCACGATGGAAGTGGGTTAGGCTTGGGCTCCCAGGTGTGTGTGTAGGGGGGGAGGGGGGGGGGAACGACGAACTTGGACCTACCCTGGACCTGGGTCCCATGCAAGTCAGTGAGGACATATCTGGTCCAGGTCTGACCTCCTACGGTAGTCTGCTGGTCAGAAGAGGCAGTCCTGGTGCTGGAGGCTGGGCTCCAGTGGGTGTCTGCCGGTGGTGGGGAGGACCCTGGCCTACTGTGCCTATGGTTTATCTTCTTAAAACACTTTTTAATATAGATTTGCCACACTGAGAACAGCTGTCAGTGGCTTCTCTTGATTTCTGGTGAAAAATCAAAAGTGACAGTAGAGATGAATAAAAGCATGAAAGTCCACCATTTTCCACCCACTTTTGCCATGAAATTGATTTTTAAACCTTAGTGTTTGGAGCTAGCTTAGATTTTCAGAGGCAAAATTGATTACATAACCTGATGCCTGTGGTTTTCCAAGCCTGTTCACTGTCCACACTCCAGAGGGCGCTACTTTTTGCCCCAGAGTTGTTCTTTACCTTGCCCAAGAGTGGCAACTCAACTTCTTTGACCATTTTAACTTTTATATCCTAGATCAAAAAGCTTGGCTTTCCACACTGCGCTCACCAGGGGTGTGAGTTCAGATGACGGGGAAGGAGAGGAGCCTGCAGGGATGCTCAGCAGCCTCTCCCTTTCAGAAATAGCCCCCTTCAGCCATGAATGTGGCAGGTCACCCCCGAAGATGGACACCGTCGGGTCACAGCCAAGAAATTCCTCAGCTTCACACCCAAGTATTATACACATAGCACCTGAGGATTTGCCAGAAATGGTTAAGGAGGACTTCCAGGAGGAGACTTCAGAGACAACCAGGAGTCCTGAGGAATACCAAGACAAGCTCTACCTGCATCTGAAGGAGAACCTGGGTAAAGTGAAGGCCTACGCCACAGAAATCGCAAGAAAGATTCCAGTCCCTGACCAGTGCACCATAGAAGGTGAGTGCTCTGAACTGCCCAAACCTCAGAAAGGTCAGGAGTCACTGGAAAGCAGACAGAAACCTCCAATCGCACAAATTGCCAGAGCCTTTTATGGGTTTTCTGCAAAATTGATCATTTGGAAAACTCCTTTCATTGTTTTAATTACTTTTTTCCATCTTGTTGATTCCCATTTGAACCTACATAGATACAACTTTTTGCATATCTTTGTGACACATTGTGTGTGGCTTCCTGTTCCCAGCGTACAGAAAAACCCTATGAAAGAGTCTATGGCCTTAAAGCAGGCTCTGGGTAGGGCCGGGCTGCAGAATCCCACGTTGTGGGTGCAGGGAAGCTGTGCACAGCCCTGAGCATGAGCTCCAGATCTTCCTTGCATTTCCTTCATTCATCTACTACTCAAGACACCGAATAGAAACCATCCTCATGAGCTCTTGGAGATCAGAGTGAAGATGGTTAAAGGGGATCTCAGGGTAAGGGCTTGTGAGTGGGTGTGAGCTGACCGGGAATCACAGGGCAGAGTAGACTGGGACCTGGGGCCATACCTCCCTCAGAAGCACAATGAATAACTCCACTGTGGTTCATTTTGTTCTGCAGATGATCTGTGTATCTAACACACACTCTGGGGATAATAGAGTGAGGTGCATTTCCATTGACTAGTTATGTGTTGAAGTTCAACCTAAAGTGTGAAAGTTTTTCTACAGTGAGTTTTAACCCACAGAAGGTGGAAGAAACCTTTCAGAGTTACTGCAAGCCCTGGGTGATCAAAAGCACACTTTCCTATGGCCTTGAATCATTTGAGGAGTTAAAATTAGTCTTAAAAGTCAACTAAGTGACTTGGATTTTTTTTTCCAAAATATTGAGCGAATCCATCCTCTTAAAGGGAAAAGTGGGATGTTTTCTTTTGATGGCGATGTTTTCCTTCAGGGATGACCTGGAACTGAGTGTGTATTGTTTCAAATTGATAGTTTGGAATTCATTCATGCTTCTGCAATTTCCTGGGAAATTCCTTGCACAGGGATATGTGTGAGGGATGGAAGATTTATATGACTCACTGCTAATATATCCACCAAGAAAGGACCCTGCTGATTGCAGGGGACAGGTTGTTATTGTTTCAGAGATTGTGTAAACCACTCAGCAGTCACCAGCAGCCATCTGGCTGATATAGTTTTGCTGGCTGTTCTAAGATCATTTGGTACAACAATATTGCATTTCTGTCCTTAAAAAATTACAAAACAAAAAATCAGGCTTAGAAATGTTTATGCTAAACAATAGAAAAGAAATCTACTTAACCTTTTTTTCATGACTTATGCAAAGGAATCAAGAAACAAAATGAAAAAAGTATAAAAACCACTTCTACAACATTTAAAGTTAAACCAATAGCCAGCAGAAAATGATAACACAGAAGAATAATTTTGAATCTGGGTTCCTAAGCCCATTCCCTAAGAATGTAAGAAAAAAAAATCTTTTAAAGAAATTCTTTTGGCATTAGTTTGATTCATATGAAAAAAACTGATATTTGATTTTTTGATTTATAAAAACATCAATTTTGTATGTTTCAACCTAATACTTCAGTAATAAATGATGTTGAAAGACTAGGAACCTCACGGGTCTCCATAGCAGAATTCAGTATGATGTGGACCAAGGCCACAAATAGCTTTCTTAACCCCAGTCAGCCATCTGTTGTTGCCTGATATTGATCGAGCTGGGGACAGACAGTGGGTCAGTGCATATCCATCATCTTGCTTGGAGAGGATGTCAAGCCCCAGGCCTCACTGAGCTGGGGTCAGCAATAGCATTTGGGGGTATGAAAGAGCCTGTGTTTCCCGGGTCAGAACCCCAGTTCTGAGCCTGGGGAGACTGTGGGTGCAGGTCACCAACCACTGAGAGTCAGGTGTTCATAAGCAAACCATGGTCTAATGATATATTTATATACGAGACTGGAAGAATTGAGTTCATCTGTCATTGGCATTTGAATTAGGTATTCACTTATGTGAACAAAATATTTTCTAAAAAATCCACATGATATTAAAATAAGTCTTTGAAAATCTGGCCCATTGCTGGAGCTCTGTAAAGGGTGATATAAAATCTTATAAGAACCCATCCATGTTACTTTGGTTTGCTTTGAAGTATTTCTTGATGGGGTGAAAATACATCCCATCTGTTCAGGGGATCAGCAAGCCTCACTTGCATAAGCTAACTTTTAAGCTAGGAAGCTGGTCCTTGTTCTAATCCAGTCATGTGAACTGATTTTTCTTAAAATAAGATACAATTTGTTAAAAATATCAAGAACTGTTTTCATGCTTAATTACAAATGAAGCTCCCATTTTGAAAATTTGTGTGTGGTTGAGTCCCCGTCAGTTCTGGGATGGCAAAGGGGCATTACCCACCTGGTCCCTGCATCCTATGGTACAGCTGGTCTGATCTGGGGATGATCATGTTGCTTGTCCACTTAATGGTTCCAGAGAGGTTTATTTTTTAGTGTATTAATTTAATCACAGAATTAAGATCAGTTCTCTATGAAGAAAGTTACAAAATTTGAAGCCGGAGAAGAATTTGACAGCTTTCTCACAGAATTTTAGAGGGGAAAAATAGCCAATAAGAAGAAGTTATAATTTCCCCAGAGCCCCGTTTCTTTGAGGCGATCCACTGGGCCCTTTTTGAATGACACTCAATTGGGGAAATTTTTTTTCCAGAAAAGTCTTCTTGGTGCTTTGGAGCTTTTCTCAGATTAGATTACTCCCTAGTTCCCATTTCTCTGAAGAGCAGGTTTTAGTTAAAGGGGGTAAGATATCATGGTGCAGAGTTTTCTTTGCTTATTTGTTCAAAGAAAATCAAACTTTATTTTCAATTTTAAGAAGGTACTTTTGAAAGTATAATTAATGGGTAATAAAGTTATCTGATGTCTTGTATTGGAACTCTGTGACGTGTTAAGTTGTGGATTTAAATGCATTCCATCCTTATCAGTGATTTGTGGTCACGTGCCTGACCCTGCACCTACTCTTGCCTGAGACCCCAGAGGGCAGTAATCTGATATTAACTCATTAGAGGAATTTATAGAGTTCTTTTCAAAAGGATCTGGAGAGTTCTATTAGCCATGGCAACTGGATGTCTCTCACAGGCCACTTGCAGATACCTGGCACCTGAATATGTGTGGTAGGAAAAAAGCAGATGAGGGAAGCTCATTGTAAGTCACCTGATACGTACTTACCAGTGAGCTGAACACCTAGGACACATCCCAAAATCAAGTCGGTGAGCACAGGTACACTCAGGCACCCTGTGTGAAAATCCAGGAGGGGCTGTCCTCCTCCAGCTCATGCAAGGAGGCATCAAAACCTTGAAGTGGTCAGTTCTTCTAAAGCAGTATCTGCCTTGACTATGCCTCTGCTACCTAAAGGGACCTTGCTAACAGAGGGTGAGAGGCCAAAAGAAATACATAAATGGAGCAGAAGCATAAAGGGGTGATTTCTAAGATGTCTTACCCTGAAGATAGCCACACTGAAAGAAGGAGAAGGAGGGGCTTGCCAGAACGGGGTGGATTGCTATGCCGTACTTCATATTCTTAGCACTCTTCTAAATGAATTAAAATTAAAGGTCTTGTGGTGAGACACTCTCCTAACTGGAGTCAGTATTTTTGTCCACTGTAGGAAGCTCACACAGATTGTCGTCAGTCATTCCTTGTTCTCGTCCGCTCCACAGCACACCGTGATCCCCAGCCACTGAGGTCCTTGTTGCCACAGGCTGTGGCCCGGTGAAGTGAAGTTTCCATTTCCTTCCATTATGAGATGCAGCACAGGCCCTAGGGAACCAAAATAGCCACGGTCTCTGCTCCCAGCACTGGGAGGCTGAGGCAGAAGAATCCCAAGTTCAAGAACAGGCTCAGCAACTGAGCAAGGCCCTAAGCAATTTAGTGAGATCATGTCTCAAAATCAAAAAATAAAACAGTCTGGGGAGGTAGCTCAGTGGTTAAGTGCTCCTGGGTTCAATCCCTGGTACAAAAGGGGAAAAAAAAGCAGTTGCAAAAGCTGGTATCTCAGAAGCTCTGAGCATGTGGTTCCATTTCTCAATTATAAGCTTAAGTAGAAATGACTTTTCACAGATGATCACTTAAGTTTTGATGTTTGAAAAAACACTGATCTAGGAAGTGATTTCTCCCCTGCATTGGTAGTGACAGTAGCAGGTGACTGTGTCCCCTAAAAGACTCCGGGGTCTCAAGGCCCAAGGGCCTTGTCTTCAGTTCCTCTAGCACCTGCACACACAGGCCCTGGCGAGGGTGGACAGGCAAGGCTCCACCTGCCCCCCGAAGGGCCCTGCCTCCTCAAAACTAAGGACCTGGTGAGTGAAGGCTCCTTTTGATATCCTCTAGGTGTGCTCTGGAGACCTATTTGTGATGATGGAAGTTGTGTCATGCTCATTTACATGCTGAGAATCTGGTGTGACCCAGGCACTGTGCTGTGGGCCAGGGAGGTGGCTGTCCACAAAGTAGCATGGTCTCTGCTTTCATGGAGCTGACCCTGTGGAGCAAGGCATGAGTCACCACAGCACAAGATGCGTAGTTACAAAGATCAGTTATCCACAGGGATGGGGTGCGGTTCCATGAGGGCACATCCCATGGGATCTGACCTACACATGGCAGTCAGGGAGAACAGACCTTCCCCAGAGCAGGGGCATGAATCATAGGGAGAGGTGTAGGGCAGAGCCCTGGGTCAGAGAAGAGCCTTGCACAGGTCCCATAAATAGGAAGGGCACAGCGCATCCAGGAACTGAAAGCTGGCCCCCAAGGAGCACTTGAAACTCATTCTGTGGGATGAGAAGAACCAAGAATAAGAGAAGAAAATGCACAGCACAGTGTCAAATAGTGGAGGGGTTACAAAAGAGAACAGCCAGGGACAGAGGGATGGCGGGGGTGGGACAGCTGGCCAGGCGAGTAGCTGGGGAAGGGCTCTCCACCAAGACAATCTGGCAGTGAGGACCAGGATGAGAAGGGCCAAAAGGAACGGCAGGTACAAAGCCATGAGGCATGGCAATGGACCTGACCCAGGTGGCTGGGCTGGAGACAGTGACCCAGTGAGAAGTGTTCTGTCTGGTCCATTTCCAAGAAAAGCTGTCAGCAGTGCTGGGGGCCCAATGTGCTCACCAAGGGTGGAAGCCTCCCTACAGAGACAGCTCCAACTAGAGAGAGAACGTACAGAGACAGAAACCAAGAGTTTGGTTCTAGACACAGATTCTGAGATAACCATTCTCTTTTAAAAAAAATATATATTTCTTTAATTTTAGGTGGACACAATATCTTTATTTTATTTTTACGTGGTGCTGAGAATCGAACCCAGTGCCTCACGCATGCCAGGTGGGCATGCTACCACTTGAGCCACATCCCCAGCCCACCATTCTCCTTTTGAAGTAATAAACTTTATTTTTATTTAGTTTCGGAGCAAAACTGACTGGAAAGCACAGAGAATTCCCATTTACACCCTCTCCCCCACATAGACAAGCGCCCCACCATCAATCTCCCCACACAACAGACATTTGTCCAGCCAACAAAACCGCATCAGCACATCACTGTCACTCCAAGTCCACAGGCTACCTTGGGGTTCTCACTCGCCATCGTACCTCCTTTGGGTTTGGTCAAAAATGTCATGATGCATGTTCACTGCTGTAGTACACAGAATGGTGTCACTGCCTAGAAATCTCTGTGTTCCGCCTCCCGACTGCTCAGAGCCATCACTCATTCATTTTCCAAGGACTTTTGAGAGTCTAGACGTGCCGGCACCCTTCTAGGTACTCGGGAAACTCCAGTGATGAAAACAGACTCTTCACCCTGCTTCAGGGTTGGGAGAGACATAGAATGAATATGTAGGTGAATGTTAGAAAGTATTAGGTGCTATGATCAAAGAAAAAGCCAGCGAAGAAGAGTGTGTATGTGTGTGTGTGTGTGTGTGTGTGTGTGTGTATGTGTGTGAGAGAGAGAGAGAGATTTGAACCAAGGAAAGTTCTAGAAGGACACACATTAAACTACTACCATTGTTTTTCTGCAAAAAAAAAAAAAAATCAGGTTGCGGTGCCAGGGAGGAGAAAAAGAGAGGGAAGGGGAAACCAGGAAACCTGTACACTTTAATGTCTACATTTTCTGCAAGGTTTGGAATTTCCTAATGGGAATAATTGGCTTCGGTCATAGAGATTCCGGCAATCTGAACCCAGGTGGTAACTCCACACTCCCCAGCATCCTGTCTAAATTGGATTCCAGACCCAGCTCTGCTGTAGGGCAATTCTGACTCCTTGAACGGTTACTTCATCTCCTTGGGCCACCACCTCCTCACCTTTCTCCCAAGAGTATTAAGGGTCTGTGGGTTTTCAAGCTGTGCTCCTTTCAAAGCCCCAGGGAGCCCTTCGAAGGAGCTCCAGGTGGCCTTTCTCCCTCCATCTCCTGCCTGCTGCATAGCAGCTCTGATCTAGCTGGCTCCTCCATGGACCTTCTGCATAGGTACTTACTCCAAGAATCCACAGGGCTTTTACACTTTTTAAGACCTTGTGTTTTAAATACAATTAATTCTAAATATTATATGCCAGAGCTGGCATAAATATCAAACTATTGTTACTTGGCCAAATTTTTCATCAGCCTCAAGCAAACTTACTTCTAATTTTATATTTCTAGTATAAAAATTTCTAAAACATATACATATACACAACCCACCCCTGCAAACATTTCTTTCCTAATAGTTTCCTGTCCTTCCCCAGACATCTGCATCCATCATTTTGCTCCCATTGGGAGGAAACTGGTGGGAGTATTCAATACCTTAGAGGCTTGTCTCACTATTTCCTTAGGTTCATTAATTAATACGTATCAAACAGCAAATAACCAGCCCTGACAAGCAAATTAATGCATGTGTCTGCCCTCACTTTTTCTATTCTAATAGTTTTGTTTACCTTGCTCAAGAGAAACCAATCTCATTTCAAACAGTGTATGAGGTGGCATACAAAATATAAAACAAAATAAAATCAATGTGAGGGGAGAATAAACAGGGAAATGAAATGAATCCAGTAGTTGAGTTATTTTTCAGAAATTTATTCCTGAAAATTTTCACAGTTCCGAAATGTGGTTTGCAACCTTACTTCTGAGCATCCCAGTGGTCATAATGAAGAGGGAAATGATATCAGCTATGGAATTAATACTTAGGGTACACTAATTGTCCAGGGGAGGGTAGAAAGAAAGTGATTTTGCTAAGCCAGTTTATTGAAAGAGGTGTTTACATGAGGCAACAAATATCTAACTATTACATAAAACAACAGAGCAATGATTTTAAACCAGGGACAATCCCCCCCCCAACCACCACCACCACCAGTTTGGTAATGTCTCAGGGTCAGAGGATGTCTGGCATCTTAGTGGGTAAAACCGGTGATGCTGCTAAATATCTTACAGTGCACAGAACTGTCCTCCCCAAACAAGGAATTATCCAGCCGAAAATATCAGCAAAGGTTGAAAGACACAGCAACAGAGCCTTGCTTCTCAAAGCTTGGTCCATGGACCAGCGACAACATTCTGGTGCTTGTTAGAAACTCCATTTCTTAGGGCTTCCTTGACTTATTGAATCAGCATCTACAGCTTAACAAGATCCCCTGATGACTTATAGCACCTTAAAGTTTGAGATATACTATGTACTGGAGGAGTGAGAAGTCCCACAAAATTCCAGTTGTAAGGAAAGAATTTCCTTCTGCACAATAAATTCATGGTTTAATTTATTGACTCCTCATTTAATGATCACCTCTTTAACTGAGAAGATGATTTTTTTTTCCTCAATGACAATTGAAGATGCCAGTTTTGGTCATCTGTTGGGGGCACAGAATTTGTGTTCCAGTCACCTCTGACTCTTCCCACAGGATGTAGGCTTTAAGAAAAGGCTTAGAAGCCAGGGGATCCTTCTCCTGAGTCTCTGTTTGAATTTATGTTGTGCATCCTTCTGACTTTTTTATGAACATAGCAAGTATTTCCTCATGGAAGATAGTTTTAAAAATCTTGCCAGGCATGTTGGTGCATGCCCATAATGCCAGCAGCTCAGGAGGCTGAGGCAGGAGGATCACAAGTTCAAAGTCAGCCTCAGCAACATCGAGGCACTAAGCAACTCAGTGAAACCCTGTCTCTAAATAAAGTACAAAAATAGGGCTGAGGATGTGGCTTAGTGGTCAAGTGCCCCTGAGATCAATCCCCAGTACCACCCCCCCTCAAAAAAAATCTCAAAATATCTTGAATATCAACTGTGTCTTCAGTGGCATTTAGTTAAGTGTAAATGAGGAAGAAACGTGGATTACATTTCCCTTAAAATGTGCAAACAATTAAAATAGAGTGAGCACGTGTTGTAGGTGATACATGTTCCCCAGACTCCAAACACTGAAAGTGGTTAGAGTCCAGTGACGGGGTCAGCTCACCCACTGGGGTGGCTGGTCGAGCCTTTTGCCCTTCCTCTTTATGGGCTCTGACATCCTTGTACTCTGGATTGTCTTTTGTCTACTAAATCTGCATGATTTTTTTAATGGGTTCATTTATAAATAATCTTGACTATACTTAAATATAATGTAAATGTGAAAATTAAGTCTAATCCTACATCCCTGTCATATCTTTCTATTGAATTTTTATTTTATGTTCACATCAGTTCATAAATACAATTACACCATGGGTTTTTTTATTTGCTAATTTGCTTGTGTTTTTGTTTTTGTTTTGACAAAATCTTCAACCTTGTACCAATAGTTGAGTCTACTGTAAAAGAATCAAGACCAACATAGATATCTTTTTTATTCTTACAGTATTGATATTGTACAGCTGCTCAGTAATTCAAATGTCAAATGTACATCAAACACTTAGAATCTTTGTTATTATTTTTTGGAATTTCTTCATGTTTGACTTTGAATTCCTTGACCTAATGTATATTTTGAATTTATGTGCAACAGCGAGAAGAATTACTCTATTTCTTTAAGTTATTCAGTAACCATAAAAATAAAAGGGTCTAATTGAGAATTTAAACCACTAAAATATGAGGAAATTCCCAAAGCAAAAAATTAAAATAGTGTATTGTCATTATGTCGGAATACTTTAATGTAAATGATAATGCCCTAATGGAGAAGGAGACCCACCTAAACTCAAAACTGACTTTTTAAACATTTGGGGCTTAAGAGATTCCCAAATGCTCTTAGTCAAGCATTACTATTATTAATTTTTGAACTCAAGCACATTTTTTAAGGAAATGTCATCCATGTGTTTTGAATTCACTTTCGCTTTATCAGTCCAGCTGGGAAGTCTCTCCTGACCCCCACGAAGTGTTCTACTAATAACACAGACATCAGGGAACTGATGCACTGGTGCTAAGAAGAGACTGTGCCCAGACTGATGGGCCTGCTCACTTCTGAAGAAAAAAGAATCTTTTCCAGTTTTGATCACAGTCCTTTCCATCCTTCTCAGAGATCAGAAAACAACAACAATAATAAAAATAACTTGCCATAAAATGAGCTGTTGTGGGCAAGATTCATGCAGGGACACTGGCCTCCTTCCTGTCAGAAAGACTGGCTTAGAATATCACTGCAATACAATATGAAGGGTGAGGTACAATAAGCCAGTTACAGAGTTGAGAAAAATCCCCCTCTCTTTTTAAATCCAGATTGTACACCCCATCACCTGAGATCGTTTCTGTGGCAGTGCATTCTTTGAATCTCCAATGGTCATCTCTTCCCCCAGACAGAAGGGGCTGACAGTCTCCAGAGGGATGAGGGTCCAAAGACACAGGAGAGTAAGGAGAGTCCTGGTGAATGGCCAGTATCCATGGGAGTCCCAGCTGCCTCTTCCTGCTCTCCCAAGGCAGGGTCCAGCACTTGTCCCCAGCCCTGGAGCTAGACAGAATGCAAACCTTGGAACAGGGCAGAGACGGGTGCAGGCATGAATCCAGCCTGGGTCAGGCCTTACGCCAGTATAGGCCTCCCAGGTTGCAAGTCACTGCCTTCACAGATGAATGACCTTCCCCAGACATCTTCTCGTCCTACAGAAGAGGCTTCCTGGAGCCTCCCACTACCTGTACGGGGTTCCCAAGCAGAAGCAAGCAAGCACGCAGGGTCTCCTCAGCCCCTGGGGACTTGACCAAGCCCAAGATGGATGTGAAGAGATCTGTTGGCCCTCAGGCAGAATTCAAGCTGTCACATTTAGGTTTCCAGCAGCCTCAGCTTCTGAGATTCTATCCCAACCCAGCTGTCTAACACCTGCCCCTCAATGCCTTGAGGGATACCTGCTGAGTGTCAGAGTCCCCCAGGGCCCAGCCACAGGGGGCTTCCTGACTACAGAACCTACCATGTGAGTGGGCATGCCAGAGCTGTCAGGGTGGGGTCTAGACCTCCTCCCTCTTCAGGGCCTGGGGCTGGGCAGAGAGCAATGCTCTTGCCTGAGTTCAATGCAGAAAGAGGGAAGGAGCCCTAGCCGATGATGTGCCTGTCACTGATGTGCAGCTTTGGGCTTGCCACGGAATCGGTCTCTCTGTGGGCTCTGACGTTGCAGGAGACCTTTCCCTTGTGGTTAAGGCAGTAGCCTGTGTAATCAGGAAAGGAAAGGAAAAGTTAATTGCCCTGTGACGCACTAGGAAAGTGTGGGCATCCACAGAGCTGCCACAAAGAGACTGTATCTCAAGCTCAGCATGGAAAACAAAACGAAAACCAGGAAGATGAGGATATTAACCATTTGGGGGGAATATGTGCACATACTCTTCTAATATTTCATATATTGAAGAAAACAGAATTCCTGGAAACTGAAGACAACTCAGCCATTTCTGAATAGATGAGCTTCATGATGGTTATTCATAGAAGTGGGAGACAGTGCAAGAGCGAGGCTGTAGGGTAGAGTGCATGGTTCCAGCAGCTAGGGTGGGGGCAGAGGCCTCTGCTCAGAGTACTCCCCTGCATCCCAGTAGCCTCTTCTGCAAAGACAGCGAATGCATTCATACTTGAGAAGTCAATGCGGGAAGCACCAGAAAATACTGCTTCTAAAGTCTCTCAGGGCTTTTACCCCTAAATTCAACCAATACTCATGTCACAAACCCTACCCCTCACTTGTTACACATGGTTTTTTATCTGTAGGAAAACATCAGTGAGGGGCGCTGTGTGACCTGTCCCCCTCTTTGCTGACCCACATCTAAGAAAGCTTGAGGTAGTGCAGGGGACTTGATAATGACTTCTCCAGGACAGTGCTGTGTGACGTGCTTCTCCAGAATGGGAGATAAATTGCCAATTTTTCTACAACCAATGATTTTCATGTACAGTTCTTAGTATTCTGAGTATTTTGACCTATGAGCCTAGTCTCACCTGAAATCATTTTATGAATGAAATAAACCTAGTTGATTCCATATCCCTAGAAGTCTACCCACTGGGATAATAACTGTCACAGGTTAATGGAATCTATTATAACAGTGTAGCCCAAGTCTGATCCATTTTCTGGTGGAAACAAAATCCTAGTGAAGGGATTTTCTTTTTACAGTTATGAAAGTATATCTGTTTACTGGAAAATAGATAAAGAGCTAAAGAAAATCATCTTTTTAATCCTACCATCTAACTACTGTTAGAAATCGTAGGTATGTCCTTCTAGGATTTTTTCCATGGTGGAAAATACTTTGGCAGTATGGTGAAGAACTGCTTTTCAAAGATGTTTTATGTTCAATCTTGGTGGTGAAAATTTCCATTTGGAAAACATGGAATAATTAGAAAGCACAATGTAAAGACCTAATGAGCCAACAATGAGCAATGTAGCTGCCTTTGCATCTTTAGCAGGGTGATCTTTGCAGTGGAACATTGTATTAAAGCACCAGAAACAAAAGCCTTGCTCAATGACATTTCCTTGACTTAATCTGCAAAGAAGTCAGATTTCTCTCATGCATATATTTATCTCCCTGCTAGAGAGGGTACAACTCACATCTAGATTGGTATCTCTTACCCATAGCATTCTCTTTGACACTGAAACTAAATAATTTAAAACCTTCAATGCTATTGAAATAAGTTTAAAATACAGAAAAGTGTTTATATGATACCTTATAATATTATTCATCATTATCGGCATGCATTGTAGACCAGGTTTGGCAGTCTTCTTATCTGTAAAAGGCCAGGTAGTATATATTTTGGGGCAGAGAAAGGACATGAGAATTTCAGTGAGCTTGGCTGTTTGAACTCACATATCTATCTCATTGTCACCAAAGTAGCACTTAAATAGTAACAAAGGAGTTAAAAGACATAAGGTTAGGAGAACAGAGGAGAAGACACTAGACAAAGTGACAACACAGACAGAGTAAAGCAGATGCCAGTGCCTTCCTGAATATTGAATGAAAGAATACATAAATAATTTATTTAATCCTAATAAAACAGCTTGTAGTGTAGTCGTAAGTAACTGTCCTCATTTTATGAATGGGAAAATACATTTGGAAAGTCCATTCCTTATGCAAGGTGAGGTAGCCAGTAGGTGGCTGAAGAAGGACTTGACCCTGGATGCAGGACCGGCCACCACCTGTCCCACACTGCCTTTGTGGACACATCCTCGCCCACCACCGTGCCTCTGCCCAGGTAGCTGTGCCCCAGGCTGCGTTCATCTAGGCCCACCACTCATCAAGGCTGGATCAAGCTGATCTCCTCTGCTGGCTCCCAGGACTCTTCATTTAGCACTTGACCTTGCATTACTCTTTTTTCTTCTATTTCTGTATTTCTAATATTTCTTTTTTAAATCATAAGACTCTCATGAGTCTTTTTATAGTCTCAGAACCCAGCCAAATGCCCCATTTTTGGTAAATCTCTCAAGTATTTGCTAACAGAGGTGATGCTATTATTAGACCTTTCCCGGGTGCAGAAAAACAACTGTCATCAGGCCTCCTCCAGTTCAAGGGCCCCACCCACGTGGTTACAGTAGCTGGAGCACTCAGAGGGAACCTGCGATGTGTTTCAGGACTTGAGCTCTGAGAATGCAGTCGACTCCCTGCAATACCATCCTCAGAAGTTGCCTCAGACCTGGCTGAATCGACCGTTCCTTATGCCCTCAGATTGACTTCCAAGTTCATGGCCTACCCCTACCCCTACTGACCCATGAGTAGTTGCTTTCTATGCAATGACACCTCATTGAGCATCCTTGAGTGAAACAAGATGCCTCCTAGATTTCTAATGTCAGCCGCATGATTATGAAATCAACCGAGGGTGGTGGCTGGACATCCTGGGGAAGCCATGCTTGGTTAGGACTTGCTGAAGAAGATCAGCCTGATCTAGAGCTTCAAAGGGTTTGAGGCAGTAGCTATGCACTACGTGCCCCACCTCCCTGCACTCTGAACCCACCCACCCGACATAACCAGTGCTGGAAAAGACACACCCCTCTCCCTAGAGTGTTCCCCGGGCCATTGGGTGGCAGCCAGGCCAGAAGATCTGAATTCAAAACTGCTGCCAAATGGAGAGAGCATTGCGATGGATGAGTCACATGTAGATCATCTTAGGCTCGTCCTTCCTTCCTCAGATAAAAAATGTAAACATTCCATTTTAGTGGAATTTAATAATAAAATTTCCTAAAATTCTCTGTCCCCCAATGTGGTTACCGTTATGCGTTTTGCAGAATTGCAAAGTAATTGGTAGCACATGGAATGGTACCTGCAAGGGACACAACTGGCCTGCCTTATTTGCCTCTGTACAACTTTGGTAAATCTCTGCCTGGTAGAGCCAAATGTTCATTTGTAACATATGGGCTTCCACCGACTCAGAGTGACCACAAAGAGATTCTGTATCATTGCCAGAAATCAACCACATTAGCACTGTGCAAAAAAAAGTGTGCATTTGATTTAAAATTCATATAAATTCCAAAATCATTTTCATGTCTACTAACTGTGCTAGCTTCTATGAAAATATCCCAGATTTATTTCTGATTGTGCTGATATTGACTCCTTTGTATCCTTACTGTTTGGACATCCAGCTTGTATTTGGTGAGCATCAAGGAATATCTGATGGAATTCTTCCCAGTGATCTTCCCCCAAGGGTTTTGTGATAGGATAAGTACAATATCAACTCCTCTTCTAAGAGTGGGGTCAGACTTACTTTTTTTCCAGAGGCTACCAAAGATTCACTAGAGAAGCGAAAACAGCAAAATATATTATTTAAAGAGAAGTTCAATTTTAAGTAAAGTTTCCCAATTTGTATTTTCAATATACCTACTTTGGGGGATTATGGGCTAAATTCCTGGTAGTATTAGAAGCAACATTGAAATTAATATAAAAATACAAACAGTGTTACCACAATCACCCTTTTCTGTAATTACAGAAATTATCCTGATTTGAGTACACTTTGTAAGGGCTGTTTCACATCTGGAGACTAGGAAAGTGACTTCAGATGTCATTGTTCAGATATACACCCTCTTCACAATTAATATGACAGCTTTATTTTTAAATTTGGACATTTAAAGAATAAGGCAATAATTATTTGAAAATATATGGCCATTCCTCAACAAGTTACACATGGAATTGCCATATGACCCAGCAATTCCATTCTTAAGTATATAATTACCCCCAAAGAACTGAAAACAAATGTTCAAACAAAAAATATGCACATAAATGTTCTTAGCAGGGCTAGTCACAGTAACCCAAAGTGGAAACAACTTACATGTCCATCTATGGATAACAATATGTAGTATGTCCATACAATGGAATACTAGTCAGCCACAAAAAGCAATTAATTGCTGATCCATGCTACCACATGGATGAACCTTGAAAACGTTATGCCACATGAAAGGAGCCAGACACAAAAGGTCAATTATTATGATTCCATTTATATGAAATATCCAGAATAAGCAAATGTACAGAGACAAAATGCAGATTTGTGATTATCAGCTCCAAAGTACAAAAAGTGGAAAGTGAAATATAAAAAACAAAAATTGCCAAAGATGGCATAACTAGCAGGTAGAAGAATACAACTTGAACCCAGCTGCTAGCAACAGGGCCCGTGCCACTGCCTGCTGGGCTGCGAGGTGAGCTGGCCCTGTCTCTGAGTGGAAGGCGGATGTGTAAGGGCAATGCCCTCAACCTCTCGGAACAGTGTTGACAGCTCCAGTTCTTAAAGATCAGACTGCTTTTATGCAAATCTGCAAAGTACACACATTCCTATCTCCTTTCTTGTCTCTGCCTAATTACCATTGAATATACACATGCCACCAAAGGACTGCTGGAGTGTGCTCAGGTCCCCGCCCAGGGCAATTCACTGTGCCACGCAGGGCGGGTGCCTGTGGTCAGAGGTGTCCTGTGGCCCTCTGCACTTGTATTCTGTTGGAACAAGAGTCACACCCGGTCTCTCAGCCCTGTCTCTGCCTCCCTGTCCTGCGGTTCCAGGGCTCGACCCAGTAAGTGAGGTTGGTTGAATCATAAGTTTGGGGGGGGTGGAAGCAGGGGGGAGGAATATGCAAAGCCCAAGAGTATGGGTAAGAAGTGGTGGGTGGGAACAGAAGGCCAGTCTCCCCCATAGGCACACTGGTCCTGAGTCACACTATCCTGGGAGTGCCGCTCACATGTATTGGGTGCCCAGAGTCCTGTACTGCTCGGCTGCAGAGGGCACCCTTGGCGCTGTGACCTGTGGGAATGACACCTGTCCCAGACACTGGCTGTACACAGGGGCCCTGTAGATGGGGCCCAGGGTCTTATCTAGAGAGATGGAGTTCACAGCTCAGCAAGAACACCTGGACGGAGCAGTGCTTGGCCACACAACTATGCTGATGTTCCCAGGAGGTCCACCTGGTGGACGCAGAGAGACCCACAGAGAGGGCAGGGCAGTCTCCAGTGGTAGGCACCAGCAGGGCACCAGCAGCAGCTAGGCAGGAGTCAGAGCTGGCTCGCACTCAGCAGGGACCTGGCAAGTGCCACCGGTGGGGAGCGTGAGGAAGCAGCTTCTCCTGCACGCATCTCTCTCACCTCCATCGACACCCAGCCCAACCACTTCCAGCCCAGTCCACCCGTGGCCTCAGAGCTCCTGGCTGCCACAGGGCTGCTTCACCTGATTCTGGATGTGGCTGAGGCAAAGCCTGCCATGGGAGATTGTAGTTCTTTAAAGGTGACCAGGGCTGGGCGCAGTGGCATACAGCACAGTGGCACATGCCTGTAATCCCAGTGGCTCAGGAGGCAGAGGTAGGAGGATCACAAGTTCAAAGCCAACCTCAGCAATGGCCAGGCTCTAAGCAACTAAGACCCTGTGTCTAAATAAAATACAAATAGAGCTGGGGAGGTGGCTCAGTGGTTGAGTGCCCCTGAGTTCAATCCCCGCTACCAAAAAAAAAAGGAACCAGGGCCAGATAACAAGAGCAGGTTTCCTACACTTGGAGCACGTGGATACCTTGGTCTCCTCCTAGTGATCCTGGAACCTAGCACTTCAGCTCCATGCTTATCACCATGTATCCAAATTCTTGGGAAGACCCTGCACAGCTACCCATCGCTGCCAGGAGTTCAGCCAGGACTCGCCATAAGGAGTTCTGTCCTCACAGAGCTTTCCATGCAGAGCCTTAGCAGACGGTGGTTGCAGGGAGGACAGGGAGCCCACAGTTTCTGCAGAGCACCTCCTTTTGGCAAGAAGCTATTTTACAGTGTGGGAGGTTTAAGTATCTCAGCACTTTTCCAGCAGACCCTGGGTCATAAATGCCACCTTCTTCTTCTTCTTCTTCTTTTTTTTTTTTTTTAGCAGAGAATTAATTTTTTTTAACAGTAACCCAAACATTTATTCATTTTCATGACACAATGGCTGTTGATTAGGCAGTTTTGCTGATGTGAGCTGGGCTTGCTTGTCCATCTGCAATCAGTGGGCAGTTAGGCTGGGGCCCCCCAGGTCTAGGAAAACTCCCAGTGCCACCCTTTTGACTGGCCCCCAGACTCCACTTCTTGGTGAGGCTGGAAAGTTTATAATAGAGGCTTTGCTAAACATGTTAAATTTTATTAAATTTCAAAATGAAGCCATTATGATCTAAAGACATAAGGAAAGTTGAATTGTGAGTCTTTGTGCTTTCAAGTATTTCAAGTCTCAAGATTTTAAAGAAAAGAACAACTTTCTAAGCAGATCCATCGCAATCTCGCACCCTAACTTTATGGTTTTGAACTAGCATTTGGCATCAGATTTGTCCTGAAAGGCAAATTTCTGAAATGATGGAGTCTTTGAGGGGAAGGCACCATTCCTACAACCTCTGCTGAGTGAAGGTTGTCTTCTCACCCCAAAGTTTGTGCTGCCCCCTGGACCACTAGGAAATAGCCTCTAAGCCAGGGATAATTCAAGTCTATTAAATTTTCACTTTAATTCTTCAATAAATCTTTCTATCTCCTTCTATAGAACAACAAAAATATATATATATATATATATATATATATATATACCAGCTCTTTCAGATTTACAACTAAAAGGCTGAGTTTCTGGAAGCTGAATAACACTGCTACTCTAGCCTATGTTACGTTTTCTCTGGGCAGCAGTAAGAAATGAAGGTATAAATAATTAACTAGAAACAGTAAAGCACCAAGTCTGCTTAATGTTAATTATCATGATGAATGTCATCTCACTAGAATTAGGTCACACAAGAATGAAGCATTACACATAAATGCATCCCCCCAAAAGTAATGGGTGGACCTCAGACTTTAAGATACATTGACCTCTGTCATGTGAACATTCATTTATAGAAAAATGAATTCATTTGTAGAAAAAAAAATTTGCAACTGCCTTAGATGTTCTGGTTTCCAAGGCTAACCGGACCGAGGGGGGGAACTTATTTCTTGATTTATTTCCTTGAGGCTTGATGCCTTCGCTCCAGAGGGTTCCTACCTGGAACAACAGTCCCACAGATGGGATGTTGAGGTCCATCACCTGGGCTTTCTTCAAGAGCAGTGTAAGCAGGGATGTAAGGAATGCACCTTGTAACTCATTCAGCAACACTATAAAAATCAAAGCGGCCGTTAAAACCAAAAATAAATGATCAGCAAATCTGTAAAGACGGTGAAAAATGAAAGCCATACATAATTGATACGACTTAAATAATGTAAAATATTTAGCTGTAGTTTAAATCTCCCTTTGGCTCAGACTACTCACCGCTGTTTTAGCTAAGCATAACCCTCTATGGGTTGCAGAGCAGAGCGGGCACTGGGTCCCACAGCCTGGGTTCATCTTAATGGCCACTGGTCAACCACCCAAACCTGGGGAAGTGACATCCCTGACCTCAGATGGCTCTTGGAAACTGGCAGTGTGTCCATCATTCTTGTGGGAATTAAGTGGTGATATACTTATAGAGACATACATAAAACAGAGCCCAGCGCACAAAAATTCAATCAATAGGCAGCTATTTCCCCCTTATTCTTCTACATACACACACACACACACACACACACACACATCTTCCTTTCACTCTTTTACTTATGATTCTTTGAATACAACAAGACATCAAGGCTTTCTTTGGGGCTTTCCTGCCACATTTCTGTCTCCTGAGCCCCCAAAGCCTCCCCTGAGCATAGCTGAGAGTCTGAAATGCTGAAAGATCCCAGGGATCAAGCAGTGGCCCCGGCACCGTCACAAGATCTTCCTTCTCTCTAGGTCCTCTGGTCACACCCCCAGAGAGGTCTCGGCTCTATAGAACTGTATTTCAGCCTGTACTTCAGCATTAACTCTGTAGTAAATTCTTTTTTAAAAGAAGCAAGGAGGTAAGGGTTTCTGGCCATGAAGCACCTGGATTTCAAGAGTCATCCTGCAGTTCTTTTTCTCTGACTAAAGCAGCATGTGACAATACTGAACCACTTCCACCAGGCTAAGGGGACATTTGTGCTTTTTCCAGATACAATAGCAGTAGAGGTGCTGGACTTAATAAGGAAAGCAGACATTATTAAACACTTGCTCTGTGTCAAGGACGTGTCTTCTGAGAGCCTCATGTGAATTAACTCGTTTCTTGCTCATGTTAGCTAGGTGACCAACACATCCCAGTGTGCCTGGCACCCTCCTGACTCCTAATGTTGGAAGGCTTGAGTCCCAGAAACCACCAGGATGGCTGGCCTCCCAGAGCACCCTCAGAAATAGGTGGCATTGGTCCAACTGAGTCATAGAGAAGTTGTGTCACTGCCTGAAGACAGGTGGCTAACAGGTATGAAGGTCTGGCCACTTCACCACCTGAGAACCACCTGAGAAAAGGGGTCAGGGATGCCAGTCATAAGGGTCCCTCTCTCAGGGCAGAAACTGGTCATGGGAGCACCCCGGGCTCTCCATTGCCTGGTGTGAGGTAGGTAGTGGCGAGTCCCACTCTGGTGACACTGCATGCCATCGTGGGTGATTTCAGCCCTCACATGCAAACTGTCTAATGACCTTTGTCTTCTGACCCCCCACCCCACCTGACTCTTACAAGCATGCCTAAAACTCCCTAATTTTTTATTAGGACAAGATTTCTTTCTCCTCCAAAGTCTCTTGTTCACTGTCATTTTTATGCTACACTTATTGTAAGATTGCAAGATTTTTTTTATATTACATCTCAGATTTATAGAGAAAATGTGCCATTGTTTTGTCTAGAGTTAAGTAGGGTTGTAAACCAACCACTGGCTACTGAGAGGAGATATTAATTTAGAGTCCCTCCTGCAGTATCTCCCATCTGATCATTTGAATGGTACTTTCAGAAGAAAACCTTTCATTAAATTAAAGTGCACTTCCTCTCAGTCCCCCACGTATGTCTCCCTAAGGTGGCACCAGGGCCCTGCTTCCTCATGGTGGATGGCAAGTGACAATGCTGGGGTAGTAGCAAGGAGTGTCTTGTACCTAAAGAATAATGTCCTTTGCTTTCTGCGTCACCTTTTCTACATCAGCAGACACAGCTAAGTCCAGGATGCTACCACTCACCCCCTGGGCTGGCCATGGGTCTACCTGGCCATCTGACCCACCTTAGCTCCCACTCTTGGCCCCTCTGAATCCTGGTTTAGACAATTCTCTCTGCAGACCAGTGGGTAGAGCCACACCTACCTTCTCACTATCATGATTTCTCAGAAGAGCTCTCGAAGAAAAGCCTCAGCCACTCCAGTTCCTGGTTACTCCGGAACAGGGGCGAAGGTGGTGCCTGAAAGCTGAACCTCAGGGGATCCTTCTACTGGGCTCACGAGCAGTGCTTTTAGTTAGGTTGGCTGCCCTGCATTGGTACTGAGGGCTACCAGGGAATGGATGTCCTCTCAAAGGGCCATCTTTGCCCCTGGTGTTACCATAACTAAACTGACATACTCCCAGGCCCAGGCTGAAAGATGAGGAAAGTTGAGACCCACTTGTGATGTCCTTCTCCCCGCCAGTGCCCTGACAGAATTTCTCTTTTGCTTCTGCATTATATCCTCCTCCCTGCCAATCAAAGTACTGACCTGGCTGTCCCTCTTCAAACCAGCCCTATAACACCAGGCCTCCAGAGGTTGGCAGACTCCAGGGTAGTAAAGAGATTTGGAAAATCCTTCCTCAAGAATAGTCCACTTTGGGCAGTTAAAAAGTGGACTCTACCCTTCCTTCTTCTTTGTTCTCTAACACCTGCCCATAGTCACTCCCACGCACACGCGGTGAGGGTTCAGGTGGACTAGAACAAAGGCTATGAGCTCAGGCAGAAGAGAAAAAAACACTCAACCATTACCTGTTACTGAGATGGCCTCTAAATTACTTAACAAATTTCGAACAAATTTTCATTGTATATGTTTTTTTCCTTTTTAAATTATACAGATAAAACTACAAGAAAGAATTAAAACAACACAAAAGTAAATCGTGAGTCACTCAATGACAGGGATAAGTTCTGAGGATAATGTGATGTAAAAACATCACAAAGTGACTGACAGGAAATAAGTGTGATGGCCTGTTGTTCCCAAGGCCATGACGAACAAGCAACATGAAATCAGATCAAACACAGGAGACAGAATGCAGCGAGAGATGCAGGATACAGGAGATGTACTGCACGTGGAACAGGCCCACTGTCCACAGTGAATGTCCTTAAGTAGGAGGACACTCTACGATAAAGATAAAAAGTATGGAAATGCTTAAAAGAAGAGCGAGCTGCGAGCTGCCGTTAGCCAACGTGGTGCACTGTACACTGGATGCTGCCCACTTGCACGACTGGCAGCGGAGCAGCTGTGCTCCCATCAGCACCACCACAAACATGGCGCTAAGACGTTATGATGGCTGTGGGCAAGAGGAACTTCTTGGCTCCCTTTTAATATTATGGGACTGGGACCACCGTTGTATGTGGTCTGGCACTAATTGCAGTGACGTTCTGCGGTGCCTAACCACACACAACGTAAAACTGCACCCTGTCCGCCCGGTTCCTGCTTCCCATCCAGAAGGGACCTCCTCCATGGCTGGTGTCCAGCTTCATAGGCCTTCCTTCCATCATTCATCTAAAAATATGTGCTTGCACGCTGTACGTAATATTGAATTATTTTCCCAACAGGTCAAGAGCAGGATTTTATCCACCAGTGGTTTGTACATTTCTGAATATATGATTACCAAATGTGTGTCATGGTATGCTGATGACTTTATATCATTGTCCAGATGATCTAAGCAAAGGCATCAGTGTGCTTGTGTGAAAATTGGCAGGAATTTCTGCACAAGGGGGAGAATGAGCAGAGCGTTTTTACTGTGGGTGGGAGATTAAAGAAATGGCGAGTGTCCAGTGGAAGGAGAAAGCCTACTCCAGCAGATGCTGCCGCCATCCCTCCTGTCTTGAGCACCCAGAGCCAGCCCCGCAGACCCAACCAAAAGTCCCACCCTGCTCTGGACAATCATCACGCATGTTTCTTCACCAGCTCAAATCATGGGCTTTGGAGGTAGCACATTCATCCCACACTGAACCCAAGTTGCGAATTGTCACACTGTTCCCCCAAAACGTGTACAATTATTATGTGTCAGTTACAAAGAAAAGAGGTGGACTGGTGATGTGGCTCAGTGGTAGAGCATTTGCCTAGTGTGCAGCAAGTCCTGGATTTCTGAACATAACAAGAAGAAAACACAGAAAGAAACTCATTCTAATATGACTTTTTCTCAAAAAACTAATCACATGATCCAACAATCCCACTTCTGGGTACACATAAAAAAATTTAAATCAGAGCCTCAAGGAATATTTGTATACTCATGTCCAAAGCAGCATCATTCACAGTTGACAAAAGGTATAAACAACCCCAGTGTCCATGGACAAATGAATAAGTGAAACATAGTACATGCAATGGAAAGGCACTCATCCTTAAAAAGAAATGAAATTCTGGAACATGCTACCACATGCATGAAGCTTGACAACACTGTGCTAAGTGAAATAGGCCAGGCATGTGTGCAAGATTTTATTGACATCAAGAACCTGGAACAGTGAGTTAGAAAATGGAATTGTGGTCTCCAGGGGCCGACAGGAGGGAGGATGGGCAAGGTGTTGTTTAATGGGAACAGGGTTTTTTGGGGGGAAGAATGAAAACATTATGTAGAGGGGTGGTAGTTGGTTGCATAACAATGAGAAAGTAGTTAATATTAGTGAACTATATACATAACAATCATTAAAAAGATACTTTTACTTTTTATGTTTTACATAATTTAACACAATTTAAAAATCCTTAGCTTCATGGAGATTATAATCCTGGAGAAAGAGAATAAAACAAATACAAAAATAAAAGTTTTTTAATAGATCAGTTTTGTTTTTTTATTCTAGATCAGCTTTTAGTCGACCCCATTTTACAGATAAGAAACCAGAAGATAGAGAGGAAAAGTACACAGTTCACCCACTAAGACCCTGACTGTCGGACTCCAGGGGCAGTGAACTTTCCATCAACTTCTGCTTCCTTTGGGGGATTCTTCCATTGTCTCTATTTCATCTGACCCACTCAAAACATGTACTGGGTTCAAATTTTAGCCGAACTGCTCCCTAGAAGGCTCTATGGAGATAGCAGAGCCTATTCGGGAGGGTTAAATGTAATTTGTTCCACTTCCACGTTGGTGCAGAGCAAGGAGTCTGTGGAAACTAGCTCCCTCCCTGGTCCCTCAAAATGCCTTCCCTGCGTTTGTTTATATATAAGCCATGAGTACTTTCAGCCTAGCAATGTCAGCAAACATATTCCTGTGCTTAAGTTTTTGTAAATCATTCTAGAAATAAAGTTTAGATGTGAAGAAGACTGGCTCATTTAAAATCCTGGGAAACAAGCCAGTGACACATGCATGACCCTTCTGTCGCTGGGAGGGAACTCTAAAATGTACATTGAATAAAGCATTCAACATAAAAGCTAACTCATTCTTTTT
This sequence comes from Marmota flaviventris, assembly GCF_047511675.1. NCBI lineage: Eukaryota > Metazoa > Chordata > Mammalia > Rodentia > Sciuridae > Marmota > Marmota flaviventris. The sequence goes on along the minus strand of NC_092505.1, from coordinate 112,385,925 downwards.
TCCAAAAGCAAAGCCAACTCTAATATATTTCTACCAGCTCTTTTAAAAAAAATCAAAGCCATGTTTCATTTTTATTCTTAAAAGTCCCTTACCTCTAAACAAAACTACATGATGGCATAGATCACATCTAAGTGACCATTCTAGGCGATGGGTTGGCAGGGTCTAGTCTCCCAAGAAGAATCCAAAATAGGAATTGATAAAAAATGGACACCACTATGAATGGACAGCAGAGCAGCGCTGGCCCTCCTCTCCCTAATTCCACAACTCCCTGCCCCTGAGGAGCCTGGTCATTTTGACTGTTCCCTATGGGTTCGAACCCTCGCCTACTCCCTCCTGTCATTTTTGAGGATTAAAGAAAGATTGTTTCCATTTTGCACAGGCCTTGTAAGGACTTCTCTTTATAAATTTGCCAAATATCTTTGGTTTTATGAAAGAATTTGTCCTTTTCCTAGGTTAGAAGTTGTGTTTAAAAATAATAATGGCATAGAAATTGATGCCTTTGGCTATATTTCTAGGGATGGACATCTTGTGTTGGATTGCCCATCCTGTCCCTAGAGAAGTTGTCCCACAGTTCAGCTGGAGAAGCAGATGCGAGTGACCCAGGCAAGTGACTTTGAAGGAGGAGGTGTATACAAACTCAGGCCTTGCATTTCAGTGAGCATGGGTCCAAATTGTGGCTCTTCATCTTACTAATGAAGTCATTGACTCTCACCCTCTTAATGATGATAATTAATAGTTATGAAAAATAAATGATAATTAAAATGTCTAAAAATGAAATTGCTACAAAAGTAGATACTAACAGCTTGTTCTAATATTTTAAGTGATTTCGCATAATGTACCGACACAAACTAAAATCTGATTTTTATTTTTTATTATTATTTTTCTTGATTTAGAATTTTCATTAAACTTTTAAATACTATTACAGATTATAATAATAACTTCTTTCTGAAACTTCATGATACCGTTTAACACGATTTGTAATTCTAAAATGTTCCCCAAGATGTTAGTTGATATGCTTAATAAATTTCTAAATTCTTAAACATTTTACAAACTATAAAACAAAAAATTTCTTTACAAAGATGCACAATTCCTGGTATCTGGAATATTGCTAAAATTTTCCAAGTGGCTGAACTAAGGCAGAATGTTCACACTAATCAATATTTATGACTTTAATCCTACGTAGATGACAATGTAGACCGTTTAGCTAAAATTGTAGATAAAATGAACTTTGTAATATTACTATTATAATTTTTCCTGATTTCCGTGGGAACACCCTGTTGGTCTCATCTTTGTGATTCAGAAGAAACCAGGAACCATGTGATCAAGTGTCAGCCTGGAATACTAAACTTTTATTGAACATGTCTGTGTGCCAGGCACCATGGTAGGTGGAATACACAAAGATAGAGAAAAGAGAAAGGGGAGGGATACAAGAAGGAAGGAGAAAGAGAAACAGAGAGAGAGATGGGTCAGAGATAAAAACACCAGCTGAGCAGGAGCAGGCTGCTTGCTGCTAGGTGGGAGTTCTAAAGTAAGCAAAGGGAAGGAGCTGGAATGAGTGACATGGTTGTGATTACCAGTGTAGGTGCACGTTCAGCTTCACATGGTCACGTATGGAGGTGCTCATACACTGGGGCTGTTAGGCACACCACCTCCACGCTCTGCCAGCAGAAAGGCCAAGGAGCAGCTACACCCCAGAGCAACAAGCAGTTTACCACCATAAAAAACAACAACAACAAAAAAAAAAAAAAACCAGAGATCCTGGGTAAAAGGCTGATTTTAGATCTGAAGTGGGAAATACACAAAATAAGCCTGGAGCATATTTTAGTAGGAAAGAGTATGGGAGTTCTCACCAAAACACAGACACACACACACACACACACACACACACACACAATTATGGGGGTCATAGGAACCAGCTGAAAGAATCGTCAGTGGTCAAAATAGAAACATTTGGGCAACAAAAAATAAATTAGTACTGAATTATAACCCAAGGTATGAAATAAATATCCTCGGGTACATACTGATATAATGATTAACTCTATTTATCATTAAGACTAAAAAAATAATTGAGTGTATAATGAATCGAAGAGCACTCTGCTGTCATGTATAACTGATTAGAACCAAAAAAAAATCGAATAAATGGTTTAAATGAAATAAGTGGGGGAAGAATAAACAAACCTTCTATGCAGACGAATTCCAAATAGTTTATGCAACTATTTCACCCTCGAGGAGGAGAAGCTGAGTCCCTGGTCCTTGAGCAAGGGCTATCCGTAGCCAACTCCTCCCCAAGAGCACACCAAGGAGGTACAAAATAAGTGGATTTATGGCAGAGAAACCTCAAAACCACCATGTCAGTGAAATGCTCCAGGCAACCCTAACGGGCAAAATCCAGCTGATCCTACGCAGCCCTCACCTGTGACAATGGCATTTGGCCTCTGTGCTGTTTGCCTTGGAACCCTGAAGTCGCAATGTAAGCATAAGGAAAACGGACACATCCCAAAGGGACGTTGCACAAAGTACCCAGCAAGAGCACTTCTCAAAACTGTGGAAGTCATCAAAAACAAGGAAGGTCTAAGAAATGGTCACCGTCAAAAAGAGGCCAAAGCTCACCTGATAAATACACACCAGGGAGTATCCAGGATGGGATTCTGGAGCAGGAAAAGGACGTTAGGTGAAAACAAAGGGAAGCCGAGCAAACCATGGACTTAGCTTATAATAATGCACTGATATTGTTCCATTTCCCCCAACAGATGTGCCATTCTAAACTCAATATTAGTTGGAGGGAAACAGAGTGTAGTATGTGTGGATTTCCCTGCTACATTCCCAGTGTTCCTGTATATCAGAAGTATCTAAAATAAGTTTATTCAATAATAGTGACAGAAAAATTTTATAAGGTGTAGTGACACCATGTAGCAATGAAGAAATATGAACAGCACTTTGGGGGCAGGAGACAGAATGAATTCCAAAGTGAGTTTTTGAAGATTTCAGCTCCCCAAAACTAAGCACTCTTGTATTTGGGTACCATGTCTAAATTTATCCATCTGTATGAAGTATGTACTTTGAGCATTGCAGCAAACATTATATTTTACAATTATTAATGATCATATCAACTTCAGTCTTTATAAATCTTTTTATTTTTAGAAAAAGAAGCTTCATTCTATCAAAAGTAAAGAAATAACAATCATCTGGGCATGTGGTATAGGCCTGTAATCCCAACAACTCGGGAGGCTGAGGCAAGAGGATCATACGTTAGAGGCTAGCCTCAACATCTTAGTAAGGCCCTAAGCAACTTAACAAGAACCTATCTCAAAATAAAAAATGAAAAAGGACTAGGGATGTGATTCAGTGGTTAAGCACTTCCAGGTTAAATCCCCAGTATCAAAAAAAAAAAGAATGAAAGAGAGGAAGAAGAAGAAGGAGGAGGAGGAGAGGAGAAAGAAAGAAAAGAAATAAAAACAATCATGTTTGGTGGAATATGGAAGCATTCTGCATTTAAAAAAGCATGACCTCCTCTTTATTCAACCTTTAGTCTAGAAAAATCAGTAACCATTCAGGCATCCCCTTGCAACTAAAAAACATTTAATGATCCAGATATACCAAGCATACTCCCTGGAAGTTCCCTGAACATTTATGGCACATGTGATTTTTTTCAGGGTCGAGGTTTCCTACATTCAAAGTGCTTTTTCTAAGTTCAAAATGCATTTTTTCAAGGTCCACCTCAGACATCTTCTCCCCGCTCCCCATTCAGAAAGCCTTACTCATTTTTCTGAGCAGCCGTAGTTACATGGCCCCCTACTATCTGATGCCATCTATCTACAGGTGTCTCCCATTTGGATATCAGCTTTTTTCTTTCTTTCTTTTTTTTTTTTTTAATTGTACCAGGGATTGAACCAGTGGCACTTAACCATGAAACCACATCCCTAGTCCTTTTTATTTTTCATTTTGAGACAGGGTCTTCCTGAGTTGCTGAGGCTGGCTTTGAATTTGTGATTCTCCTTCCTCAGCCTTCTGAGTTGCTGGGATTACCTGACAGGCATTCATTCACACCATGCCTGGCAAATAAATCTTTCTTCCTTTTTTTTTTTTTTTTTAATTTGGATCGAACCCAGAGCCTTGAGCATGCTAGGCAAATGTTTTACCACTGAGTTGTTTCTCCATCCCTGGTTATCAGCTTCTTAATAGCAAGATGGACATCTTGGCTCCAATTGCTCTCAGTACAGAATCTGACATTCATTCATTCATCCAACGTCCATTTATGACATGCCCACCATTTGGTTCCATGGAATGAACTGCAGGGGGGAAATTACAGACAAAGGTTAACAACTGAATCTTAATATTGTGGAAAATTTTTTCAAGCTAGGAAAGCTCTGAGAAAAAATGAGAAGGATATTGATATAGACCAGATGTACTGAAAGCATTAACAGAGGACTTATACCACAAGACTGATTTATTTTAAAAGCCAGTGTATATGTTCCTAAGTGAGGGTTTCTCTCTTCTACCACTTTGACCATTTTCTGTGATCTGAAACCCCTACTGCTTGTGTATAAAAGGGTGAGTGAAATAAATCAATCAATGTTTATTTTCAAATAAAACACAAATGAGCAGTAAGAATTTAGGGTAAGGGAAAAGACACTGTTTTGTGGCAAATGCCTGAGGTACAACTTATAACCTTCATGATTAGTACATGGATTCTTAAAAGAGAATTTGCTTCCTTTTGAAACTTTCTATTGAAGCAAAATACATTGCTATCTCAGTGTAGACATCATACTTAGACTTATGTCAAATACCATTTTTGTGTGTGCTCTTGCAAAATATTTGTTTTCCTGTTTCTTTAGCACAGATTAATTTAAATTCAATATTTCAAATCATTAGTGTCAATTTTTTAAAAACTATCATTGTACTAGTCAGCTTTTCACCACATAACAAAATGCCTGAGATAACCAACTTTAATATGTTGTCTTAGGGATTAACTGATTCTGTGACCCTTACTGAGATCCCATCAATGCTGAAGAAATTCTCGTCCATGTCCACTTTAAAGGGTAGAGCATAATGAATGCATTAATTTTCAAAACATTCATTTAAAACTCAGATTAGTTCTGAAACAATTTAGATTCCCCATGAGCTATCCACAGGACTACACAATCTACAAGACCCTAGTGCGGTAGACCCTAAAGCACCCCATCAGCTCACTGAGTTCAAATCCTGGCCCCACCATAGGATCAGCTCTGAGCAACTTCTTCTTGGTCCCTGGGCATTCCTCATCATTCATCCATCTAGACACCACTTAGTTTCGTTCTTACTCATCCTCAGAGTGTCAAGATTATAATGTCAAGTTTACAGTGAGCAAGACAGGCTCGGTGGCTGACTTTCTAGTGGGTGAATTTACAATAGAAATAACAATAGCCATCATGTATGGTTGTAAATATCAAATGGAAGCAAGCATGTGAGGCATGTGGGAGTCACTCAGTGATGGCTGTGGTTATCCAATCCTCAACACAGTGCCACACACATGGTCTCAGCCTGAATGTACTCCATCCATTCTTTATTCATTATCGACAGTCTTTACATATGGCTCCTCACCTCCACTATTCTACACAAACATCCACCATTTCTTATCCCTCAAGGATGAGCTCATTAGGCCTCCTTGCTGAAGAGCTTCAAGATGAGATGATTTTTAAACCAGACCAGGCTCGTTCATGATGGCCACATCTCTGGCAAGAGTTATACTGGAAACTCTCTGTGGATTCTGCGCAGACACAGCTCACAGCCTCCCGCCCACATCTGTGCAGGCGGTGGGAATGGGGTCTCCCTCAGTGGAATGGGCTGGCTGAGAAATAAAAGCTAGGAGAAATAAAACAGTGAAAAAAACCACAAAACACAGAAAGTAGTTTCAAAAGCGGGGGCAGAACGGGCAAGCTGATCAGACGGATGGAGCTTCTAGACAAAATGGGGCCCACGCCTGCTTTATTTATATTGGGAAACATCAAATAGATTCTATAGAATGTTCTTCTCCAAAAAAGGTTAAAGGTGGCTCTTCAGTTCTTAACGGGTTACACCCATCTCCAGAGCTAATATGAGGAGCCTTCCTAGCAGAGCAGAGGGAAAGGTTACATGCCTTGGGCAATCTATTGCCCATGGAAAGTTCCCAATGCCAGGCCTGTCTCTCCCTGGACACCATGCTGAGAGAAGAGCCTAGTGTATTTCACGGATGGCTTCCCGCAATGGCCCATACCCACTGCCTAGGAAATGCCTGAGCTTCCTGCAGCCGCCATATTCTTCCCCGGTTATCACTTGGAGGTATCCAGTCAGATGATCATGATGTGGTATCTCCCTCTTTGTTGGTGAGAGGGTTTTCTTCCTTGGAAGTTTCTCAGAAATTCTTCACATATTACTAATTAAATTAAGAGAAAGATGAGTAGAATAACCGTTTAAGACACCTTCCTTTCAGTCTGCCTTCCATGAAATAGGCCCACTCCTAATGCACGGTTGTTTGGAGTGATTGATTATCTGTCTGAAAACTGAAGAGTGGCTTCTAAATGTGTTTACTTGTTGAAGCATGAAAAGCAACCCTGGGCAGAAAGGAGTGTGTGATGCTACGTGTGTTTGTTTCTAGACACTGTGAGAAGTTGTGTGGCGAAGCTGTTCTTCACCTGTTCCCTCAAGGGTCATTACTGCCTGTACAGCAAGTCCAGCTTCATCCTCATCAGCCAAGAGCCTCAGCGGTGGATCCAGATCATGCTTCTGTTTCAGCAGGTGTGTGCAATTCATGTTCATTGGGCTCTTCAACAAGCAGGTTGGATATGAGCTCCTGTCATCCCATTGAATTATTTATTCTTTGTCCAGAGTTGATATGTAAATAACAGCAACACATCATCATTTCTTTTTCTCTATTTTAAGATAGTTTCCTTGTAAAGGAACCTGGATTATAAATCAGAAGGTCAAAGCTACTATTAAAACAGAGATCGAACCTGGGGTCATTTAACCACTGAGCAACATCTCCAGCCCTTTTTATTTTTTATTTTGAGATGGGGTATCCCTGAGTTGCTTAGGACCTTGATAAGTTGCTGAGGCTGGCTTTGAACTTGCAATCCTCCTGTCTCATCCTCTGGAGTTGCTGGGATTATAGGTGTTGCCCTTGCACCCGATCAAAGCTATTCTTATCTTGAATATCCTTAGCTTTACAATAGAAGAATGCCACAGAAAATATTCTTTTAAACAACAGCAACAATAAAAATATCTTAGTTGGGGAAATAGCTTATCTTTTGTAGAGCTAGCCTTGGTTTCCCCAGTTTTCTAAACTCTAGTTGATTTTAGTGTAAGTGCATTCTTTCTGGCATTATCACACAGGAATGCCACTTTTTTCTATCAAATACATGTATATAGATGAAATTACCTAAAGAGCATCTTTAAACTTAACAGTGAAGAATGTCATGCAAAAATGTCGAAGTACCTTAGATGCACAGAAAATGCAAACGTAGACTATAAAATGTTTGTAATAAAGGAGATCTCAGATATCATCTTTACAGATAAGAAAACTCAAGGGCAAGCTCAGATCATCAGCCATCTTCCCATTTTTGCACATGTGTTGAAAACTAACATGGGGAGATGAAGGTAAGAGAATGCAGGACAGAGTCAGGAAAAAAGAGAGTACAGACGTTAAATAGGGTTGAAACTTAAGCCAAGTGATAAGATAGATTTTCACTTCAGTTAATAAAATATTTCTATAACTCCTACAAAACTCACCAACCAGAGAGTCATATTTCTTTATAAAATCAAGATTTTTGAGAAAAATGGATTTTCATGCTGAATACATCTTAATTACCATATAACTATGGTTGGATGTGGCTCAGAGATGCCATTTTCCCCTGTGTTAGTTTTAAGAACACTTACCGTCTCCTACAGAACACTCAGATTTTGATGTGAACCACATTGTATGTGAACATAAAATAACATTGATTCTTCTTCCTATTCCTGAAATAATGATCATAGTTTTCTTCTACTTAGATTTTTCAAATAGTTTTCATAAGCGTCTCTGTATCTGGTTTCATTGGCTTTGTTCTTAACAGTTGTCAGTTTTCTAAGAACAAATCAAGAAAATCTGCTTTTTTTTTGCCCCTTCAGCCTTATTTTATTGACCTACTCTGATCTTTTTTTTTCTCTTTAAGCACAATGACTAAAAAAGCATCTTTTTATGATTTTCCTTTGTGTTCATTTTACAATAATGGCTCCTTTCTTTTTCCACACCTTTGATCTTATGTAATCTTCTGGGAAAATTATGGCTTTAGGGTAAGTGAAAAATAAAACTTTCACTGGGTAATTACCAACCCAACCCCAGTGGTGGGTGCTGAGCCAGACTCTCGCTTTTCTGACAACCTTGCACAGTCATGAATGCTTCATTAGATCAGATTTAGCACGTCTCTAGACGAGACATCCATCGTGCATAACCTTCTATTAGCATAAAGAAATCCACAAATGTTTCCACGTGAGAAGCTGAATAATCAGAAACTTCTTAATTATACCAACCATTTACTTGGGGTTTGATATCCTCCTCCTTTTCCTGCTCAATACCAGCTCATTTTCATTGATGATAATGAGATTTTTCTGGGAAAAAAAATGTGTATTAATCCTTATTCACTAAATAGAAGCTTTGCACACACCTTAAAGTTTCATTGTGCAACACCTGGACAATCATTGTCATAGCCAATAAGACCTTACAAGCAATTCTCCTTATCATACCCTTCATCATTCATATGGAATAATATTTCTACTATTTTGTATGAGTAAATGATATTTTATACTCTTTATTGACATTCCACATATTTTTGAAAATCATCCCCTTGAGTTGAAAGGCCTCTTACATTCACAGGTATGGTAAAAGGGTATTAAATACCTTGTTAGTAAATATATAAACAAGTTTAACTCTTCCTTTGAAGAGCTTATTTTCACTGGATTGAATGAAGTACATGTAAATATAATTCTCTTTACTTTAACAACATATTGCCCAACACTTAAAGAAATTATCTTAAAGTTTGAAGAATATCTGCCCATGATTCACTTATCATTAAAAGTGGTTTTGTTTCCCACATGTACCTGCTCAAACTGCTAATGTTTACATAATTATGTTATGGATTCTTGGTTGTTTTTTTATTCTTCATAATCTACTCTGTACAAACAGACTTGATATTTGTACTGTAGTTTTGATTTTAGGCCTTAATTCACAGATCTTTGATAAAATAAATTTGAATATTTGCATTAGCCACTTTTTAAAGCAACATTCTTGGGAAATCATCAAGATAAACATTATGTTACATCGTTGAGGCATATTTGTGCAGATCCATATCAAGTGCCTTGAAAATTCTATTAAATAATTTATATGTTCTGTTAAAAAAAACAAAAAGCCTGAAATCTATGTCCGTTCTCCAAGATGGAGTTCCTCATTATCCATAAATCTAAACAGTGGTAAGTTCCGGCCAAGCCTACACAGGCCTTGGAACCCATGGAACGTCTCTGTTGGACCCAGAAGTAATGCTGTCTCTTCCCTTCACACCCACTCAGAGCCTGTTTCCTGAGCCCCTGTCCATACAGAGCCGCTCCGTGCAGTTCCTCAGAGCGCTGTGGGAGAAGACCCAGGCAGGAGCCACCCACAGCTTCGAAACAGCCATGACAGAGTCCACGTTTCCTCAGCAGAAGGTAAATGCTTCTCTCCCTGGGCGTGATGTTTAAAAGCAGGATTCAAGATGGCCTTCAGTTTGCCTTTCTCTTAACCATTTGGTTGTTTCCTCCTTTCCTTGCCCCTCTCTTATTATCAGAAAACATGCACTAAGGAAGGACTTTCAGGCCGTGCCACACTGGACTCACACAGTGGCATCCTAGACAGAGCCTCTGTCCTTGTGGGCCCACAGGATGACATGGCTCGGCCCACTCACACCACACAAAACCTGCACACATCCTGTGGAATTGAGGCACTTTATGGAAGCAGATTGTGGGCTCAAGGACTGAAAAGGAAAGAGCCCAGGAAAGTGGGCTGGAGGGTCTTTGGTGCTTCCATTCCTTCCATCTTTACCACCTCTCATTCCTTTGTCATTGGCCGTCACCACAGAACAAGAAAACGAGGGTAAACCGGACAGGAAGAGAGAGCGGTCAGGGTAGGAAGCTCTTTGGAGGCAGGCACTGTGGCGGGAGATACAAAACCTTCCAGGAGCATGGAAGCAGGGCATGGCCCTCAGACACAGCCAGCTGAGACCTGAGCAGACCGCTGTGCTGGGGAAGTCCCCTGTAGAGAACCAGACCCAGCCCCTCGATAGGGGGAACCTGGCCATGGAGGACACTGGTGTGCTCAGAGTTTCCTATGAGAAAAGTCAGGACCAAGGCACCGCGGGCAATGATGAGAGGAAGCCCTTCTAGAATAAGAAGGCATCTGAAGAAAACTTCATTTCTTCTCGGGAAATGAAGGCGCCAAGGTTGGAAGGCGCCAAATTTGGGAACTTAAACCCAACTTCATACTCTATGGCAGTATTAAGCGTGGAACATTTGAAAACTGTTCAAGTCAGGAAGGTGAAACCCTCGTGGGTGGGATTAATGGCTTTGTAGAAATGCTAGGAGGAACCAGCTAGGCCCTTTTGCCCTTCTGCCTTCTACCGGGTAAGGAAGCAGCATCCAAAGCACCGTATTGGAAACGGACACCAAGCTCTCACCAGATTCCAGTCCAGCCTGTGCCCTAGTACTGGACCTTCCAGCCTCCAGAACTATGAGAAATGAATTTTTTTTTTCTTTTGGTTAAAAAGACTAAGATAGAAGGTCTGAACTGAAGATGGAAGTTGTAAAAAAAAAAAAAAAATGACTAGAAGAGCTATTAAGAAAGTCAAACCTACAAGACATGGTATCTGATAATGAAAAAGGAAGGTTCCAGGGACACTCCAGGTGCATCATTTGGCCAAAGAGGTGATGGCACTGCCCTGAAAGAAAGACCACAAAGGAAGCTGGTGGAGGTGTGGAAAACACAAGGCCTTCTGGTTGTGTTAGTCAGCCCCCTAACACTTGAGAAAATGCCTGAGATAAACAAACTTATAGGGAGGAAAGGTTTATTTTGGCTCATGATTTCAGAGGTTTCAGTCCATGGTCAGTAGGCCTTGGTGCTTCAGGCCAGTGATGAGGTTATACCTCCTGGTGGGAGCATGAAGAGAAAGAAACTTCACCTTGAGGTAGCAGGGAGGTAAAGAAAGAGAGGTGGGGGCTGGGTTCCCCATACTCCCCCAAGGTCCTATCCCCATCATCTAACTTCCTTCCATCCACTAAGCTCCACCTCCTGAAGGTCCCACCACCTCCCCGTAGCACCCCAGGCTGATGACCAAGCCTTCAACACAGGGTCTCTGGGTGACATTTCAGATCTGAACTCGAGCACTGGTTTACCCATTTTGGTTGAAATGACAGTGTGGGTCTCACAAAGACCCAGACTGGAGATGTGGCCTCGGGAGCCATGAGTACAAGTTGTTGCCATACGTTAGGCTGGACCCCTCTAGGGGAGCAGGTTTGTGAATGGAGGATGGCATTGGGCTCTCCTGGCAGATACTGGCAGCTTCTCTCTTTAAGCTCTTTCCAGACTCTGAGATTCTGGTTACCCTAATTTTGCTTTCAAGAAAGCCAGTAATAAATAGTGGGTGCCTACTGGGAAAGCCAGAGGTCCTGAGAGTATACAATCAGGGTCTCTGTCCTAATTCTACTTTTCTTCTTGTGGTTGATACATAAAAATTGTACAAAAATGTGGAATACTGGGGCATTTCAATGCATGTGGACATTGTGTAATGTTCAAATCATGGCAAGCATATCTATCTCTTCAAATATTATTGTCACTATCTATAGTCACCTAACTCTGCAATGGAACACCAGAACCTCTATCTCTTATCTAACTATAAATTGGTACCAGTTGACTAATCTTCCTCTCCCCCTCCCCCCCCCATTTTATTATTGAGAAGGAAAACAACCACTCCAATATTCAATTCGAAATTAGCAAATTAATTAATCAAAACCTGTTATATTGTGATACAAACTCAACATCTCGTAAGTGGTGAATGATTGCAGCAGGATGTGAAATGGATGTGATTAATCAGATGTTTATTTATAAGGGTCTGTAAGACACTAAAGACAAAGCGGGCTGTGGCACTGCTCATTTTTTTTGGCTTTGGTTTAAGAGTTTGACATTCGGAGTTCAAGATACAGGAAATGCCACGATGGCATCAGCATAAAGTAAGATGGAATTCTTCCCACATTTCATTCAAATTTTCAATTGTTGCATCATGTTCAAAGACAATGTCTCAAATTCTCATAAATTTTTCATTGTGAGCTGCATTTTAACTAGAGGCAACCAGTAAATTAAAACTTGGCCGGCTGCTTCAAGTCCTAAGAGATTAAACTAAAAATCTTGGCAAACAGTTTTGTACTTGCTTACAAGTGTGCTTATTCATATTTCTTTTATTTCACACAAATAAATATTCCTCTAGGGGAAAATTAACTGTAAACCAAATTTTTGAAATATTTGAAGTTTCAACATTTGTTTTATTCATGAGTAATAGAAAAACTTGATATCTGGAATGTACATTATGGGGTAAACTTATCTGCCCAGGAATTTCTCAATCCAGTTGACTTTCTCCTGTCTTTCCTGAAGCATTCTGCATACTAGATTCAAAATAGCTGTGAGGATTGTGCAGAGTTTGCTCTATTTTCACAGTGTATGCTGACATGTGCACCCCCCTTATTTGGTAGTGGTGGACATATGTGCATCTGCTGCTCTGATGGAGTTGGTCATGTGTCTTGCTTCAACTACAGACTGTGAGAGGGTTGTGTACTGTTCCAGGCAGCTTCCAAAGGCAGTGTGCCAGTTTTTGTCCCTCTTTTTTCCACCATAGTGACTGGGAAGGCCAGTATAGATGTTGGAGTCCAGGGAGGGGATACTGCCTGGAATTCTGAGCCTCATGTGGAGGTCTGCTGCTCTGAGAGCCAGATCTTCCCATCACACCCTTTGCCTGAGCAAGAAACAATCTTTGCTTTGTTATAAACTGAAGCTTTGCCATTAATTATGACAGCATAACCTACAGTTCTTGATTCATACACATACCAGAGTAGCTAAGCATGTAGCTCTGAAGTCAGATTACCTGGGTTTAAAATCTGACCCTGCCACCAACCAGTACTGTGGCCTTTGTCTCTGTGCCCCAGTTTTATTATCTGAACAATGGATATTTTACTAGTGCCCCATTAGTTACCTCATAGATCTGCTTTGAGGATTGAATGAGTTAACACATGTACAGCTCTTAGAAAAGTGACCGTACACTTTTATCTTCCAATAAATCTTTCTAATATTTTAATTCCTAGATAGTGCTTTTCTGTCTTTCTCTAAAATAATACAAATTAAAATCTGTCTTAGATACACTAAGAGGTTCAGAGTGGAGATAGAAAGATAACCTGAAGAATAAGCTCATAAGTTATTAAACTTTTCTAATTTGATTAGACCAACATTATCAGATAACATTCTCCAAGTTTCGAACATGAATTTTCATTATAAAACTCAATCAAATTATCATTTGCAAACTATCAGTTTCATATAGGAATTGAAGTGTGGACATTCGTATATATAAGAAAAAATTAATAATAGTACAACACATAAGTTCAAGGATTCAAATAAAACCTTATCATCCCTAGGTACTTAAATAGCCTTTGATAAAATCCTACACCACTTTAAATAATCACACGGTTTGCATAAAAATTTTATTAATGTCTGTTTCCCTAATTAAACTTTTTTTCATGAGAATACATGCATATAATTGTACACCCAACACCAAGAGCATCATCAGGCACATGAGAGGCAATCAGCGATATGCACTGACTGAATCAAATGAAAGAACATGGCTACTTACTATGCTTAGTGGTAAACAAGGGAAGATGTTTCACTTTATACTATACTTAAAAAGTCAAATGAATTTTTTAGAACTTAAAAAGGAGAATAGATATCAAAATCCTAGGGGCAATTTATACATATAGAAAAACTTAGAGATCTTTTGCTATAATTAGAAATTAAACTCGCTCAACATTCAACCTATTACAGAGGGTCCTATCCAAGGTAGGACAATAAAAATGCTGATAAAAGCAATTATTGAAAGAGAAAAAATTAGGGAGAGAAATACAAAAAAAGGTACCAAGAGAAAGAAATTATTTGTGGATTGTAAGATATTTGTATAGAAAAAAATAAAGAGAACCTAATATTTAGAATTTGTGCAGAAGATTCTGAAGTTATTTGATAAAAGATGAATGTCTAAAATCAATAATAATCCACACATAAATAATAACTAATTAGAAAATACAGTAAAAAGATGCCACTTACCATAGCTATAAAATCTATAGAGGACATATGATTAAGTATAAGATGGGAAGCTCTTTAATAAAGAAATTTTTGTACAGAATGCAAAATAAGACCTGGTCTCGTTTTTTCTACAAATGGGTAAAATGTTTTCTGAGCACCACTTAAAAAGCTGTCTTTTCTTCAATGTAAGTTTGGGGCACTTTTGTCAAGGATCAGATGACTATCTGAGTGAGTTTGTCTCTGAGTCTTCTACTCTGTACCATTGGTCTATTTGTCTATTTCTGTGCCAGTACCATGCAGCTTTTGTTACTATAATTTGGTCAGCATTGCTCTTTTAGCTTAGAATTTCTTTTGCTATTCTGGGTCTTTTATTCTTCCAAATGAATTCTAAGACTGTTTTTTCTAGCTCTGTGAAGAATGTCATTGTAATTTTGATGGGAATTGCATTGAGTGTATACATTGCCTTTGGTAGTATGGCCATTCTAACATTATTAATTCCACCTCTCCATGAACATGGAGCTCTTTCCATTTTCTTGTATATTATTAAATATCTTTCTTCAGTGTTCTAAGCTTTCATTTTAGAGATCTTTTGCCTTCTTGGCTAGATTTATTCCTGGGTATTTTTTTTCCTTTTTCTTTTGAGGTTATTGTTAAATGGGATTGTCTTCATGATCTTTCTCTGCAGATTTACTATTGATGTATATAAAATCTATCAATTATTATATGTTGATCTTATAACCTGCTACTTTTCTGAATTTGTTCACCAGCTCTAGAAGTTTACTGGTGAAGTTCTTTTGGGTTTCTAAATATAGGCTCATGTCATCATCAAACAAAGATAATTTGACTTATTCTTGTCCTATTTTTATGCCTTTTATTTCCTTCTTTTTTCTAATTTATCTGGCTAGAGTATCGAGAACTATATTGAATAGGATGGGGAGAATGTCTTGTTCTGGATTTTAAAGGAAATGCTTTCAGTTTTTCCCCATTACCTCTGATGTTGACTTTGGATTTGTTGTATACAGCTATTACAATATTGAGTTAAGTTCTTCTATCCCAAGTTTCTTCGGTGTTTTTTATCATGAATGGGTACTGAATTTTGTTGAAGGCTTTCTCTGCATCTATTGAGATAACCATGATTCTTGCCCTTAATTTTATTTGTGCAGTGAATTACATTTATTGATTTGTATATGTTAAGCTATTTTTACAATTTGGTCATGATGTACAATCTTCTTAATAAGTTGTTGAATATGATCTGCTAATATTTTATTAAGGATTTTTGCAACTAAAGTCATCAGGGATATTGGTTTGTAGTTCTCTTTTCTTGATGTGTCCTCATCTGGTTTTGGTATCAAGGTGATACTGGTTCATAGAACGAACTTGAAAATGTTCCATCCCTTTCTATTTCTTGGAATAATTTGAGAAGTACTGGCATTACTTCTTTTTTAAATGCCTGGTAGAATTTGACTGAGAATCCATCTGCTCCTGAGCTTTTCCTTTTTTGGAAGACTTTCTATTGCTCCTTCTATCTCATTGCTAGTTATTGGTCTGTTTAGGTCTTCTATGTCATCTTGATTCAATTTTGGCAGGTCATATATGTCTAAAAATGTATCATTTCTTCTAAGTTTTCTAATTTATTGGAGTAAAATTTTTTAAAATAGTCCCTAAAGAGGCTCCAAATTTCTGTGATGTCTGTGGTAATTTTTCCTTTTTTATCTGTAATTTTATTAATTTGGGTCTTCTCTCAAAAGAGAGAAGAAAAGCTTTTGGTTAGTTTGGATAATAGTTTATTAATCTTTTTTATATTTTCATAAAACAAATATGTTGTTTCATTGATCTTTTGTATTTTTCATGCTCTTATTTTATTGATTTCAGGTCTAATCTCAATTATTTCCTTCCTTCTACTGAATTGGTTAGTTTCTGTTTCTCAAGGGCCTAGATGTATCATTAGGTTACTTATTTGGGGTCTTTCTGGTTTTCTTATGTAGGCACTCATACTTATAAATTTACCTCTTAAAACTTTCACAGTGACCAAGTTTTGCTGTGTTGTATCACTATTCTCATTTGATTTTGAGAATTTTAAAATTTCTCTCCTGAATTTATCTATCACCCATTAATCATTCAAAAGTATATTGCTCAATCTCCATCTGTGGGGTTTTTTTGGAGTGTATTTCTAATTTAACTACATTATGATCAAATAAGATGCAAGAAATTATATTCTTTTTTATATATTTGCTAAGAGTTTATTTTTAATCTAAAGTGTGTTCTATTTTGAAGGAGTTTCCAATAGCAGTTGAGAAGAAAGCGTATTCAGCTATTGCTGGATGAAATGTTTACAGATGTCTGTTAAAGACCTTTTGATTTTTTTTTTTTTAGGTTTGAAGAATCTTTACTGAGTTTATGTCTGGATTAGTTGTGAGAGAAGTGTGTGGAAATCACACAGTATTATTGTACTGGGGCTATCCGAGGCTTTAATTTAAGTAGTGTCTGTTTTATGTAAATAGATGCACCAATATTTGGGGCATAAATATTTACTATTATCAATTCTTGTGGAATTATTCCCGATACGAGTTGAAGTGTCCTTCTTTGTCTCTTCTGATTAATTTTCACTTGAAGACTGCTTTTTGGGATATGAGAGTAGTAGGTTCCCCATTTGCACTGTGTATCAGCTTCCATCCTTTCACTTTCAGCCTGTGACTATCCTCGCCTGTAAGGTGAGTCTCTTGGAAACAACACATAGCTGGATCTTATTTTTTAATCCATTCTCCCAGCCTATGTCTTTTAATTGGAGAATTGAGGCCATTTATTAATATTTATTAATTCCTGTCATTTTGATTTATTTATAATGTTTGCTTTGGTTATGATTCTTATTGCTCAGCTACTCTTCAAATAAGATTTGTCCACTTGTGAACTCTGGGGTTTGTTTTTGACTGTTCTGTATAGTATTTCTTTAAGTGTTTCTATAGTGCTGACTTAGAATGCATGAGTTTTTTTAGTTTCTGCTTTTCTTGGAAGGTTTTTATTTCTGCTTCAACTCTGAAGCATAGCTTTGCTCTTTTCTGGTTGATGCTTATTTACTTTGAGGGTGTGGAACACATCATTTCAAACTCTCCTGGATTTTATTATTTGTACTGAAAAATCAGAAGTAATTTTCATTGTTTTATCTCTAAATTGTAACCTGATATTTTTCTCTTAAAGTGTTTAAACTTCTATCCTTGTTCTGTGTGTTAAGCATTATAATTAAATATGTCATAAAGAGATTCTTTTTCAATTTTTATATTTGGCTTTATGAAAGCCTGCTGTAATTGAAATTCATCTCATTCTCAAGGTTTGGAAATTTTTCTGTTATTATTTCCCAAAAGAAGTTATCCATGACATTAGCCTGCATCTCACAACTCTCTTCAATTCCAATAAGTCTTAAATTTTTTCTCTTAATATTGTCCCAGAGTTCTTATATATTCTGGACATGGTTATTTATTTTCTTTAATACAATCTGAATGTTCATGGCCAGCCACTTTGTCTTCCAGCTCTGAGATTTTGTCTTCAGCATGATCTACTCTATTAAATTTTCAACTGAAATTTTTATTTGATTTATTATGTCTTTTGTTTCCAAGATTTCTGTTTGGCTCTTTTTCAATATATTTAAATCCTTATTGAATTTTCATTCATATTGTATACTGATTTTCTTAATTCATCCAGTTGTTTTTCTGTGTTTTCTTTAAATTCATTGATTATTTTTATATCCAGTCTTTTAAATTATTTATCTACTTTAATATCTTTGGAGGCAGTTGCTGGTGAATTAAAAAACTTTGAGAAGCATCATGTTACCTTGTGTTTTCCTATTTCTTATATTTCTGTGTTGGGTTTTTATGCATCTGTTGGGATTCATCATATGTATATATCTTTAGGACACAGCCTTCTCTTGCCAAAGTGTTCTAGAATAATCTAGATTGAGATTAAGACTCCTCATAGTTGTGATGCCCACAGCCTTTGTGTTTATTCTGTTTTTGCTGTAGGAGTGGATGTCCATTAGTGCACTGGACCTGAGAACCACCCCTAATTGTTCCTGCTTGGGATTTGGTTGTTATTTGGGGTATTTTGTCTCTTCCCTTTTTTTGTATTAAAGGACCACTGATGTTTGAGTGCCATTAATTTGTGTGTGGAACAAGGTACACTGTCTCTTGACTGGCTTGAGTTCAGTAGCAGAGTCTTTACCTTGTGAACTTGCAGTGTCCCATTAGATCGCCAGCACCTCAAAAAAAATGCGGAAACAAACAATAGCAACAACAGAAGCAAACAACATATAGCATTAAAATAAATATCAAGTACCTATTATGACATCTACAACACTAATCATCACACACACACACACACACACACACACACACACACACGGAATGGTGGGGTCAACAGTTGCCAAAAGCAAAAACAATAAATAGCCATGAATTAGATCTGTCATTAAAGTAAACTATAGGTGTCAACAATGACATGCATTGTGCTAACAACTGCAACTATATGAATGGTGGGGGCAGGTGTTACATAAACCAGATAATCCTAAATGATGATGAAAAAATACATTTATTTACAAATATGAGGAAATGGTCAACATTCCTAGCAATCAGAGAAATGCAAATCAAAACTACACTGAGATTACATCTTATTCTAGTCAGAATGTCAATTATTAAGAATAAAAAAATAATAAATACTAGTTAGGATGTGGAGGGAAAGGTACACCCATGCATTGTTCATAAGAATGAAAATTAATATGACCACTCTGGAAAGCAGTATGGAGTTTCCTCAAAAAACTAGGAATGTAACCAAAATATGATACAGCTATCCCAGTCCTCAGTATTTATCTATAAAAACTAAAATCAGCATACTATAGTGGTACAGCCACATCAATGTTTATAGTAGCACAACCTACAATAGACAAACTATGGAACTAGCCCAGTCACCCATCAATAAATAAATGGATTAAGCAAATCTGGTATATATACACAATGGAGATTTACTGAGCCATAAAGAAGAATGAAAGTATGTCATTTGCTGGTAAATGGATGGAACTGGAGAACATCATGCTAAGTGAAATAAGCCAGACTCAGAAATTCAAGAGGTCAATGTTTTCTCTCATATTCAGAAATTAGAACAACTTAAGTGGGGAAAAGTGGAGTCAGATATAATAAAGATAGAGTGAAGATCAGGGGAGTAGAAGAAGGAGATTGAGAAGGAGGGATTGAAAAGGAGAGGAAATGTGAAATGAATCTGACAAAATTACACTATGTGCATATATGAATATACCACAGTGATGTCTTAGCACCAATTAAAAATAAATAAGAAAATGAGTGGAAGGTAGACCAGAAGAATACAGAAAGGTGCATAGGGGGAGGAAAGAGAGGAGGGAGTGGGGGAAAGGGACTGAAATGGAGTAAATTAAATTCCATGCATGTATGATCATGTCAAAATGAACTCAACTATTATGTACAAGTATAATGCACTAATAAACAACAAAAAAATTAAATACTGTTCATTAAGAGATAAGAAAATGTGACCACAAGGTAGAAAAAAGTTTAGAATATTCTAAATGTGGACACAGACAAAGGAGAAGAGATGGAGCAAGTGATGGCTATAAAGAGAGAAATAAATTTTTAAAAAAAGTAATGAGAGAAAAAGAGAACAAGAGAATTTGGCTATTAGAAGGAGGGGAAAGGAAAGAATGAGCAATAAAAGGAACAAACAAAAACAAAATAAACATACCAAAATCCTTACCTCCCTGTGATAAGAAAATACAACAACCATTAAAAAATGCTACAAATTAGGGGGAAAAAAACAAAAAATGCTAAAAATTAGGAAAAAAATACATATGTGTATGTATACCCATGAATGAATTAACACAGCACAAATTTAAAAAATGAGAGAGAGAAAAAGAAAAAGAGGAGAAGGAAAAAAGATTTTTAATGAAAAATAAAATAATTGCCTCCACTGAGGTAGTCAAAACTGTCAGGATGGTCACTTTCTCTGCTCAACTGTCCTTTCATTTCTTCTTGGGCGAGAGAGATAAAGAGAGAGAAAGAGAGAGAGAGAGAACACAAGGGTGAGGGAACACAAGGACCCTTCCTCTTTTCGTGTTCTCACTAACTGCCAGCTGGAGTAGCCTAAAACTGAAGCTGGTTGAAAAACTGAAGTTCCCACTCACCAGGGTCAGGTAAGAATGGACAGTACTGGCAATTGGAGTTTTATCTGGTCAGACCAGATCAATTCACTCCCAGGGCGGGACTGCCACATAGTTCTAAGTGGGAAGTTCCAGCAAATAGGGCTTAGCTCTAAATGGTCCTCAAGGACTTAGTTGGTTGCTATCTGCACTGGAAATATTGGATCACCACAACCCTAAGATTCTGCAGTTGCCAATATCTCCTGAGAGTTTGGATCTCAGGATCCTCGGAGACTCTACTCATGGGTCAGGGAAGCCAGTCCTCCACACGTCTCACACACTCACTGCCCACAAACACAGCCTTCCCAGGCTTAATTCCTGAGAGTAATCATACCCACCCTCTTCAGTTTCCCTGAACCTCTTCGACTGGTCACTTGAGCCACTAGCAGGCTCTTTGGCTTGGAATTCAAGCAGCAGCAAAATTTGTTCCTAGTGAGGTGGGTGAAAGAAGAAATTCACCAAAATTCAATACAGGACAGTCGAGTCTCTTTGAGACTCAGAAAGTCAGGTACATTGAACCAAGAACAATAAAGATTACATTGGAACCAATCTAGTTGTGGCGGTGGCAGTGGTGCCAGTTCACCACAGAGAGGAGGGATAAAACACAGAGAAAACAAATACAACAGACGAATTTGACACAAAAACACCTATTGAACAGAAAGGCAGCCTGAATGTAGCTGACCTGGAGGCTGCACACTGAGCTGGTGTCTGAAAAGTGCTGTGTTTCTCAACTGGGCAAGTGGAGAGATAAATCAGGAGCCTCCTCCGGGAGGCCACACTGTATGTAGCTTGCTGCTGTGGGGCCCTGGGAGATCACAGCAAACATTGCCAGACTGTCCTGGCAAGCTCCTACCATATGGCCCAGGGTGTACCCAGCAGAACGTGAGGGAAGACACAGAGAAGGTTGTGCCCAAGGGGATTTTAGAAAGCAGCTCACCAGTGCAGATCAAGAGTCTTGCTCTAACCTATCCTCTAACACAGTGGTCACATTTCTAGGACACTGTTCTAAAGAAATATCCGGAAGCATGTACAAAATTCAAGATACACACCCATAAAGTTAGAATTGTGGAATGATTTGTAAATAGCCTAAATGTCTAAAAATGAAAGAATAAGATCATACATATGTCAAATAATATCAAATAATATCAAAATCATGTTTATAAGAAATGTTTAATAACATGAGACATAATTATGGTAAGCACCACATTTCAGAATGCAAAATAATTTATAGGAAGAATATATCTAGGCCAGGCATGGTGGGGCATGCCTGTGACCAGCAACTCAAGAAGTGAGATAGGAGGATCACAAATCCAAGGCCAGCCTAGGCAATTTAACAAGACCCTTGGCAACTTAGTGAAATCCTGGCTCAAAAAAAATTTTTTTTTTTTTAATTTAAGGGCTGGGGATGTAACTCAGTGGTAAAGAATCCCTAGGTTCAATCCTTGGTTCAAAACCACACGCACATACACACACACAAAAAAGGATATGATTTAGGGGATTATTCATTAAAACAACCAAAAGGAATGTACAAAAATGTTAACAATTGCTAACTTCACTTGATGAGATTACCACTTCCTAAATTTTCTCTAGGTGTTTCTTTAACAGCAAGAAAAATATTGCTTTAAGTTATATTGCTTGATGCAAGTAAACATTAATAAGAAGTTTAACTTAAAGAAAATTTCATTCTAAGATAATCAATTTCCATCATAAAACAGGGATTTCAGAAAGAGGATAGAAAACTAATTGATATTTTGAAGAAATGAGAGGACCCATGGAGCAAAGAGTACTATGAACAATGCCTCTCCAGGGCCAATTGTGCTGCCCAGCACTTCACATGGAGTGGAGTTCTTACTATTAGAGGACCAGAGAGTTGGAGGATTACTGCTGGGCCAGAATCCAAGAAAGGGCCTTTATTGACACGCATGCTCCAGTTCCCAAAGCACAGGGAAATTCCATACGCCATTGAAATTAGGTCTCACAATTATGCCCCTTATGGAAACAAAAAAAAAATTAAATTTACTGCTGAAATAAGATGTGCCCCATCTGGCTACCATTTGGAGATTTGTTTTCAGGCCACATTGCTACAAACACACTTGACAGTTCCCAGGGTGATGGGCCAGGGTGTTGAAGCATAAATAAAATTAAAGTACTGATTCTGGGTGGAACAAAAGGAGGCCTTCTGATGCTCCCAAAGGCTTAGATGTAGTGTTTTGAGTTAAGGTGTTAATGTGCTTGAATAAATAAATGCACAAGTATGTAAATAAAGACTGGGTTTCTTATGTATAAGAATAATGATTTAAGTCTTATGAGAAATTTAAGTCCACAAGTGTAATGCAGATGACAAGTATGGTAGGTAGAAAGAACAGTGTGCATCAGCGTGTGCAAGAGATTAGCTATGCTAAACCCCTTTCAGAGCAAGCTAGTGGGAAATGTGAGGATTTCAGAAGCCTAGTTTGGCTTCTCTAAGCTCAAGACCAGGAAAATCTGATAGGCAGTATCTCCAAAGCAAAGAGGTGAAGAGGTAAAAGGAACATCAAGGAAAGAAAACTACAGACCTATATCGCTGGTGAAGATAGATGAAAAAATTCTTAATAAAATATTAACAAAGCACATTCAAGACCACTTTAAGAAAATAGTACAACACGATCATGTGGATTTCATCCCAGGGATGCAAGGTTGGTTCAACATGTGCAAATCAATACATGTAACTCACCTCATACATAGAATTAAGGACAAGAATCGTATGATCATTTCAATAGATACAGAAAAGACTTTTGACAAATTCCATCACTCATTCATGTTGAAAACAGTGGAGAAACTAGGGATAGAGGGAACTTAACCTCAATGTTACAAAGGCTATATACAATAAACCCAAAGCCAACATACAATAAACCAATATTTTCAGAGAAAAACTGAAAATATTTCCTCTAAAATCAGGAACAAGACAAAGATGTTCATTCTCACAAATGCTATTCAACATAGTTCTTGAAACTCTAGCCAGAGGGTCAGGCAAAAGATGGAAATGAAAGGGATATAAATAGGAAAAGAAGAAGTCAAATTATCTCTGATGATGACATGATCCTTTATTCAGAAGACTCCACCACCACCACCATCAACACACCAAAAAAAAAAAAGAAAAGAAAATAACCACCACCAGAGTACTTCTAGAGCTGATAAGTTCAGCAAAGTGGCAGAATACAAAGTGAACATTCATAAATCAATAGATTTTCTAGACTTCGATAGTGAATCTTCAGAGAAAGAAATGAGGAAAACTATCCCATCCACAATAACATCAAAAACCAAAATAAGATATTTGGAAATAAATCTAACCAAAGAGGTGAAAGACCTCTACAGTGAAAACTATAGAACACGGAAGACAGACACCGAAGACCTTAGAAGGTGGAGAACCTCCCATGTTCATGGATAGGCTTCCCCCTCACTTTGCTCCAGCAGCTCCAGCTCCACAGCACATGAACATAGAAGGGACATTGGTGGAGTAAAGAAAGGCAGTAGAGGGGGAGAAAGGAGGGACAGGAGAAGGGAGAAATGCAGTATACGGTTAACCAAGTTGTTCTATGTACTTATATGAATGTACCACAGTGAATCCCACCTTTATGTTTATCTATAAAGCACCAATTTTTAGAAAACAATAAATAAATAGAGGAAGACCAGTAGAATAGAGGAAGGGAAACAGGAGGAGGAGGAGGGGAACGAAAGGGGAAGGACTAGGAACTGAATGGAGCAAACTCTATCCCATGTATCATGTGTAATTATGTCAAAGTAAGACCCACTATTATGTATAATTATAATACACTAATAAGAAACATTTAAATTTTTAAAGATTACAAAAAGAAGGAGAAGGGAATACCCAAAGAAACTCATGGAGGAGTTGAGCCAGTGACTCAGGAATGAACTAATTTGCAGCCACAAAGAAGGAACACAGGGGGAGGTGGAATGTGGACACTAATGCAAAGGTCTGGCACACTCCTCTGAGGGAGCTGGTTGGGAAGGGAAGGGACATTAAAATTACAGAGCCAGAGTATTTTTTTAAAAATACATAAATAAAATAGTTCTATGTAGGAGGAATGACATGAGCAATAACAGAAGAGAATATATATATATATATATATATATATATATATATACACACACACACACACACACACACATATATCACAGTGAAATCCTAATAAACATGCCTCAAGTTCATTCATTCAGAGATGCTTTTTGCAAAGACCTATGCTAGGCAGAGACTACAGATGATAATCATGGTCCCTTCCCGGATGTAGGCAAGCAACATGTTAGCAAATGAACACACAGTTCTACATAGATTCTGTAAAAATGAAAATGCCTGAATAAAGTGAGGATTTGTTGAATGGTCAGGGAAGGCTTCTCTAAGCAGATGTCAAATAAATTCTCCTAATGAAGATTAATTTGCACAAAGGCCTAAAACCAAACATCAACAACAAAGGAAACATAAGGAAAAGCCTTAGAGTATTAGAGCATGCTCATCCAAATTTAAATCACACATCCCATCAGAAAAATATTTTTGAGCAAGCACATTCAATATGTATACACTTATGCACTTTTGAACTACGTGTCGATATTATTTTGCATCCTTGTTATTCATTATAAAACATTCAAAACCAGAAATTTTAAAGGATAAGATGGAGAATAATGAAAAGTGAGCCTGTGTGATATTGTTGGCCATCAGGGAAATGCAAGTTCAAAGTGTAACGAGATAGCTGCTCACTTCAGTTAAAACAGCTGCTGTCAAAAGGACGAAACTAACAAATGATGCTGAAAATATGGAGAAAAGGGGACTCTGAGACAGCATTGGTGGAATGTAGATTATAGAGAGGAGAATAAAGATCCCTCAAAGATTCAATATGTATCTATCATAAGATCCAGCTCTCCCACTTGTGGATATACATATCCAAACAAAATGAAATCAGCACACCTAAGACATGCCCTTGTTTATTGTGGTACTATTCACAATGGCTAAGATACGGAATCAACCGAGGTGTCCAAAATGTGGCACACAGACACAGCGGCCCGTTATTCAGCCATTAAGGAGAATGAAATCTGACATTTGCAGCAAAATGGAGGGAACTGAAGGAAAATGAAAAAGCCAGACACAGAAAGACAAATCACATGTTCTCTAGTGATTACTAAAGGCGGAGAAGAGGAGGCAGGAGGGAGCACAGGAAGGATGGATGATGGGCACCAAAACACAGCTCCATAGATGGAATGAGCCCCAGTTCCACAGCACAGAGGGATGGCTGGCCCATCACATAGTTCAGAAAGATCTAAAAGAAAGCCGTTCAATGCCTCTAAACATGAAGAAACAATCAGGAGGCTAATTACTCTAATTTGATCACTGCATCCTGTATGCATGTGTAAACATATCATATTGTACCCCATTAATATATATATAATGAAGACATGTTAATCAAAAATGCCTTTAAAAAATAAATAAAAGTTGTTATTTTCTTCTTTCTACATCACAGTGGATTGTCTTGCCCACCCTGAAAGCACAATTCCCTTCCACAGCATTGCAAGAAATGAAAGGACCAGGTAGGAGCCAGTGAGCAAAGGAAGGGTGGACACCTCAGAGAGGGGTGAACACCAAAGAGGGAGGGTAGACACTGGAGAGTGAGCCTGAGCCTTGTAGACCACATCAAGGAGCCTGGATTTTATTGTAGCCTGTGGAATACCCTCATGGCTGCTGAAACAAGCTGTCATATGTGGTGGCTTATAGCAACACACATTCATTTCTCACCATTCCAGAGGCTAGGAAATCCAAGATCAAGGCAGATTCAGTGTCCAGTGAGGGCCCACTGTGTGGCTCATAGACCTTCTAACAGTGTTCTCCCCTGGCAGAAGGGTCAAGGTAGCTTTCTGGTGCCTGTGTTACAAGTGAACTAATGCAGACTGACAAGGCAGTTCCCAGAAAGGTGACTGCACTCCAACCACATCCATTAGATTTGATGGTAGAAAATAAGTGACTTCTTTCTCTCCCCATCCTCTCTCTCTCCGTGGCTTCTCAACTTTATCAGTGAAATAAGATATGAGATCATCAGCTGAAAGTGGTGTCCGGGGAAGGGGTAGAACTCAGGAGATCTGAAGAAAGGGGTCAGAAATGTAAGTCTTTGTGAAAGAGCCACATGCTTCCTAGTGACACACTCCCCAGCTTCTCAGGCATCAGGCAGCACCATTTGGAGCCTGAGCTATGGATTCTGGATAAGACAGAGGTCTGGTGTTCTCCAGCCATGAGCAGGAGCTGGGATGGAGCTCACCCAGGCTTGGGTCCTTGGTGTGAGTGGTTTCACATGGTGAAAAGTCTCCAATAGGGGAGATGTCTTTGAGAAGATGGAGGGTAAAGATGCGGCCAAGAAGGAAGCATCTACCTACCCAGAGGAAAGCCAACTTGGGAAACAGAAACATGGTCTTTAGAGCCCAGAAAAAGACATGGTTATGTTCTGAGATAAGAAGATGGTGGATTTGTGCTGAGTTTCTTTTCCTGAGAGCCTTCTGTTTGTCCTTCTGGCCTCCTCCCCTTGCAAGCAGCAGCACAAGCCCATGCATCCTGCAGTGGGCCCAGGTTAGGGAGACAGACCACAGCCACAGAGGCCCATGTACACCTTGCTCTGAGCATAGGGTTTGCAATGCTAGGTGATGCCAGGAGACTTGTAACTTAGCTTGAATTTTTATCACAGTCTTTGCAGTGTTGGTAGACTCCTCTGCCATAGCCTCAAGATGTTTCTTCTGGGATTCACATGACTGACAAAGGAAGAGAGGTTTGAAGTGACAAGTTCTTGGGAGGAATAACTTGGCCCTTAGAGACCTCTACAGCATGGCTTTTATTGATGGCCTGGGACCACAGAGTTTGGGAATTTAGCCAAATGACAAACACGGCCTCCCTCAACACTATCCCTGCCTTCATGAGGATGCATTTGTTTCCCTCAGCAACCATCTATCAGGGATCCTCATTTAAACTCTTCCACACACACGATCCATTCTGTTAAGTGCACATGATTTTCTAAACACTTGAACCTGACTGAAGTGACCGTTCTATTCATCATTTAAAAACAGACTTCTTTTCCTTGGTCTGTTGTTTTATAGCCCTTGTTTTTGAATACTCTTATCCCCCTTGGAAAATTATCATGCTTACACTGGGCTAATAAATAGATACTATTCATACCTCCCTAACCACTGTCCACGTATACAATCCTTATGTTGTACATATGCTTTTTTAAAACAATTTAAATTGGCAGAGGAGTATTTTCTCAGCTCAGTTGAAACCCTGGTTTATCACCTGTATTGTATTTCCTCCATGTTCATGAGCCAGACTATCCTATAATGAAGCATGTCAATTTTACTACTGTCATGAACATTCCTACACAGTCAGCCAGATGTTCTTCATCAGTCAAGGAAATTAAAAGAGAGTGAGAGAGAGAGAATGTTTTAGAAAATAGTTAACAAAATAACTCTATTCCTAGGGGAACCAAAGTATGCATTCCCTCTGGAATGTCTCTTCTGATCCAATAGTGGTTTAGGCTGTTTTAAACAGCACACAAGTGAAATCTTTGTCCCCCTTGCTGCTATCATGGATATTGTGTGAATGCCAACAAATACTGGGCTTGAAGCTGCTAGAATAAACAGTACCGCTTTTCATGCATCATCGAAGAATGGCAGTTAAAAATGGGCTGGGCTTGATCCTGCCTCTGCCACTTGCTTACCCCCTCTCTTACCTAATACCCCTGTGCCTGGCTCCTTTACCTGCAAAATGCAGAAAATCACAGGACCTACTTTCACAGAGAGGTTAAATTCATGCAAAATCCTTGGAACAGTGACTGCCTTCTAGTAAAAACTCAATAAAGTAAGTCCCTCAGAAGAAAATGAATGACTCCCCTCAGCCATGTCCCCATAACCTCCCATGTCAGTAATGCAGCCAATATACTGCAGAATCATTTGATTTCAGTATCTCTGTGCCTTCCATAATCTGTGGGGTCAAGGAGTTCCTATTCATGTCTGTCCCTCAACACTGCCATGGCCTAAGGCCGAAGCAGCTACTCAATAAATACTTGTGAATATACAGTCTCAGTCATGACAAAAGTTTCACCTTTTGGGAATGACTTTTATTTTCACAAATAACCCCAAATTTATCTGGGCCCAAGTGTATTATTAAAATAGACTACTCAAACAGAATATAGGTTCCCACATTAAAAACTGGGTTCATGAAAGTAATGAAACCTGGTTCTTATATTTGCTTGCATTGTGGCAAATGTACTCCCCAAAAATTTCAACTGAGACCTCTAGACTTCTAAAAAGGTTTTGAGCAGAGGTTGTGTCACTTAAATGTGAGTAAGCATTCAAGATTAATGCTCATTTTAAAACATAAATTCTAGTCTTTACCTTAAAATCATAGCAATTTAGGTATCTCAATACTGGATATATAGAGGACAATTGTTTGGCTTTATTTATGCTTTAGAACTCTTGAAAGTTCCATGGGGATTGGCAGACTTTGGGTTCTAAGAACACATTGCCCTCTTCCCTAGGAACAAACAGGAATAGGGTATAATCCCCATTTTATTTGACTTCTGTACACAAATATTTCCTAGAATCTACTTCTTTTCAATACATTTTTCCATTTTGATACTATTTTTCAATATTATTTTGGGCTTCTATTGAATACCAGTCCTAAAAAAAAAAAGATCATTTTTTAAAAACCTCTCTGTTAAATGAAGGTCTATAAAACCACTTGATGCCTCATTCCAGGGGCTAGTAATTCCTTCTGCCAATAGACAGTCCTCTTTGTAACAAATCTAAATTCTTCATGCCATATGTAAGCCCCTTTTCTGTGCTCTGTGGCCAGCATTAGATTACTACCCACTCAAGCCCTGGTTTCTCTAAGTAGTTCCCAGACCTCAGTGCCTGCAAGAGTCTCTGGGGAGCTCATTTAAAATACCAGTTTCTGTTTTTATGCCAGTATTGTGCTGTTTTTGTTATTATGGCTCTGTCTGTAATTCAAAATCAAGTATTGTGATGCCTACAGCATTGCTCTTTTTGCTCAGGATTGCTTTCCATTCTGGGTCTTTTGTTTTTCCATGTGAATTTTAGGAGTGTTGTTTCTAATTCTGTAAAACATATCATTGGCATTTTGATGGCGATTGCACTGAATCTGTAGATCACTTTTGACAATATGGTCACTTTAACATTACTAATTCTGCCTTTCCATGAACATGGGAGGCTTTCCACTTTCTAGTATCTATTTTGATCTCTTTCTTCAGTATTTTATAATTTTTATTGTAGAAGTCTTTTACCTCCTTGCTTTGGTTTATTCCAAGATTTTTATGAAGCTATTGTAAATGAAACTATTTTCCTAATTTCTTTCTCTGCAAATTCATTATTGGTGTATATAGAAAAGCTAGAAATTTTTGTACGTTGATTTTGCATTCCTCCTACTTGACAAGGGTGCCAAAAACATGGTAGAGAAAAGACAGCCTCCTTAACAAGTGGTGCTGAGAAAACTGGATATCCATATGCAGAAGAATTAAACTAAATCCCTATCTCTCACCCTGCACAAAAGCCAACTCAAAATTTATCAATGATCTAAGTATAAGACCATAAACTTTGCAACTGTTAGGGAAAACACTTTAGCATATAGGTGCAGACAAAAACTTCCTGAATAGAGCTCCTATAACTCAGGAAAGAAGAGTATGAATCAATAAATGGGACGGCATCAAATTTAAAAAGCTTCTGCACAGCAAAAAAAAAAAAAAAAACAATTAAGAATGTGAAGAGAGAACCTACAGAATGGGACAAAATTCTTGCCAGCTGTTGCTCTTTTGACAGAGGCTTAATATCCAGAATAAGAAACTAAAAAAATCTCAACACTAAACAAAATAACCCAAACAATAAATGTGCAAATTAACTGAACAAACACTTCTCAAAAGAAGAAATACAAATGGTCAACAACTGTGTGGAAAAAATGTTTAACATTTTTAGACATCAGGGAAATGCAAATCAAAAACCACACTAAAATCCTATCTCACTTCAGTCAGAATGGCAGCCATCAAGTATACAAACATCAATAAATGCTGGTGAGAAAACAGGGGGATAGGAACTCTTAAACACTGTTGGTAGGAATATAAGTTAGTAGAGCCACTGTGGAAATCTCTATGGAGGATCCTTTAAAAGCTACAAAAAGAGCTACCATATGATCCAACTCTACACTTCTTGGTATTTATCCAAAAGATCTAAAGTCAATATACTATAGGGGTGTATATAAACATGTGCCCATGTTTATCACAGGACAATTCACAGTAGCCAGGATATGGAACCAGCCTCAGTGTCCATCAATAGACAAATGGATAAAAGAATGTGGTAACCACGGAGTTTTACTCAGCCATAAAGAAGAATGAAGTTGTCATTTGCAGGAAAATGAATGGAACTGGAGATCATAAATTTGAGCAAAATAAGTGAAACTCAGAAAGAAAAGTATCCTATGATTTCTCTCTTTTGTGGAACCTGAAAGGAGAGGCGGTGGGGGGGCGGGTATCATGAAAGCAGAAGAGAGACGATTATGGTAGAGAAGGGGCCCAGGGGGCAGAGGGCTTTGGGAATGAAATTGACCAAATTACACTTCGATGCATATAGGAATAGGCCACAGCGAGTGTATGCATCACAATGAGTTTAATACGTATCAATTAAAAACGG
This sequence comes from Marmota flaviventris, assembly GCF_047511675.1. Taxonomy (NCBI): domain Eukaryota; kingdom Metazoa; phylum Chordata; class Mammalia; order Rodentia; family Sciuridae; genus Marmota; species Marmota flaviventris. Next base: position 112,354,648 of record NC_092505.1, on the reverse strand, counting down.
CCAGTTCCTGAGGCTTCTGCAAGTCTTGCAAATAGTACTTGCTGGGGTGGGTTTTCAACTCTACACCTTTGACAAGTGATCCTGGTAGTTCTGGAGCAGTCCCGTAGCCGTCTCTTAAAAAGCACCAGAAGAGAGAGAGAGAAAGGTTCCTGGAGCCCACTGACTTGGCTCAAGCCCCATCTGCACCACCAACACGCTCTGCAGGTTCGCCTCAGCGCTTCTCCTGGTGCCCCCGCTCACAGGGCTGTTAGAGAGGCGAAAGCAGATGGTGCAAACACCCACAGAGCGCCTGGCACAGAGCAAACGCCCCACAGACGGCGGCCACCGAGTGGGCGCTGGCGAACCTCGCGGCCGTGCTTCAGTGCGCTCTTCTGGATCCAAGCGTCTGTGGCTCACTCTGAGTTCTTCTCTGTGCTGCTCAGTAAGAACCAAATGCCAAGGTCCGTGGCTCCCAGAACCGGGCCCCTCATTACCACCCCACATGGGCGCCTAATTACTCCCTCCCTGCACCCTTTCATTTCGGCGCCTCATTAGAGCCGCGCGGGCCACCCGGTTATTTCCATCCCTTCACCAACATCTCTTTTTTCTGCACCTCTTTTCAGTCCTCACATCTTTTTGTGCCCGTTTCTTTATTCATCATATCAAATCTTTCCTTTCATGCCGTCATTATCCCCTCCTCCCTCCCGGTTCAGCACACCCCTCCATCTGTGCGCTTCGGGGCCGTCCCATCGGCCTCATTACTCTCTCAGCCTGCGCACGGAGCAGGAGCAGCTCCTCCATCCGGGCATCCTATTGCAGGCTTTCTCTCCGCTTCTTGTCATAACCTGCCCTTTCTACCCTCCCGTTTATGAATCACATTACACCCCCAGCGCCTTTGTCCATTGCACTCATCCATTTATGCATCTCGTTACACCACGGCCCATGCACATTTCTGTTGCGTTTCTATTTGTCCGTCTCATTATGGCCCCATCAAGCATGTGCATGTCATTACTTCCCTTTGAAATGCTCCGCGGTGCAGTACACCCTTCTGTTTGCATCTCATTACCTCCCAGGTCTGACAACAGCCTAACAAAAAGAGACAGAGAAGCATGTCCCTTTCTTTTAGAAAACTAACTATGTTTCTCAGGCACCTAACACCTAACACAGTGTTTTTTCAACATGTCATCCATTTCAGAAACGTTGACATACATTTATCAAGCTAAATGGGCAAAAGACATTGTATTTTATAAGCGTAAAAAAGGGGCTTCTTGGCTTACTTTTTCAAGTCATCCTCACTTTCGCCACATTTTATTATTTCTCTAGTTTACAAAGTAGCGTAATTATCCATGAATTGATGATGGTGGCTACAACTTGCTGGAGTTTAGGGAGCACAGTCATTTTGCAGTTTCAGAAGCACACTGGAAACTGAGCTATTTTTCCCAAGAAGTGCTAATGAATGGCAACAGCAAGGACCAAATTCCCATCTGACTCCAAAACCCACAATTGGCAGGGGGAAAAAAATCTTATTTTTAAGTGTCACCTCTGTCATTTAACCAATTCTGTAATGTTCCCTAATTTAGAACTTGGTGTCAGCATGCCTTAAATTTGTTTTGTTTTCTAAAACAAAATAGAGCGTATTTCAAACTCTTTCACACCTATTTCTTCATCTCCATGGTTGAAGAGCTAGGGTAAAGAACTTTACCATGGAGCCCTCTGACAAAGATAGGTGCAAAAATCACAAGAAAGAAGTGGTCCTCGAGATGCTCCAGCCACCAAGACCAGCCTCCCCTGGAGACATCAAGAGACCCTTCTATGGATGCCCTGAGGGGTGCCACACAAGCCCCACTCACCTAGCCCCACTCACCTACCTGTCTTCCTCAGTCTCTGCTCTCTGCCTCACTTTTACTCTTTCTTAAATTATGAAATAGCACATAAATTCAGAGTGTAGAAATATGAAACCCATTTCCACCACAAGTTAGAAGGTGAGTTTCCATTTCTTCCATATTTGCTTCAACTATCTCCCTTTACAAAAGAAACTGAGACAAACACTCTCCTGAGGTTTGTGTGTTCGATTTCCATGAGTGTTTTTGGATTATTGTTCTAAAATTTTACTGATCTATTTTCATGTTGCATGTATCTTTAGCAATGTGCTTTCTGCCCTAAACATTATATTTTTAAAATATACAGATATATCTGTATACATGTAGAGCTTACTCATTCATTTTAGCGTCTGTAAAATTTTCCACTGTGTAAGTAGACTTTAGTGATCCATTTCTCTGCTGAGGGGCAGTTAAGTTACTGACCACATCTGCCTCTCTCACTGTTCTCTCACCAGCACTTAGAGTTTATCTTAGTCTGTTGAATAGCTAAGTGGAGATATTTAATATTCCAACATCATGGGGAGCCATGCTTTCTCTCCAAATCCAAGACAGAGTCCATTTTCTCCTCTTCCACTACTTCAAGTAGAAAACACAGCAACAAAATGATAGTTCTTAAAACAAGACTAGATTCTGACCAAATGTTGACGTGTGTTAGAGGATTAAAATAACTGCATCTAACAATGCTGGTCTGATTCCCAGTAGCTGGAATATTTCAGAAAAGGACAATGAAGGCAAAGAAAATTACAATGACTTCTATAGAAGCCTGATTAGTTTTTCCCATGATTTAACAAGCAATCATTTAAGAAGTCACTAGAGACTCTTACAAGCACCCAATGCAAAAGTTGGTCTGTAAAAGTCTGGCCTAATTCAGACATGAGGAAAGATCTGAGATGATGATTCTTCTAGAAAATTCAGAGCTTAGAAAGTCTTACTGTTGTGATGTGGAAAAAGAAATTGTGCTGTGCTGGTGGGAATATAAACTGGGCATTCATTCTGGAAGGCATCTGGAAGGACCTAGTGAAGTTAAAGATACACATAAGGTTAATTTTTAACATTTCGTGCAAACAGTATTTCTGGGGCAAAGTAGATTAATACTTTCTTACAGCAAATAAGCTTGCCAGTTCCCTTTGCCTCTGTGCTTAGCCTAGAAGCAGTCTCCACACACTAGGAACTCTGAGGTTCTTATTAGGGACTTCACATAGAGGAGGGAGAGCCCCCTTCCTCGTCACCTACTGGAAGGAGGGTGGGGGGAACCTTAGCTCCAGGGAAGGGCTCTGGCTCTTACTTTCACCCTTTGGAAGGTGAATGATTCTCTCCAGGAAGAAGATAAGACCAATGTCTCCAGCTTGCCCACCAGGACACCTCCAGGACCCAGGGCCTCGCCTTGACATGCACACATGCCTCTGGGAAAATAAACCTCTCAAGGTTGTCTCTCGCTTTCCTGCCAGACATAAATTCACTACTACACTTTGCTCTTTTAGCCCAGCTCCCAGGTTTCAGTAAAATTTATCCAGAAAGCCCTAACTGCATAGAAACACAAAAGTACCTTCTCTACAGTCCCACACTGATACCCTGTGACCCAGCAATTTCACTGTGGAGTGACCATCCTGGAAACCCTCACTCACTAGAGGGTGACACGTGATGATGTGCCTTGTTGCACAGTTGGCGTGGGAGCAAAGGTGGAGGCCCTGTGGTGGCCACAGCCAAGGAAACGGCTGGATGAGGTGGGGTGGATGTGAGCGTGCACTAGGACTCACTCACAGCACCAGTGAACTCTTGAGGGAAACAAGAAACAGAATGAGGCCCAGGGCCTGACGTCCTGTGTAAAAACAAAAAATAATACCTGACACTGCTCTTTTTCAAGAACACATGCCTGTTCCAAGACATCAAACCAAAAGGTGAGCAACCATGCAGATGGCCCAATGCACAATGGTTTCACAATTTTTCGACTTGAAGATGTCATGAAAGCAGTACACATTCAATAGACGCCCTTCTTCAAATGTCATCTCTAGTGGTTGTGGGTGATGCTCGTGGGTTGCTGAGTAGCCCCAGTAGCCCCAAGACCAGGGTGAACATCCACACGGGACACATGTGACTCTGCTGTGAACTGCTGCTTATGTTCAGGGGGTTGGGTGTTTTAAATGTATCTTCAGCTAGTGATGCTTTATCAATTTACCATGGCTCATGAACAAGTAACCCCATAGTAAGTCGAGGATCATCTGCCTAAAGAGGAGGTGGGCATGAGTGGTATCAGGGCACAGGGGAAAAATTAAAAGGACAAGAGAAAGACCTTGTCCCCAGCCTCCTGGTTTCCAAGGGAGAAGAGGTAGACCATTCCAAAAAGCCATTCTGTATCCACAGTAGCTGCTCACTGTATATCTGTAGATGGAAATCACCAGTTAGAAAAATCATGTCAATTCTTTGTTTCCCAATATGAAAGGAGAACATATAAACACTCATCCTTATTGCCAAAAATTCTAATGCTGACACCACTGTAAAAATGCCAGTTTTCTTGACATTTTGACTATTTTCAAAGACTTCTGCCCTGGCTTTCATATTGATAAAAATATTTTGCTAGTTTTAATGGGCTTAAGTTTAAAATAAATTGGATTTCTTGAAAACAAATTAATTGTGGGTATATCAAATATGGACAAATCTTGTTAGATAACATCACTCAGGTTGCCACTGTATTTTCTAATAGAGCCATACTCTAGATTTGCTTTTCTATATTTAACTTCTTGTTGTGTTATCTGCCAACATTCTCTTAGGAGAGTGTAAAAATATGACTTTTTGAACCACATCAAATATTCAATTGTACCCTCCTGTGTTTGTTAGTTCTTACGTGAAAGTATCATTCAGAACTTCTGTCTGATGTGAGTCAAATATGAATGCTTTCTTCCAGCCACTGGGAGCCAGGGCCCATGGTCAGAACTTCCAGGAAGGGATTCAGTTCCCAGGTCTGGAAGGATAGAAAGAACAGCGAGTCTGGTGGTGATCTACAGTTGGACAGATGGGGATTACACAGTCATGTACACCTAGAGCTCCTTACTCATCCAGGATAGAAAAGTAAGAGTCTATGGCACATGGCACATATGTGACATCCATGTTGAAGACTGAAACATATTGATTCCCGTGTCCTTGTTGGCTCCTGTGCCGCCTCTGCTTAGCATCTGCCTCCTGCCTATTGCCCCCTCCCTCCACAGCCTCTGCCAAATTTCAAACTAAGCCCAACAGTCATCACATCTCACATCTTCCTTCCATATTGCACAACTTGGAATAATAACATCTCTAATTTTTTAAGAATAAAAATGGTGTTCTTGTGACCAGACCATATATTGTATTTTGTCTTATGAAACCAAATATTGTGGGAAAGTATGAGCATATGCACATGGAAGCTGAAAAATGCCTCAAATACCACCTGATAGACCTGGTCAGCATCCACACCTCTCCTCCACAGGACTGGGGGGAATTTCCCTCAGTACATCAGAACCACTTGGGGAGCTAGTATAACATGCAGGTGCCACTGGGTGTGATGGCACATGCCTGCAATCCCAGCAGTTTGGGAGGCTGAGACAGGAGGATGGCTTGAGCCCAGGAGTTTGAGGGCAAACTAGGCAATGTAACAAAACCCTATCTCTTAAGAAAAATCAAAAATAAATATTTTGAAAAACTTAATGGTCATAATTGAATAGAAATGAAAATAGAAACCCTAATTGCCATAATTGATATAGAGATGAGATCTACAGGCCTCAATCAGTAAGAGTTCATAACACTTTGTTGAATACCTCTATTGGCAAAATGCTATTCTAGTTTCAGAAGTTACAAAATAAGATAGAAACCAGTTTCCATGCCAAGCAGATATAATCTAGTTGAGGGCCATGAGTCCAACTAGAAGCAGCTTCATAACCATCACCACATTCAGATGAAAGCCTATTCCAGCCCTGCTCTGTGAGGAAAACTGCACCAACCCAAGGGCCCTCTCCCTTCCTTGGAGTGCAGGACAGTGTCTCTTTGGCTCTGTATCATCTTTTCTGACACCAAGTGCAATAAGTACTAAGTGTTATCAACTGAATTCAATACTATTTTTCAGAAGTTGAAGTGTGTAAGAAGATTAAATTATAGAACAGATGTGCTTCAAAGTCTCTTTTGCCAAGTTATCCATTCAATACACCAAGTTGCCTACAAGACACTATGTCTATACCATGCAGAACAATATCCATTTGAGTTGCCACTGTGTCCCCTGGACTCCATACAATTAAAGTGTGTGCACTAGAAATAACTACAAAGACAGGGAGTCCTTGTTGTTATGTGGAAATGCTAGGATTTCGGTTTTGGATTTGCACTTCTTAAGGTATGCATGAACTGTGTCTGGAGTTGGTGCAACTGTTCCCAGAGGCATGCAGAGCTCAGGAGGAAAGCCTGTGTTTTCCATGTTGTCCAAATAGCTTTAGGCCAGTGGGAATGTGCCAGAACCCACTGTTCTTGCAGATGCCTGCTTTTGCTGATCTCTGGAGTCCCCCAGGCAGCATGTGGGCCACACTGAGAGACCCAGAGGCCACTGCACACTTTCTTAGGAGTCACTGTGGGGATTCACACTGTCGTGTCCAGCAGAACAATGTTGAAAATATCCCCTCCACTTTCCAAGTTGACTGGTTCATTTCTTCCCTAAAAAGCTCTGCAAGAGACTTATATAGTTTTCCAAATTCCTGTTCTTGTTAATGACTTTCTCCTAAAATTGGAGGAAAAAACTCATCTAACCAACCATTCACTTTAAAACATCATTTTCTCTTCAGTGACTTTTTATCTTTTTGAATTAAGTGGTGTTTGTCAGGAAAATCCTTCTTAGTGCATGCTTCCTATGATTATTATATCTTTTTTTGGGGGGGTGTACCAGGGATTGAACTCAGGATCACTTTATTGCTGAGCCACATCCCCAGACATTTTTTATGTTTTATTTAGGAACAGGGTCTCACTAAGTTGCTGAAGCTGGCTCTGAACTCACAATCCTCCTGCCTCAGCCCCCCAAGCCACTGGGATTATAGGCATATGCCATATTGTACCTAACAGGACTTGATTTCTTACTAGCTATCAGAAGCTTGCCATAGTTCTCTGAAGCTTATAATATGGCAACTTGCTTCTTCAGAACCAGCAGGAGTCTCCCCATGCATGAGTGAGCTAGCAGGACCACAACCATGCTTGGGTATGTGTGTGTGATAGTGTGATAGATGACAGCCCATCACCTTTGCTTATTCTTGGTTAGAAGCGAGTGGCAGAACCTGCCAACACACAGGGGAGGGGATCATACAGATGGAGGAATCCCAGGAGGTGGAAATTACTGGGGAGTCACCCAAGGCTCCCTCTGCCATAATCCCATCAGAACTGAAGTACTCAGAGGATGACTTAGAGTTGGAGGTGAATTTTTTTATCACTCTTCTGGAGTCTAGTTGTCTTAAAGGACATTCGTAATTCTCTAACTCAATTTTAGTTCTCTTACCTTTAAATATCAAGAAATAGAAGGCCATGTAACAATTCTTGGGCAAGGCCCAGGAAAGCTACAGGACCCAGAAGTGTGAGAAAGACAAATGGTACTCAAAATGTACTCAAGTATATTTAAGTAGTCAAAACCCCCAAACTCAGCTATCACTGGTTTGTCTTTGCTTGTTGTGTGATTTGTCTTACTTTGATCTTCCACAAATATTTGAAATTGCACATATTTCTCCTGTCTCTGTTTAACGTTGGCTCTTGTTGCCGACCTCAGTAGTTCAGAGGATTACCATTCATCTTCTTCCCTCAGTTCCCTTTGTAGAACACCTGAATCCTCTGAAGAGTTAAGCCTGCTTTGGGCTTCAGAACTTGAATGCGGGGACGTAACTTACCATCTGTCTTAAACTTTGTAAGTAACTTTTTGCCAAGACAAATGTGGATTATAGGCAACAACCTGGGACTTTCCTGGTCTCAGAACAGGAAAAATAAAAGAACCCCAAAGTATTATTTTAAGTACTTTGTTTGCTAGTAGTGTTTGTGGTGAATGAAAAATTGATCCTTAATTGTGTGAGAAACAGAGAAGCGATATGCATGCCAATGGCCAAGCACAGACTTCAGAGAGTTAGCAGTTTTGAAACTGATATTTATGAACATCTGCTTTTTCCCCATAAATTTTAATATGGATTTCATCCTTTGAAACCTACAAAACTCCCAGGTGCTTCTTTAGTCTTTATCTTGTGGAACATTCTTTTATTTAAAAAAAAAAAAAAGAAAGAAAGTCTCCTTTTTTCCAGTGAACACATTCTAAATCGCTCTTGTTAAAACGACATTCCTATATATACAGTGCCTGTCGGAATGCCTGTAAGAACCATGAAATATTAGCAACCCCAAATACTCAGCACATTGAGCCTCCAAAACGTCCAGTCCCAGAACACAAGCAGTAGCGGCCTTCACAGAGAATTCTGGAAAGGATCCATTCCAGTCCCAGTCTGCCTCTCACTACCCTGGCATTCACTTGGGGCTTGCCATGTGACAAGCTCTCCAGGTGCTGAGGTCACGGTGGCCAACACAATAGACAAAATCCCTGTCCTCCTCGTGCTTACGTTCTAGTGAGAACATTCTCTGAGAAGAATTCCTCTTACATTCCATAACGCCTCTCCTATAGTTCACTGGGAAATGGACTTTGCCCTGGGCCTGCAAACCAGTGATGTTACTCCATTCCTGGTGCCAGACTAGAGTTGGAGGTTGAAACTGGGAACCAGTAGGCACATTCTGCTCTCAAGAATCTCATGGTCTGGTGTTCTATATCACCTGTGTCAAGAAATCAGGAGGTGGAAATCAGGAGCTTTGGACAGAATCCAGATAGCTGATCTCTACTTAGACCAGGACAAGCAAATATCATCTACATTGCCCAGCTCTGGGGAAATGAAGAATTTGTTACCATAGGTGGAGAGAGGAGAATGTGCAGGCCACAGGGGAGGAGGAGAAAGCCCAGCTCAAGCCAAGACAAACACAGAAGTGCACTGGGCTCATGCACGGCCAGGGAGAACATCAATATCCCTCTGAGGAGGAGCAACCTTTGAAGCATGCAGCCCTGGCCACGGTGGGAAAAAGAGACTAGTATCCCATAATAGCAAGGCCTTAGGAAGACAGTAGAGCAATTTAATTTGGTTAGGCTAATAGTTCTCCATCCATTACAGTCTAATGGAAATTCTCCTCAGCCTCTTCAACAGGAGCACATTGTCAGGGCGCCACAGAGCCCCAAAACAGGACGATCCTCTGGTGCATCAAATTCTACTCCACCATTCAGAGGAAAACCGTTAACTGATTTACTGATAAATAACAAGACATAATTTTCCATTAAAACCAATAGAGTGATCTTATGGTATAGAATGCAAATTTGCATATGCTTTTAAGATAAGCCATGAGACTAAGAGAGTGCTGGGGCCCAGGGCTAACGATTAGGTTCATCCCCAGATTTTCCATCAGCCCCTGCAAAGGCAGCCTTGCGAAAACAATATTTATGAGAATACTATCATGCACTATTTTATATAAAATGTAAATAAAAAAGAAGTCATTCAACAACATTTCCTTCAACGACACTGCCACTTGGATGTCCCTCCTTTTTAGAAATTCTGGAGCTGCTCCTGGATGCAGAGAATTCTGGGCCACTCCAGGTTCTGACACCCAGCCCCCAGGCCTGTTCCCTCTCTGCACCTGAGAGCTCTCCCATGGTGGAGTCTGAGCTGACTGTTCCGTCCACCACTGGCCAACAGCAGCCTTGCCAATGCCCCTCTTGGTCCCTAGCACAGAGACTGAGCATTGGCTATGCTGATTGCATGTCCCCTTTCCCTGTCTCAGGATGCCGTGTAGCAGCAGGTCACCTGTATTCTTTGTGCTCTGTGTTCCTGCAACAGGACCTGGACCAGGTACAGCTCCATCTGGAGGAGGTGAGGTTCTTTGACGTGTTTGGCTTCAGTGAAGCGGCCGGAGCGTGGCAGTGCTTCATGTGCAACAACCCCGAACGAGCCAGCGGTGAGAGGCCCCACCTGCACCCAGAACCCTGGGTCCTTTGGGCTCACTGGGTCTACTAGCCCTGCTGCCTGGTTGGCTTTCCTCCGCCTAAACGTCCCAATTTGTAAGAATGCAGTTGTGCCTGATCCCTGCTTCATGCTGAGAAAAGCATCTCACCAAAGTGGCCTTGAGGAAAGGGAAGATGTTGGGAGGAGAGAAGTGCAGACCAGAAGTGAGCACCAGAAACAATGCCTTACCCCTCTGTGGTTTTGAGAGCAGCATCAGGCTAGGGCCGGGGCCAGGGCTTGGGCTGGGGCTGAGTGGTAAAGTGCTTATCTAGCTAGTGTTAAGGCCCTGGGTTCCATCCCCAGTGCAGGGAGGAAGGAGAGGAACGGAGGAAGGGAGGAAGGGAAGAAAGGGAGGGGGGGAGGAAGTGTCAGCCATTTATCCCTGAGAGCATCCTTCATTTCAACTCACAGTCCTGAGGGTTAGAGAAAAACAAGCACCTGTGGGGGTATGTTCCCGAGACTCATAGAAGTAGAATCAGTGAGTGTGCACACAGCTTATCTAGAGTGACCCCTTCCAGGGCAGCTTGATGACTGACTGTGTAAACAGCAGAATATTGAAAGAGTGAGGGATTATTTGGAATAACCCATGTCTGGTTATTTACCCTTCCTCTTTGTTTTCTGCTGCCCAAGGAATTTGGTCTACTGACCTTTCATAAAAATAATAATCATTAGTGAATATGATCAAAGCCCTGTGCTACACACCATCATTTCATCAACACTCACAACAATCTTATGAGGTAAGTACTGATGTTATCTGTGGGGAAACTGAGGCACAGAGAGGTTGGCAACTGTCCATGGTCACAAAGTATTTGAACTCAGTCTGAATCCAGAACCCATGATCTTAAGCATTTTGCCATTCTCCCTCCTGGTTAAACTTGACCCGATGTGACCACTGGAAAGAGGTTGATCATAAGCCTATGCTAAAAAATCTTGCTGTCCTTGGAAGTGGAACACTTCATGACTAATTTCCCTTCTGAGAGGAGAGTTCACAATGCTGGCACAGCTCAGGAACTGCAATTGAGACCAAGGGAGCAGCATTGAAATGCCGCAGAACACGAGGACACTTAATACACAAGCCACCCTCCAGAAAGCTACCGGTTATGCCACCTGTACGGATCCTTTAACTGCAGGATTCTGTGCATCTTGAAGATTTCCCATTGTGGCAAGTCTATTCTCTTGTCACTGCCAAGATGTTGAGGCTGAATCAGAAAAGTGTGTTCATATGGCCAGATGGAGACGTAAGGCACTCACAGAGAGGCACCAATTAAAATGCATTACCCCACGAAAAAGGTACAGATGAAGAGCGGCAGTGAGGACGCCAGCCCCTTTGAGGCACAGATTGCTGGCTGATTGCAGACACTGGATCCAGCCCATGCCACAGTGAACACCCCAATTTTTTAAAAAGTTAATTCAAGCAAGTAAGGAATTGGGGAATTGAATGCCTCCTTATAAAACTTTCTAATCAGACCCTATTTCACATGTGAAAAAAGAGCATGAAAGAAACTTTCTCTGAGACACGGTAAAGTGAAGTGCCATTGTAGGTGGCCCGAGAGCCCCGAGAGGGCTCCCTCAGAGGAAGCTGAGTCTTTGGTCAACAAGTATTTAATCGCATCTGGCTAAAGGAGGCCTCAGAAAAGGGGCTGAAACTTGGAAGCACAAAGCGCTCCTGTAGTGTGTGTTTTCTCAAGTTCACGGCCATGCTCTTGGAAAGCACACTTCACACATTTGCTCTTCCTTATCTCTTATCAATTTCTCTCTGCTAAATAGAGACTGAGAACATATAGCAATAAAAATTCAAACAAGGCCAAATATTTTATAACAGAACATATTGAATCAAAATGTTTGGCCCTGAAAACTTGAGTATATATGGATTTCTTTGCTTATTTCCTTTTGCTACATGAAAGGGTCTTTGAATTGGAGAGAAATACTATTTTAAGCTGTTATTTTCACCAAAAAGCCTAGACCCCCTGAAGAGTATATATAGGCTGTTGATTTCATCTCTTATTTTTATCTAAGCATGTAAATCATATATTTAATTTAAGTGAAAGTTCTAACATGAGGCTGCTGCCAAGCATACTCATAGAGGTAGTATTAAGCATCCACATTCTGCTTAAGTTCCAAGTTTAAAGATGCTGAGGCCATAGGAGTGAACCTCTTATTATTTGCCATGCACAGCCAGCTCAGCACTTGCACCCCACTTTAACGCAGCACATGCTTGCTGCACTGGTTGGGCGTCTTCTACAGGCTGACCCTTGGGATAGGAGTATGAATAAGGTACCACATCTCTGCCCTGAAAGGGATTCTAATTCAGCCAGAATCCAAAGATGGACATGAGAAAATCTAGCATAATCTTTTGTGAGTTGTCACCATGGAATAAATATTTGTTGAGTGAGTGAACAGATGTATAATATTTAGAAATGGCAAAGTCAAACATGTCTTGAATGTTCACATGTGATGCTTCAGGATTGTGATTCTGGGTGAACTATGCCAAATACAGCACCACCCACATGCCAGGCATTCTGAACCTGGAGAGTGGAGGTCAGTGCTATTTCCTCCTTGAGAGAAGGAGCCACATGAAACCAAAGGGCTGCTCCCCTGCCTGTCTTGGTGCCCGATTCTGTTGTGTCCACGATGCAGGTGCACGGCTCTGGGCTCCACTAGTATCTCTACCAAGGCTAGGGCCCCTGCCAGCCTTGGGGAGAAGCAGTCTAAGGAAGTAGGATCAGACTCTAATTCAAAAGCCTGAATCAACTGGATTTTTGGTATTCTTTAAGGGGACCAACCAATGACAGAATAATTGTTCTCACATACTCAGTTTTCCAATATTTTTCAAAATGCTGGCCAGCACTTCCTTAAATGAGGAGAATATTTGATGCAATTAGGCATCTAGACATCAGGAAAGACGTCCTGAAATGTAAAATGTTTCTTACAACGTGTAGACTAAGCCATGGCGTCCTTCAGAAAGCACATCAGTCAACCCACATGTCCCCTCTATGGGTAAATTCTCACCACCTCCCCACTGACTTCTACACCAACACATGGAAATTCCCTGGAGTTTAATATTTAATGATCAATATTTTTATTCAATTAAGTGTATATTAAGCCAGAGGAAACAAAATGCTAGAGTTATCATAGAGGTCCAGGAATGATTATAATTGCTAGCATTTATCATTCTAACGACTATATACTAGGTTTTACATACATTTTTGTAATTTTTGTGACCATTATTTACTCTGTTTTACAAATGAGAAAACCCAAATTAAGCAATTTCCCCAAGGTCACACATCTACCCAGTTGTAGAACCAAGATTTTAATCCAGACAGGCTGATTCCAGAAC